>NC_090444.1:1265471581-1265774961 GCF_031143425.1 Pleurodeles waltl | reverse complement strand
CGTCGCGAGTGAGCCACCTCTGACCTGCTTTAGGTCTAGAGCTCGCCCCCCACGTCTGCAGCACCACCCTGCTGTCTCGTGCCCCTGACCCTTGCCCACGATGCTGCTAGCGTGGTTGAGGCCCTCCTCCACCCGCAGGCATCCTCCTGCGCCTCATCCCATGTGTCTAGTGGGCTCTGTTTAGGCTTCACTTGACCCGTGTGCCGCTTTTCGCCGTCCTGTAAGTGTTTTTTCCTTTTTTTCAGCACCTTGCCTCCTTGCGCTTCTGCCCCTGTTGTGCCCCTTCTGATTGCTGTACCCCGATTGTAATTTGTGCCAGAATTGTAGTTTGTGACTGTGTTTGAACTTTTCCTAACTGTTTGTGCCTTGCTTTTATCCCTGTTTTTTTCGCCCCTTGGGTGCTCCCCCTTGCCGATCTACCCTTGCCGCTGCCTCCTTGCGGCCCCGCCCCCATTCGCTGCTCCTCCCCCCCTCCCTTCTTAATGGCTGGCGCTGAGCGTCGCGAGTGAGCCACCTCTGACCTGCTTTAGGTCTAGAGCTCGCCCCCCACGTCCGCAGCACCACCCTGCTGTCTCGTGCCCCTGACCCCCACCCACGCTGCTGCTAGCGTGTTCGAGGCCCTCCTCCACCCGCAGGAGTCCTCCTGCGCCTCATCCCTGGTGTCTAGTGGGCTCTGTTTAAGCTTCACTTGACCCATGTGCCGCTTTTCGCCGTCCTGTAAGTGTTTTTTTTTTTTTTTTTCAGCGCCTTGCCTCCTTGCGCTTCTGCCCCCGTTGTGCCCCTTCTGATTGCTGTACCCCGATTGTAATTTGTGCCAGAATTGTATTTTGTGACTGTTTTTGAACTTATCCTTACTGTTTGTGCCTTGCTTTTTCCCCTGTTTTTTTTTGCCCCTTGGGCGCTCCCCCTTGCCGATCTACCCTTGCCGCTGCCTCCCTGCGGCCCGCCCCCCTCACGTCCCCATTCGCCGCTCCCTCCCGCCTCCCAGCTGCTCCTCCCTCCCCCCTCCCTTCTTAATGGCTGGCGCTGCGGGTCCGCGCCCAGCGCCACCCCCCCTGGTCCTCACGCCCCCGCATCCCCAGCCTTCGCTACTCAGCCAGCGAACTCCTCGCCCTCAACCCTGGCCCATCCACAGCCTGCTTCCAGGCCACCCCGAAGCACACCAAAGGACCCTTCTCCTGCCGCACCTGCAAGTTCACCTGCAACAGAACAACGAAGCCTACAACAACCAACACCAACCACCTGAACTGCATCCTCCTCAACACACGCTCCGCACGAAAGCACGCCATCCAGCTCTGGGACCTGCTCGACACCACCGCCCCAGACGTAGTCTTCCTAACCGAAACCTGGTTGAACGACTCCTCGGCCCCAGACATCGCCATCGCCATCCCTGACGGTTACAAGAGCACCAGAAGAGACCGCACCAACGGAATCGGTGGAGGGATAGCCATCGCCCACAAATCCACCCTCAAGATCCACACCCACACGGAAGACACCCTCAAGACAGCCAAACACCTTCATTTCCAGATCCACACGGACCCCAACACTACCCTCAGAGGAACCCTCATATACCGTCCTCCAGGACCAAGAGCCCCCTTCAGCGACACCATCTCCGACCTCGCAAGCACCCATGCCTCAACAGACTACATCCTCCTGGGAGACCTCAATTTCCACCTGGAGAACAACAATGACGCCAACACCGCATCTCTGACCACCAACCTCTCCAAACTCAGACAACTGGTCAACACACCCACCCACATCGCCGGTCACACCCTTGACCCACTCTTCTCTGCAAGCAACCACATCTCTTTCAGCCACACCTCCGAACTCCACTGGACCGACCACCACTGCGTCCATTTCACCTTCAAGAAAAACACCGAACACCACCGCACCCCACTACCGCCTCACCGCCGCTGGGGAAAAGTCACCATAGAAGAACAACTAACCAGCACCCTCGCCAAAAACTCACCACCCGACCCCACCGACCCGGACTCCGCCGCCATCAACCTCCAACAATGGATCCTCAACTGCGCCAACATCCTAGCACCACTCAAGAGGCCCACCGTCAACCAAGAAAAGAAAAAAACAGCCTGGTTCACAGACGAACTGATCACCTCCAAACGCAAATGCCAGAAACTCAAGAAAAAATGGATCCTCGAGCGCACACCTGACAACCTTGCAACCCTCAAGGAAGCCAACCGTGAACACCACCAACTGATCCGACTCGCCAAGCGCTCCCACTTCACAGAACGCCTTAACAACAACGCACACGACTGAAAGGAACTTTTCTGCATCGTGAAAGAGCTCTCCAACCCCAACGTCAACGACGTCCCACCATCCCAGAAACTCTGCGACAATCTCTCCACCTTCTTCTACCAGAAAATCGCAGCCATCCGCGACAGCTTCAACACCTCACCTCCCCCTGACCCCACCCCCAACAACTCCTCCCACGCCGACCGCCTCACCACCTGGACCCAGGTAGACGTCGCTGAAACCCTTAAGACCATGAACTCCATTCACTCAGGATCTCCCTCTGACCCCTGCCCACATCACGTCTTCAACAAAGCCGACGTCACCATCGCCCCCAACTCCGCAAGATCATCAACCTTTCCTTCAACACCGCTACCTTCCCGGACAGCTGGAAGCACGCAGAAATCCAACCCCTCCTCAAGAAACCTAAGGCTGACCTCCACGATCTCAAAAACTTCCACCCGATCTCCCTCCTCCCCTTCCCAGCGAAGGTCATCGAGAAGATCGTCAACGCCCAGCTCACCCACTACCTCGAAGACAACTCCATCCTATACCCCTCCCAATCCGGCTTCAGACGCAACCACAGCACAGAGACTGCACTCCTCGCCGCCACAGATGACAACAAATGGACAACGGCGAAACTTCAGCCCTCATCCTCCTAGACCTCTCCGCTGCCTTCAACACGGTATGCCACCGCACCCTACTAAATCGTCTCCACGAAGCCGGTATCCAAGACAAAGCCCTCAACTGGATCTCCTCGTTTCTCTCTGGCAGAACACAGAGAGTCTGACTCTCACCCTTCCGCTCGGAAGCCACCAACCTCATCTGCGGCGTCCCCCCAAGGCTCCTCGCTAAGCCCAACGCTGTTCAATGTCTACATGGCCCCCCTCGCACAACTGGCCTGTTAGCACAACCTCAGCATCCTCTCCTACGCTGACGACACCTAGCTCGTCCTCTCCCTGACCAAAGATCCTCACATCGCCAAAGCCAACCTCCACGAGGGACTGAAATCCATCGCCGAGTGGATGAGCAACAGCCGCCTGAAACTAAACTCCGACAAGACGGAAGTCCTCATCCTCGGTCGCTCTCCCTCGGCCTGGAACGACTCTTGGTGGCCCACCGCCCTGGGCCCCCCAGCCAGCCACGCACGAAACCTCGACTCCGCTCTCACCATGTCCAAACAGGTCAACGCAGTCTCCTACTCCTGTTTCAACACCCTCCGCATGCTCCGCAGAATCTTCAAGTGGATTCCAACAGAAACCAGAAAGACGGTGACCCAAGCCCTCGTCAGTAGCAGACTCGACTACGGCAACGCACTCTACACAGGCATCCCAACTAAAGACATCCAACGACTCCAACGCATCCAGAACGCATTCGCCCGCCTGATCCTCGACATACCCCGCCGATGTCACATCTCCCACCACCTGAAGGACCTCCACTGGCTCCCCGTGGACAAGAGGATCACCTTTAAACTCCACACCCACGCACACAAGGCACTACACGACACTGGACCCACCTACCTGAACACCAGACTCAACTTCTACGTTCCCTCACGCCAACTCCGCTCTGCCAACCTTGCCCTCGCCATCGTCCCCCGAATCCAGCGCAAGACCTCTGGCGGCAGATCCTTCTCCTACCTCGCCGCCAAGACCTGGAACTCACTCCCGACCTCACTACGCCAGACCCAGGACCTCCTCACCTTCAGCAGACTCCTCAAGACATGGCTCTTCGAACAATAGCAGCTGCCCCCTCCCCAGCGCCTCGAAACCCTAACGGGTACATAGCGCACTTTATAAATCTAATGATTGATTGATAGAGTGCAGTTTTGGAGTGTCAGTGGAGTGGCACAGAGAACAGTGGCATAGAGTACAGTGGTGCAGAGTAAAGGGCAGCGGCATACAGTGCAGTTGTTTAGAGTGCACTGGCGTAGAGTACAGTGGCATGGGACAGAGCAGTGTCATAGAATACAGTGGAATAGAGTGTATTGGTGCAGAATGTATTAGTACAGAGTAGAGTGGTGTAGAGTATGGTGGCGACCAGTGCAGTGTTTCTCAAGGATTCCAAAATTAAATGGCCATTTTTCAGAGGATCTATACGAACTTGTATTGTCTGACATCTGCCCCATTACTGTTTCTTTCATGGAAAGAAGAGTGACCTTCATTTGTATTACGGACATTTGAGATAAGTAGGTGAGGTACTGGTTAGTTGAGGTACATCATCATACTTAGTATAACTCACATATAGTATAGCTCCCCTGTTAATATAGTTGATATACAGTTAGCAGCTGAACTTAATTGTGTATGGGCAGTCAATTTCTTCTTTCAGTTAATTGGTTAGTCCAGTCTACTGGTATTTTGTACGAGCATCTATCCTATCTGCTCAGTTTATATTTTTTTCTGCAGGACATATTGTTACAGTGGTTCAAAAATGAGAATCAAATACAATATCTGTATGTATTTTGCGTTTTTGCTTATTGTCAAATGTCCTTCTCTTAAGGTTCACCCCCAAATTTTGGCCTTCCTTCTCTTTCTCAGACTTTTTCTTGTTGTCGGGCCTCTGAGCACTTTACCACTACTAACCAGTGCTGAAGTGCATGCGCTCTTGCCTTAAAATATGGTGATGTATGCTTAACACAGTTGGCATATTTCATTTACTTATGAGTCCCTAATAAATTGTACTTACCTATGCCCTGGATTTGTAAATTAAAGGCTACTAGTGCGCCCACAGTAATGATTGTGCATCCCAATTAAGTAGTACGTCAACATAACTTGCTTGTCATTCCAGAGTCTGTGTGTGCAGTTCTAAACTTCCATTTTGATCTGTCAAGTTAAATCTTTCCAGGTTCAAACCTTTATTTTTAAAACATATGTAACCCCTTTAGTGGGCCTGGGACAGATCAAAGGGCAGGGGCAAGTTGGACGTGTATTTTTAATTTTAACCTGTTGTGGTAATACAAAAACTATTACACTTGTCTTTCACCACCGCAAGGCCTAACTTTCACTTAAGCTAACATCAGGGTTACCTTGAAGCAGCCTGTCTAATTTCGAATTGAAAAAAACAAAATTTGGACTTTGATGTCTATGGACTCGCAATTCAAAATCACAACTTATGGTCAAGTCTAACATTAATTTGTGTGGCTGAAAATGTCACATTAATAAATTTGCCGTTTTATTTTCTTAAATATTTACTGCCTACTGGCATGTCTACATGTTTGGGTGGGTGACGCATCATCTCTTGTGCATTCCCTCCAGACAGGCACACGCCAAGGAAGCTCAGGTGTGACTGGATCATAAATATCCTGATGGCCCACCCTTGGCAGGATGAAATGGTGCAGCTGGCACATCTAAATGTGCTGGCTATTCTTCCCACACATGGATGCATAATCCCCCTTAGTGAGTCTGCAACTAGTCACTGCACTTCCTGTCCTATTTGCACTTTTTTCAAAGCCTCTTTTTTAAGTCTCCCCCATTTCAGAGGCTCCATTGGGCATAATAATTGGACCATTTTTTCCCTTTCACTTGCTGCTTTTCTGTCCTTTTCTCTTTTTCTCCCTCTTGTGTTTACCCTGCACTGCTGGTGTCCCAGCATCCCCACCCGCCCCATGCAAAGCGTTCTCCCACCTCCTTATTGCTGGACCACCGCCTCCATACCTCTCTTCCTTAACGACGGCCGCCACGCTAGTGCTCCACAGGGAAGCCTGTTTGTGCATGGACGCCACCCAGCACCAGGGACCCTGGTTCTCACCCCTTCTGCTGGTTTAACGCAAGCACTCTACGTGCCCTCAACCCCATAAGATCATCAGCATGCCACCAAGCTGACCACATGTACAAACATGGATCATTTTCTTGCTGCGCCTGCTCCAGCATACTCCCAAGTACCACCCCATGATTCCTCACTGCTCCTTAACACATGCTCCCTCGTCAAGCATGCACTACAAGTCTGAGACCTCGACTCAACAGCTCTGGACGTCACCATCTCGCTATGAGTTGGATCACCCCTGCAGCTACCATGGACATTGCCACGGCCATTACGCACAACTACAAAATCATACACAAGGACAGAGCCAACCTTCCTGGAGGTGTCATTGCCATAATCTACTAGAACAACCTCCGCCTTTCATCATCTAGTCACATTCTGTCAACGCATGAGCATCTACATTTCCACATCCTGACCAACCGAAACACCTTCCTACGTGGCACCCTCATCTACAGGCCACCTGCACCTCAACCCCAGTCTTTACAAGACATTGTCAACCTCATTGCCTCTCCAAGCACTCACTTCCTCCTGTTACATCCCACTCTGTGATCTCGATTTACAGCTTGATACCCTCAATGACCCCCAATACATCAAACATCCTGTACGACCCCACAATTCTCGGCGTCAAACAACTAGTCATCGTCCCTACCCACAAACCCCTTCACATCCTCTACGCCATTCTCTCAGCAGGGGACAACCTCACCTTCATCCACACCTCCAAACACTGTTGGCTTGACCAAGTGCATCTACTTAACCTACTCAAACACTGCACGCCACCACATTCCCTAACCCCCAAACATTAGGGTATAGTCACAGAAGCACAGATCACCAAACGCTGTCAACCACTCCAATGAATCCGCAGGCAAACTAAAGCGCTGACTCTGAATGTGCAGCCAATGTAGCCCCCCTAAGGAAATTGGCATGGAATCTACATAGCAAAACTCCCAAGTGGTTTACGCAAGACCTACATCAATCCAAGCGCGCCTGCAGACGATTGTAATGCAAATGGAGCCTCCGCAAATCCACCAAACCGCACTGCCTACAAAAATACTGACACAATGTACCACCATAACATACGAGCCACCCAAAAAGCTGCATTTCAAGCATGCCTCAACACCAGCACTCGCAATATCAAAGAGCTCTTCATCCTTGTCAAAGAGTTCACGAACCGCAGGGCAGAAACCTCATCCATCCCTCCCTCCCAAGACCTCCGCAACGATCTTCCCCACCTTCTTTCACTGTAAGATCTGGGACATCTACAAAGGCTTCAGCATACAGAGCCCGCCTTCACCGCTCAGCACCATGGACCTTGCTCCCCCACCAGATATGAACTGCTGAACCACCATTACTGTAGAGGACACCCAAAGAATAATGAACTCCATCCACTTGGGAGCACCCTCCGATCCATGCCCTCATCACATCCTCAAGCTTGTCATTCCCATCATTTCACCAGAGCTTTGCTGAACCATCAACCTATCGTTTAAGACTGCCACATTCCCCTCAGACTGTAAACACGCAAAAATCCGCCCGCTTCTCAAGAAACCCAAAGCCGACCATAGGGAGCTGAAGAATTACTGACCCATGTCTCTGCTCACTTTCCCAGCCAAGGTAACGGAAAAAGCCATCCACTAGGAACTGATAGAGTTCCTCGAGAGACACCGTATCCTCGAACTTTCCCATTTCCGATCTGGAAGCAATCACAGCACCGAAACTGCACTTTTAGCCACCACCAACAACATACGCATCATACTGAACAGCGTAGGTACTGCCGCACTCAACCTTCTAGACCTCTCTACTGCATTTTAGACAGTCTCCCACTTCAGCCTCTGTGACAGGCTGCTCGACGCCGGCATCTGAGACAAAGCCCTGAGCTGGATCTGGTCCTTCCTCACCAGAAGAACACAGAGGGTCAGACTACCACCATTCACATCAGAACTTAGACACTTGCTGCAGAGTGGCCCAAGGATCCACACACCGCCAGAAGCTTTTTAACCTCTACATGGCTCGCTCACTAAGATCATCAAACACGACGTAAAGATAGTCTCCTACGACAATGACACCCAACTGATCCTCTCCATGTCGGACGACTCTGCTCAAGCCAAGATGCATTTTCCCAATGGGAGGAGAGCAGTCTGCCCTTGGATGGACGTCAGCTGCCTCAAGCTGAACTCAGACAAGAATTGCTTGTGATTGCCTACACCCCATTCTGCCTGGAACGACTCCTGGTGGCCCCCACACTCATGTTAATGCCCCCGCCCACATTAACCAATTGCGTAACCTGACCTTTACCCTTGGCTTCTCTATCAATAACACAAAAAATTAACACTGTCTCCTCAACAAGCTTACACACCCTCTGTAGGAAAATGCCTCCTTTTTGCAGTCCACAACCCCCTCCTACCCCAAACACTTTTTTCCTGCTATTGATGCTGACTCTACTGAGTACTGAAGTGTGTTGAGATCCTGCTAACCAGGCCCCACCACCAGTGTTCTTTCAGTTAAAATGTACCATTATTTCCACAATTGGGACACCCCTCGCACACGGATAAGTCCCTAGTACCGACCTCCAGGACCAAGAGCCCCCTTCAGTGACACCATTTCCGACCTCGCAAGCACCTACGCCCTCGCCTCGACGGACTACATCCTCCTGGGAGATCTCAACTTCCACCTGGAGAACAACAACGACGCCAACACCGCATCACTTACCATCAACCTCGGACTCAGACAACTGGTCAACACACCCACCCACATCGCCGGTCACACCCTAGACCCACTCTTCACTGCAAGCAACCACATCTCATTCAGCCACACCTCTGAACTCCACTGGACCGACCACCACTGCGTCCACTTCACATTCAAGAAAAACACCGAACACCACCGCACCCCACTACCGGCACACCGCCGCTGGGGAAAAGTCACCGAAGACCAACTAACCAGCACCCTCGCCAAGAACCCACCGTCCGACCCGGACTCCGCTGCCATCAACCTCCAACAGTGGATCCTCAACTGCGGCAACACCCTCGCACCACTCAAGAGGCCCACCGTCAACCAAGAAAAGAAAAAAGCAGCCTGGTTCACAAACGAACTGATCACCTCCAAACGCACCTGCCAGAAACTCAAGAAAAAATGGCTTCTCGAGCGCACACCCGACAGCCTCGCAACCCACAAGGAAGCCACCCGCAAGCACCACCAACTTATCCGACTCGCCAAACGCTCCCACTTCACAGAACGCCTAAACAACAACGCACACGACAGCAAGGAACTCTTCTGCATCGTGAAGGAGCTCTCCAACGCCAGCGTCAACGACGTCCCATCATCCCAGAAACTCTGCGACGCACTCTCCACCTTTTTCTACCAGAAAATCGCCGCCATCCACGACAGCCTCAACACCACACCTCCGCCAGACCCCACCCCGACAACTCCTCCCACGCCGACCGCCTCACCACCTGGACCCCACGTAGATGACGCCGAAACCTGAAAGACCATGAACTCCATCCACTCAGGATCCCCCTCAGACCCCTGCCCACACCACGTCTACAACAAAGCCGACTCCACCATTGCCCCCCAACTTCGCAAGATCATCAACCTATCCTTCAACACCGCAACCTTTCCGGACAGCTGGAAGCACGCCGATATCCAAGCCCTCCTCAAGAAACCCAAGGCCGACCTCAACGACCTCAAAAACCTCCGCCCGATCTCCCTTCTCCCCTTCCCAGCGAAGGTCATCAAGAAGATCGTCCACGCATAGCTCACCCACTACCTCGAAGACAACTCCACCCTAGACCCCTCCCAATCCGGATTCAGACGCAATCACAGCACAGAGACTGCACTCCTCGCCGCCGCAGACAACATCAGACAGCAAATGGACAACAGCGAAACTTCAGCCCTCATCCTCCTAGACCTATCCGCCGCCTTCGATACAGTCTGCCTCCGCACCCTACTAACTCGTCTCCACGAAGCCGGAATCCAAGGCAAAGCCCTCAACTGGGTCTCTTCTTTTCTCTCCGGCAGAACCCAGAGAGTCCGACTCTCACCCTTCCGCTCCGAAGCCACCAACCTCATCTGCGGCGTCCCCCAAGGCTCTGCGCTAAGCCCAACGCTGTTCAACGTATACATGGCACCCCTCGCACAGCTGGCACGTCAGCATAACCTCAGCATCCTCTCCTACGCCAACACCCAGCTCATCCTCTCCCTTACTAAAGATCCACACACCGCCAAAGCCAACCTCCACGAGGGACTGAAATCCATCGCCGAATGGATGAGAAACAGCCGCCTGAAATTAAACTCCGATAAGACGGAAGTCCTCATCCTCGGTCGCTCTCCCTCTGCCTGGGACAACTCCTGGTGGCCCACCGCACTGGGTCCCCCACCTACTCCTGCCAACCACGCACGCAACCTAGGCTTCATCCTCGACTCCGCTCTCACCATGTCCAAACCGGTCAACGCAGTCTCCTCCTCCTGCTTCAACCCCCTCTGCATGCTCTGCAGAATGTACAAGTGGATCCCGACGGAAACCAGAAAAACGGTGACCCAGGCCCTCGTCAGTAGCAGACTTGACTACGGCAACACACTCTACACAGGCATCCCAGCAAAAGACATCAAACGACTCCAACGCATCCAAAACGCATCCGCCCGCTTGATCCTCGACATACCCCGCCGATGCCACATCTCCCACCACCTGAAGGACCTCCACTGGCTCCCCGTGGACAAGAGGATCACCTTTAAACTCCTCACCCACGCGCACAAAGCACTACACAACGCCGGACCCCCCTACCTGAACAACAGACTCAACTTCTACGTCCCCTCCCGCCAACTCCGCTCTGCCAACCTCTCCCTTGCCATCGCTCCCCGAATTCAATGCAAGACCTCTGGCGGCAGATCCTTCTCCTACCTCGCCGCCAAGACCTGGAACTCACTCCCGACCTCCCTGCACCAGACCCAGGACCTCCTCACCTTCAGGAGACTCCTCAAGACATGGCTCTTCGACCGATAGCAGCTGTAGCCCCCCCTAGGTGCCTTGAAACCCTAACGGGTACATAGCGCGCTTTATACATTTAATGATTGATTAATGGTTGATTGGCAAAAGGTACCAGTGGTACCAAGGGCCCTGTGACCAGGGAAGGTCCCTAAGGGCTGCAGCATGTGTTGTGCCAACCTAAGGGATCCCTCACCTAACACAGGCACACTGCCATTGCAGTTGGTGTGTGTTGGTGGGGATAAAAAGGCAAAGTTGACATGGCATCCTGTTCAGGATGGCATGCACACCAAATACTGCCTTGGCATACATAAGTCACCCCTCTAGCAGGCCTTAATGCACCCTGCCTTAGGGCTTTATTCCACAGGTGAGGGCATAGCTGCATGAGCAATATGCCCCTACAGTGTCAAAGTCCATTCTTAGACATTGTAAATATAGTGTGTCCATATTAAGAACATGGTCTGTGGGTTTGTCAAAACGAACTCCACAGCTCCATAATAGCTACACTGAGCACTGTGAAGTTTGATATCAAAGTTCTCCAAATAAGAAACCCACACTGATGCCAGTGCTGGATTTATTACAAAATGCACTCCGAGGGCATCTTAGAAATGCCCCCTGTATTTTACCCAATCCTTCAATGCAAGACTGACTGGTCTGTGCCAGCCTGCCACAGAGAGACTAGTTTCTGACCTCCTGGCATGAGAGCCTTTGTGCTCTCTGAGGCCAGAAACCAAGCCTGCACTGGGTGGAGGTGCTTCACACCTCCCCCTGCAGGAACTGTAACACCCAGCAGTGAGCCACAAAGGCTCAGGCTTCGTGTTACACTGCCACAGGGCACTCTGGCTAGTGGAGATGCCCGCCCCCTGGACACAGCCCCAACTCTGGGTGGAAAGTCCGGCGGAGATAATGAGAAAAACAAGGAGGTGTCACCCCCTCAGCCAGTTCCACCCCTTAGTTGACCAGAGCTGTAGTGACCCTCTCCCCCTCCTTGGAAAATCCTCCATCTTGTTTTGGAGGATTTACCCAATAAGGATAGGGATGTGCCCCCCTCCCCAAAGAGAGGCACAAGGAGGGTGTAGCCATCCTCAAGGTCAGTAGCCATTGTCTACTGCCCTCCAGCCCTAACACCCTCCTACACTCAGTATTTATGGGCGACCTTGAACCCAGGATTTCAGATTTCCTGAAAACCTAAAGGACTGCTAACCTCAAAACACCCGGGGAGAAGATGGAGACAGCAACTGACTTGGCCCCAGCCCTACCTGCCTGTGTCCAGACTCAAAGAACCTGCAACAGCGACGCATCCTGCGGGACCAGCGACCTCTGCCGACTCGGGGGACTGCCCTTCAACCCAAAGGTCCAAAAAACCCTAGTGGATATGGGCTCTGTCAAACAACAAGGAAGAAACCATCTTTAAAGGGACACCCACCTCACTCCTGAAGCGTGAGTCCCCACCACTCTGCACCAACGCCCCCAGCTTGTGTCCAGAGAAACCAACACTGCAGCGTGGACCCCCAGGTGACTCCAACGACGTGGCCACCCTGAGACAATCTCCCTGCATCCCCACGGTGAAGCCTGCAGAGAGAATCCAGAGGCTCCCCCTCACCGCAACTTCCTGGTAACAGAGACCCCAACGCCTGGAAGAAGCACTGCCCCTGCAGCCCCCAGGCCCGAGAGGAACCAACTACTGATCCAGGAGTGACCAGCAGGCGTCCCTCATCCTAGCCCAGTCGGTGGCTGGCCCAAGAAGAACCCCATGCCCTACCTGCATCACCAGAGTGACCCCTGGGTCCCTCCATTGATTTCTATTCAAAACCTGACACCTACTTTGCACACTGCACCTGGCTGGCCCTGTGTGCCTGTTTGGGACACCCCCCAACCCAGTGCTCTACAAAACTCCCCGGGTCTGCTCCCAGAGGACGCAGGTAGTTACCTGCTAGCAGAGTGGAATCGGAGCACCCCTTTTTTCCATAAGCGCCTATGCTACTTTGACCTCTGCACTTGACCGGCCCTGTGTTGCTGGTGCTGGGTGTTTGTGGTTGACTTGAACCCCGAACAGTCGCCAGTCTATGCCCTGGAGACCGAACTTGTAAGTGCTTTACTTACCTGCTAAATTAACTTCTACTTACCTCCTACAGGAACTGTTGAATTTTGCAGTGCCCTGTTTTAAAATAGGTTATTTGCATATTTGCCAGAACTGTGTACCTTACTGTTTTCATTCCAAGTTCTATATTTGCTTATGCCAAGTACCTTACAATTTATGTACTTACTTGAATTCAGAATCTTGTGGATCTAAAATAAATTAAGAGAAGAATATTTTTCTATATAAAAAACCTATTGGTCTGGGGTTAAGCATTGAGTGTGTGTTCATATTTACTGCCCGTGTGTGTACAACAAATGTTCCATTTAATACTTGTCTTTCAATTAAACATCACACGCAAGATAGAACATAGTGTGGAAAAATAATATTCTTTCTTAGAACTGTAGTCTACAACTGTTTGTGTGGGCTCTTTGTCTCTTACCTACTATTATTCCTCAGTCTAGTGTGGTGACATACAGCCTGCTAGTCAATATGAGTCTTTAAAGTCACAACATAATCTGCCTGAGGTCTATGCGTTTTTGTGCCCTCTGTTATAAAGTTTTTCAGTTTTAGACACCCACAGGCTCTGCACCAGAAAGTTCAAGCTTGTACACACCATGGAAGATCCACAGGCAGCTATCAAAATGTTCTGCGCTTGTGTGACTAACGCCGCAACATTTGGTGCTGGCAAGGAAGAGCAGGCTATTTGGGATCGGCTCTGGATGTGGATCTTCGCAGACTTGACGGTAAAGTGCCTTTGGCTTGGTATTTTTTATTTTTTCAGTGCCAAGGTTTATGCTGACTAACAGAAATGGGAGGGAGTCATTGGGAGGAATGGAGATGGCAAAAGCAACAGCAGTGGTCATCTACGTTTAGAAACCTGCGAAGCTCATGACCTGTTGCTATGTTCATTTAGTGTCTGATGGAGAGCTAATCTTCCTTGCTCCAGCGAGTGTTTCCATCTCTCTTCTGCACAAGCGCAGAGTAGGTTGTCCTACCTCCAGAGATAGGTTGTGGTTCTTTTTCTTTTTCATTTCTTTGTGCACAAAAAAAACTAAAAGGTCCTTTTTTTTTTTTTTTTTTTTGTGGTCAGTCAACAGCTACCTCCACAAAGACAATTTCTAAATGCACACCCTGGCTGAGGTGTTGTCAGTGCTCAAACAGGATACTTTATAGTAGTGTTGGACCTTCACAATGCTTATTCACACACCCGCATCCTGAATTTTTCACACATGTTAACTGTGTTTCAAAGTGAGCAAGTAGCTTTTTAAGTTTACTGTGATCCTCTTTCGTGTCTTCACAAAACTGATGATGGTGGTGTCAGCTCATTGGCGTGGGACTATCGTCATCTTTGAGCACAAACAAAGGTTATCTTTCAGTGTTTCCAGCCTGTTTGCGGGTGCCTGACCGATCTTCCATGTTAGTCACCAGCTGTCGATAGTGTTTCAAGCAGCTTGTTTCACTAGCAGCCTAAACATGTTTTTTTTAGAGCACACTGAAATCTTACATTTGTTTTTGGAGATTTTCTCGTGAACTCCATTTGAGCCTAATCACTATGGCCCTCATTACAACATTGGCGGTAACACCAAATGTCAGTGATAAACTTGCGATAACACACCGCCGCGCTCAAAATACACTCTTACAAAACACAACCACATTGGACAATTCCAAATACACGCACCTTATACACATACCACTCCCACATCACCCACAAACCCTTACTACCTAAAATATTGACGAAGGCAGAGAGACAGCAAAGCAAAGATGACAACACCATACAGAGGCACAAAACACCATCACACACACATCCACGCACAAAACACCACACACCCCTAAACATCACCTCAGACATCACCCACACCACCCCATGTTCACCGCAAAGACACCCCAGGTTTTCTGAGGAGGAGCTCAGGGTCGTGGTGGATGAAATCATCCGGGTAGAGCCACAGCTATTCGGATCACAAGTGCAGCACACCACCATAGCTAGGAAGATGGAGCTATTGCGCAGAATCGTGGACAGGGTCAGCGCAGTGGGACAGCACCCAAGAACACGGGATAACATCAGTAAGAGGTGGAATGGCCCACGGGGGAAGGTGTGTTCCGTGGTCTCAAGACACCACATCGCGGTTCAGAGGACTGCCGGACCCCCACCTCCTCCCCCACAACTAACATGGGGGGAGCAGGTCTTGGCTATACTGCATCCTGAGGGCCTCACAGGAGTAGCTGGAGGATTTGGTAAGTCAAAGCTTTCACTACTTCATCCCCCACCCTACTTGCATGCAATCACATACCCTCACACTCACCCCCCCATCACTCCTCACAGATGTCCCACTATCACAAACCACACATCCCAACACCAGGCCCTGCATGCAACAACAAAGCATGGGTACCCATCATAAATGCATGTCCACTGCACATACCCACACAGACACCTAAACATCAAGCATGCAAGCTCCTACACAGGAATGCAACCACTGGGGTACAGGGTCACCCACCCATTGCACACCATGGAACACACAGATAAACTATGCCTTTAAACCCCCTGCAGGACCCCTAACCAACGTCACCGGACAAGATGTTCCAGACATGTCCACTCCACCCACAGAAGAGGCCCACATTGATGACAGCAGCTCTGTCCAACTGGATCTAGATGACCAGCCCGGCCCATCTGGGACCTCAGGACAGTCGGTTCCCCTCACACTGGCAGAAGCCACAACAGAGCCTCCCCCCTCTGGAAACACCAGCACCCACCGGACCTATACCTCTGTCCCCATGACACGTCAAGCAGCAGTGTGTCCACCACTACAGGGAACTCAGGCTAAGCCACCACCCCAAGAACAGCAGGGACCTGGGGGCATTGGCAGTGGACACACGGTTCAGGGGACAGAGGCCCAGGAACACAGGGGAACTGGGAGGGCTGCTGGGCGACAGGGGGAGGACAGGCCTAGGGAACCCACTCTCCATGAGGTCCTCCAACATCATGGGAGCCTACCACTATTCCCAGGAGACGATGGCAACAGTACTGTCCATGTTTCAGGAGATCCAGCGGCTGCAGGAGGAACAGTATTTGGGGTTCAGGGAGGAACTCGGATCCATCAATACCACCCTGGGCACCATTGTAGGGGTGCTGAAGGAACTCGTGAACACCAGGAGGGACACTGTGGCACAACAAGGGGCCCCTGACACTAGCCTGGACGATGAACTGCCCACCGCCGGCGCTAGTAGACAGGAGGCACCGCCACAGGACCTCGACACCAGCACCCCACCCCCTGCAGATGGAGAACCACCCCGCAAGCGGTCCCTGAGATCTAGGACAAAGACAGAGCACGATGCCAAGACCCCCGTCAAGAAATGAGACCACCCTGATTGTCATCCTTCTGTCCCACTTTGTCACACTGTCCATCCACCAACTGCCTCAGCTCCACTTCCTATGCCCCTTTGGACAATGCACCTGTGAAACAAATAGACTGGACTCTGCCATGGACATTCCTCCATCAAACATAGCAGAGGTCACACTGTGGACCCACATCTGTGAAATCGAAAGGGAAAGTGACAAATCAGGGTCCATACACTGGGTGAAAGTGACAGACAGATGAGAGGTAGAAAAAGTGTATCAGATGTAGCAGGCAGTGATGTCGTCTTACCTGTGTTTCACTGGAAGTATTGATGAATCACCTTGTTTCTGTTGTCGATTTCCTGTTCTTCTTCTTCCTCGTCTTCACTATCCACAGGCTCCACAGCTGCCACAAGACCTCCTCAGGACCATCCTCATGCAGAAAAGGCAGCTGTCGTCGCAAAGCCAAGTTGTGCAGCATACAGCAGGCCACGATGATCCGGCACACCTTCTTTGGTGCGTAGAATAGGGAAACACCCGTCATGTAGGCACCTAAACCTGGCCTTCAGTAGGCCGAAGGTCCTCTATAACCCTCCTAGTTCGCCCATGTGCCTCATTGTAGCGGTCCTCTGCCCTTGTCCTAGGATTCCTCACTGGGGTCAGTAGCCATGACAGGTTGGGGTAGCCAGAGTCATCTGCAAATGTTGTTACAACTGTTAGACACACACTTACCCTTAGGGGCAACCCCATTCCCAGACACCTAGTCACACTGTATAGGGTCCATGTCCTCACCTAATAGCCACACACAGTGCCTCTGGAGTTGCCCCATCACATAAGGGATGCTGCTATTCCTCAGAATGTAAGCGTCATGCACTGATCCAGGAAACTTGGCATTCACATGGGAGATGTACTGGTCGGCCAAACACACCATCTGCACATTCATTGAATGGTAGCTCTTCCGGTTTCTGTACACCTGTTCACTCCTGCGGGGGGGGCTAAGGCCACATGTGTCCCATCAATGGCACCTATTATGTTGGGGATATGTCCCAGGGCATAGAAGTCACCTTTCACTGTAGGCAAATCCTCCATCTGAGGGAGCACGATGTAGCTGTGCATGTGTTTCAGCAGGGCAGACAACACTCTGGACAACACGTTGGAGAACATAGGCTGGGACATCCCAGAGGCTATGGCCACTGTCGTCTGAAAAGACCCACTTGCAAGGAAATGGAGTACTGACAGCACCAGCACTATAGGGGGGGATACCAGTGGGATGGCGGATAGCTGACATCAGGTCTGGCTTCAACTGGGCACACAGTTCATGGATTGTGGCACGGTCCAGTCTGTAGGTGACAATTACATGTCGCTCTTCCATTGTCAACAGGTCCACCAGCGGTCTGTACACCGGAGAATGCCGCCATCTCCTCACCTACCCCAGCGGACGTACTCTGTGGAGGAGAACAGCGAGCAGAGGGTCAGCCAACACTGATGTACGAAAACACAACTTTATTGCACATATTTTTCAATCCGATATGTGCCTATCTTAGTGTGTATGCAAGGCCTAGGTATGTGTGACGCATTTAAACATAATGCCATGTGGCCCCCTGAAATGGCGGCTGCCTGACCTGTAAGGTGGGACAATGGGATATGAGGTAACTGCGCTGGCGTTGTACACTGCCGCAGTAGGCGGTCGAAGACCGCGGCGCAATCCTTCATTGGTTAACATTGGGCCCTATGGGTCCCAGGAGCCAATGACTATGTACGCTGGCGGTGACGGTACACACCCCAGCGGACATGACCGCCATTTTCTATCTGTTCACTCACTTGATACCTGATGTTCAACAGGAGATGACCTACACTGCAAGTGCTGCTGTGACCTCAGTCTGGAAGAGCCAATAGCTCATGTGTCTGGGGAAAGGGCCCCTGCCTTCACCCCCCCTCCCCCCTCACACGCTGCTCTACGTTCCTCCAGACAAACAGGTAAGTACACTGTGATCATGCTGTATGGGCAATGCCTGTGTGGATGGAAGATGGAAGGGGAGAATTAGGCGTGCATGAAACGACGGTGAGTGTATGTGTGTCATGGCAAGGGTAGGAATGCGGGCCAATGACTGTGACGGTGCGGACGGTTATATCTTCTCCTTTTCCCCTGTCCTATTCCTGTAGGTCAGCGCCCACCAGAAGAAGGATATTTGGCGTGCCATCGCCAAGGAAGTCAGGACCCTGGGTGTCCACCACAGACGTAGCACCCACTGCCGGAAAAGATGGGAGGACATTCGGCGCTTGAGCAAGAAGACAGCGGAGGCCCCGCTGGGGATTGCCTCCCAAGGTGGGGGGGAGGGGTGCCCTTCGCACCGTCACACCCCTGATGTTCCAGATCCTGGCGGTTGCGTACCCGGAGTTGGATGGGCGCTTGAGAGCATCACAGCAGCCACAAGGGGGTGAGTACACTCTCATTCAGCTGATTCAGCGCACATTGGAGGTGTCTGGTTGGGGGCGGTGGGCTATGGGTACCCCTTGGCCAGGACGAGTTTTGTAGGCATGTTCCCTCCGTAAGGCAGGCTATGTGGCACCCCACCAGTGTTAAGAGCCATCTACACCCAGTCAGGCTCCTGTGACTCATGTGTGCAGCAGTCGGGCATAGGCCTTGTACCCCATGTCCCTATGATTAATTAGGGAACTCTAAGTGCATGGCGTAGTGCAGAGGGCTGCTGTGTCTGTAGTGTCCGCCAACTGTAGCGGTATTGCATGCACTGAACATGTCTTTCTTCTGTCTTCCCCACCTTTTTGTGGTCTACCTGTTCTTGTGTGCATTAGCATCATCAGGCAGAGGAGCATTGGCACCGGAGCAGGAGGGAGCTGCATCCCACATGGCCCTGGAGGGCAAAACAGCGGAGTCTGAAGGCACCAGTGGGACAGCAGGCGAGGGGAGTTCCACGGCGGGGACAGGAGCTGAGACCAGCGACACGGACTCCTCCTCTGATGGGAGCTCCCTTGCAGTGGCGGGCCCCTCTGTGCCCCCTGCATCTACAGGTACAGCCGCCAACCCCGCATCCCCCCCCCACCCCACCAGCACCGCCCTCACAGCAGCCCCTGCCCCTGTCAGCCCTGCTGCCCTCAGTGAGGAGGCAATTGACCTCCTCAGATCCCTCACTGTTGGGCAGTCTACCATTCTGGATGCTATCCAGGTTGTAGAGAGGCAGTTGCAACAGACAAATGCATACCTGGAGGGCATTCATTCTGGTCAGGCAGCCCAACAGTCAGCTTTTCATACGCTGGCCTCAGCACTGATGGCAGCCATTGTCCCTGTGTCCAGCCTCCCCCCTCCAACTTCCTCCACCCAGACCTAATCCCCTGTACCTCAGCCTATCCCAAGCACACCATCAGACCAGCATGCACACACCTCAACACACAAGGGTAGCTCTGGCGAACATAAGCACCACACATCCCACAGGCACTCACACAAGCATCATACCCATGCAGACATAACAACATCCACTGCCTCCACTGTGTCCCCCTCCTCCTCGTCTCCCTCATCCCTCCCGGTCACGTCTCCACTCACACCTGCATGCACTACATCTTCAGCCACTACGTCCATCACCACACACCGCTCATGTGCACTCACCACACCACTACCAGTCACACATCCCCAGTTTCCTCTCCCAGTGTGTCTGTGAGCCCTCCTCCCAAAGTACACAAACGCAGGCACCCACCTCACAACAGCCTCCAGCCCATGCACCTTCACCCAAATTCAGCAGATGTACACCTCCTACAACCACTACCTCTTCCTCCACTCCCAAACCCCCTCCATCTACCCTTCCCAGTGTGTCTAAAACTTTTCCTGTCAAACCTTGACCTCTTCCCTCTCACCTCCCCCACCCCTTCTGTCCCCTATGGCACGGCTTGTCAGGTCACAACCCAGCACCTCAGCCACCACATCAACGGGAACAGTGGTGCCAGCAGTAACCGGCTTCTGGAGTGCGCCAAGCAGCAGGGCAGCCAGTGTGCCAAGGAGCCAGACCACAGACAGTCCCCCCACCTCAGAAACATAAGAAGTTGGCCACAGCCTGGAGGGAGAAGGGCAAAACACCTGCCACAAAGGGCTCTCCCATGAGTACAGTTGGTTGTGTGAAGACAGCTGCGCCACCATCCAAGGTGGGGAAGGGGCACAGAAAGAAAGGGAAGTCGCCGCCAACCTGCACGGCGGACAAGACCGCTTCCCAGGACACCGCCGCCACCAGCACTGCTTCCCAGGACACCGCCGCCACCAGCACTGCTTCCCAGGACACCGCCGCCACCAGCACTGCTTCCCAGGACACCGCCGCACCGTGTCCCAGGACACCGCCGCCACCAGCCCGCTCACTGAGCCACCCACCAGCACTGCAGGCCAATGAGCGCCGCAAGCACCGCCGCTACTGAGGCTGCCACAATCACCGCCAGTGGACACGCCACATATGCCAGTGGCACCACCGCAGATATGGCTGCCATCCTCCGTGGTCAGTCGTACGAAGCTGGTGGTCAGTTGGTCAGTTTCAGGGCCTGGACAGCTTCCATGGCCCACCGTGAGTGGAGATTCACATCCACTACCTCTGTCCTTGGCAGGATGAAGCACTCTGGGCACCAAGCCCCCTCCAGAACCAGTGGATATTCACATGCACTACCTCAGTCCTTGGCAGGATGAAGCACGCTGGGCACAAAGCCCCCTCCAGAACCAGTGGAGAAAAGCATCCACTACCTCAGTCCTTGGCAGAATGAAGCACTCTGGGCACAAACCCCCCCTCCAGAACCATTGCAGACTGTTATTCACTTGTGAGACTGTGGCTTTCCACTCCCCAGGATGCAGCAGTGGGCAAACCACCCACTGAAAAGACTTGTGAGACTGTGACGTTGCACTCCCCAGGATACATCAATGGGCATGGAGCCCTGTGCACTCATCCGGCTGAGGTGCCCCCCCTTCCCTTCCCCCTGAGGTGCCTGTTGTATTTCGATCTGATGCCCCTGCAGTGTTCGCTCAGTTTTGATTGGATATCTTGTGTGGGCCTCGCCCATGCATTTTGGGCCCAGTGGTCCACGGACTATGTATGTGCAGCACATGGACTTTAATTCTTGGTGTATATATTTGTTAATAGTGTGTATATATATTTATGAGTACTGGATTTTTATTGATCAGAATCGTTACAATCATTTCCATTGTCCTTGCATTCTTCCGGGGGCCTTGGGGGGTGTAACTGTAATGTATCAACATGTATTTATGTGTGTGTGTGTGTGTTGTAGTTGGTGAGGGTGGGGGTGTTGCGTGTGTGTGTCACTCTTTTCCCTCCCCCCTCCCCTGTGTCGTAGGTGCAGTACTCACTGTGGTCTTCGCCACTGGCGTTCGTGCTCCTGGTAGAGGAGCAGGAAGACAATGGCTGGTAGAATATGGAGTTCCGGCTCCATGGCATCCTGGTTCCTCGTATGGTGTGTAGAGGTGAGCATTTTTCCTTCCAAGTTCTTTTTCCGCCGAGTTTTTGTTCGCGTTGAATCCGCCCCTGAAAAGGTGGCGGATTGGCCTCTCATGATACTGTGGGCGGTACATTGTCTTCCGTCTGTCTGTTGGTGGTGACCACCATGCTGTTTGTTTGTACCCCCGTGGCGGTCGGAGTGTTAAAGTGGCTGTTTATGTTGGCGGTTTCCGCCACGGTTGTGATTACATTTTTTTTACCGCCGGCCTGTTGGCTGTTTTACCGCCGCTTTAACACCGACCGCCAGGGTTGTAATGAGGACCTATAGGTTTGTTGACGATACAATATTCTTTTTTTCCCGTAATTACTTCTTACATAAGGGTTAACGAGCATCTAACCCTCTCTGTAGCCACACATTTTAACTACCATCTATTGAGGCAAGCTGGTTCTCTTTTTCCAAAAGTGTTCACTCTCTCACGTTGGTCTAAATATTGTCCTGACGACTTTTTCTCTACCTCCTCATTCTTACATATACTTGACCCACAGCGGTCCTTCATTGTACTAAACAACGCTAAATGGATGATCAGCTTTTTATTGGCTTAATTGCTGTGAAAATTAGGCAAGCTGAGAGAAGAGGACCATCTCCAACTATCTTTTTCTTCCTATTAAAAGGTGCAATGCCTTGGCGAAGAAGCAGACTTCTGATGGCTTATGTGCTCCTCCCACCAGAGCAGAGGCAGCTACTGTGGAGAGATATTCTTATGGTATCCATTCTCAAAAAACAAATGTGTGGGTGCAAATTGTCAATCAGAGGAACACATTATTTACCTTTTGTTAACGTATATTCATCCATGTGATTTTATTTTTTTACTATTACGATGTTTAGATTTTCTTCAGTTTATATTTATTTTGTTATTGTAAAGAACAATGGATGCTACAAAGTACAACCAGATTCTGAATTTTATATACGCAGTAATGTGTACCCTGAGGATTTCAGTAAAATAATGAAGCATGGATTACGGAGACTTTCCAAAAAAATCACCATTGATGGTAAGTTATTTTTCAAATTACTTTGGAATTAGAAAATTGTTATACATTCATACAATTTACTGTACTTGTTTGAATGAAGCTTCATGAATTGGTGATCCTTTCAATTATATTGATCTACCTACTTATGTGTTAACAAATATTGTTTAGTCTGATTCATTTCATTATATTTTATTTTTTTTAATGATTTTTAGCGTGTGTATGTATGTGTGTATATATATATATATATATTACGTGCTTTTAATGTATCTCTCGTGCAACATCTGCAGTAAATAGAAATCGTCCTTTAAACGTTCTCATGTTTTTTGGCAAATTAGGTGAAAAGGTGTTCTTTGTAGGAAAGGGGAAGAAGGCACAAGTTATCGTTGGTGAAGAATTGGCAAAACACATTTTTAATAAGTTACATTCTTCACTAATTGGAGGTCACTCTGGAACTAACAAAACTAAAAAAGAGTATTGACAGCCATTTCTAGTGGCCAAACATGACTGATATTGAACAGTGGGTGAGTTATGTGTTGCTAATCTTTCAAAATAACTTCTAGGTAAAACAATTATTTTCTTTAATGTTTTTATTGAGACATACTTGTAAAGCTATTGTTAGGCAAGTTTTTCATTCCTAATAAAGGTATTTTTGCACACATCAGTCAATTGAGCAATCAGACGCTTTTAAAGGGCGGCTTATCACCCATGGAGGCTCAAATAGCTGTTGCGGACGTGCTGCACACTCTGCGATCCATGTCTTTAGATCCTTTGTGAGCTGGTTCAGTGAGTCTGCATGTCTGAGTTTGAGTGGAAGCGTGTTTGACTGGGCTACAAGGTAAGAAAAGCATCTGCCTTCAGATGTGCTCTTCCTGATTCTGTGGATGGCAGCAAGGGTGGGTTTGGAGGATAAGATCTGCCTGGTGTTCTTTCCCTAACCGGTACCCACAATTGGCACGGCCCTGGCACACAGATATGTCCATTGTAAATGGTACACCTGGTACCAAGGGCCTGTTGCCAAGGAAGGTCTCTAAGGGCTGCAGCATGCCGTATGACACCCTGGAGACCCTCACTCAGCACAGACACACTGCTTGCCAGCTTGTGTGTGCTGGTTGGGAGAAAATGAATAAGTCGACATGGCACTCCCCTCAGGGTGCCATGCCAACCTCACACTGCCTATGTCATAGATAAGTCACCCCTCTAGCAGGCCTTACAGCCCTAAGGCAGGGTGTACTATGCCACAGGTGAGGGAATAGCTGCATGAGCACTATGCCCCTACGGTGTCTTAGCAAAACCTTGGACATTGTAATTGCAGGTTAGCCATAAGAGTATAAGGTCTGGGGGTTTAACAAGCACAAACTCCACAGTTCCATAATGGCTAAACTGAAATATGAGAAGTTTGATATCCAACTTCTCAGCACAATAAATGCACACTGATGCCAGTGTGGTATTTGTTTTAAAATACACCCAGAGGGCATCTTAGAGAGGGACCCGGAATACCAGTCCGACTCCTAGTGCTAGGCTGACCAGTTTCTGCCAGTCTGACACAACCAGACGAGTTTCTGGCAACATGGTGAGAGTACCTTTGTCAATCTGTGGCCAGGAACAAAGACTGTACTGGGTGGATATGCTTCTCACCTCCCCCTGCAGGAACTGTAACACCTGGCGGGGAGCCTCAAAGGCTCATGCCTTTTGTTACAACACCCCAGGGCATCCCAGCTAGTGAGATGCACTCCCCCCCCCCCAACTTTAGGCAGCAAGGTTGTTGGAGGAGATGATGAGGGAAACCAGGAGGAGCCACCCACCAGTCAGGACAGCCCCTAAGGTGCCCTGAGGTGACTCTTAACTTTTATAATTCCTCCATCTTGAGATTGGAAGATGCCCCCAAAAGCAATATAGATGTGCCCCCATCACCTCAGGGTGGAGGCACCAAGAGGGTGTAGCCACCCGCAAGGGCAGTAGCCATTGGCTACTGCCCCAAGACTTAAACACACCCCTAAATTGAGTATTTAGGGGCGAACCTGAACCCAGGAAATCAGATTCCTGCAACCTGCACAAATAAGTTCTGCTGACCTGAAAGCCCCGCAGAGATGACGGAAACACCAACTGACTTGGCTCCAGCCCTACCGGCCTGTCCCCAGACTCAAACTGCACAGCGACGCATCTGTCGGGGAACAGCGACCTCTGAGGACACTGCAACATTTTTGCAAGTTTTGAAAGAACTCTCCCTTCCCGCCGGAAGCGTGAGACTTCTCACTCTGCATCCAATGCCCCCACCTCGAGCTCCAGAAAACAAATACCGCAGAGGGGACTCCCAGGCGACTGCGATAACGTGAGTAACCTGAGTTGAATCTTGTGGTTCTAAAATAAATTAAAATATATTTCTGATGGATACAACCACCTGTGGATTCCTCACCTTATGAATTGGATCCTTGCGCCAGCATCCGACGGAAAGTCTTCTTCCTAGCTGTCTACGTCGACGAGGACGTCATAATGGCATGGCTCCACGTGACTCCGTCTGACAACAACGTGCCAATAATAGGTCCTTGTCGGCGTACTGACATCAGTTTTCCTTTTTTCCGTGCCTTCGACGCCAATGGTTTTTCTTCCTGGCTCGTTGTTCACTGTAACGATTTTTGGTGGTTACAATGTCGCCTCCGAATAAGTCCGGTTTCAAGCTGTGTAGAGAATGCGGGGGCCGGATGTCAGTGACCGACCCCCACTCGGACTGTATTTGGTGCCTTAGTTCAGAGCATGATGTGGAAGGTTGCTCTTCGTGTCAGAGCATGAATCCAAAAGCTCTGAAGGAGCGCGAGGCGAAGCTCTTCTTAGCCAAAGCAAAGAAGGGCCATAAAAAGGATTCCTTCCATGTTTCTCTCAAAAAGCATAAGAAGCAGCGTCATCATGACTCTCTCAGCGCCGTTCGGAGCGGAGCCGATCGAGGTCGAGGTCTCGATCTTCACGATGCCAGAAGACATGGGAGATGAGTCCTACTGTCACGCCTCAGCAGGAGAGTCCGGAGTTGTCACTGGTCCCTTAAGTTTTTGAGGTCGCTCAAAGTAGCCCTCACTTTTCGCCGGCGCCGAGGGATCCTGATGTTCTGCAGGCAAACTATTGGACTTGGGTTAAGTCTTTTGAGTGTGTGTGTTCCACATTTATTGCCTGTGTGTGTACAACAAATGTTTAACACTACCCTCTGACAAGCCTATTGCTCAACTACCCCACCAAAAAATAGAGCATTCAAATTATCAAATTTTCCCACTATCAGCCTCTAAGGGGAACCTTTAGACTCTGTGCACACTATCTCTCACTTTGAGATAGTATATTCAGAGCCAACTTCCTACATACATCAAAATAGAACCTCATATATTGTAAATGTGAGGGTGTCACACATATTATTTCCATGAATAGTAGTGAGCTGCTCCCGTGTTACAATAATGGAAAGACCTCCCTATCCCTGAAAATTAGATGTTAAAACTTTTAGAATGTAGACCAGTGTGCCAGTGACCTGGCCAAAGAGCAAAAGGCAGAATGGGAAGGGGAACAGGGTCATAGAGAAGCAATCACCAGGAGAAAGTAGAGAAGAAAATGAACCTGCAAGGATAAAATAAGAATAAAGGAAGAGTAGGACGGTAGAAGAAAATGGGATAAGGTGAAACCAAGTAAGTCTTGGTTGCCTTGGAACTGAGCAGCCCTATATTTAACAACTTAGGCCAAGGTCATAATACATTCAATGGCAAGATTTTTTTGGCACCACGTGCCATACTCACAAATTCATCTCAACTCCCAGCCCGTCCTCCTTGTGTAAAATTGCAACCAATTAACGAACATCACAAAAAAGTCATACTCACACTTGTACTTAGCTGTCCGTCCCTTGCCCCCTCCCAACTTGTTGCCAAGTTATGATGCAGCTTTAACTGAAGTTCACTGGCTTCCTGGTAAGCTGGTCCCCAGTGCCAGTCTTTCCCCAAAACAAGACACCTGATCCCTTGATCCCAAGTGATAAGGCTCTGTAGCACCCTTCTAAGTCCCATAGTAAGTGTTACCTAGAGTGCCTCTGTACTGCAGAGGGTCGCTAAGAGCTGTAGCAGAACTAGTTCTTCTCCAAGGGACCCAGCACTGACCTCATGCAGACTGCTTGACAAGGTGCCCCCTAAAAGTGAAAATGCAACATAAATTATGGACTGTGTGCCATGTCCCCAAAACACTGCATGTAATATTTGTAAGTCACCCCTATAGCAGGCCTTATAGCCCTAAGGCAGGGTGCATATTATTATATGCGTGGTCATATCTGCAAGAGAAGATATGCCCCTGCTAGGTCGGTCGTTTCTTAGATATATTAGGTGAACAGGGAATCCATTTTAAATAGATGTGTTGGCCACTCATTAATACAAGTTGCCCAGCTCCATGATGTCTTAAATGAAAATAGGGATGTTGAACCTCTCATGTTTTATAATCCCTGGCGATGGATTTATTAATGCACGCATCCAGAGTGTACCTTACAGTTTCCTCCTGAAAACATAACAACTGCTTCTGAGCTAACTGACCAGTTCTAGCCAGTTTGCCACCAACAGACTAGAGTGAGATCCAGGGGTGAGATCCTTTGCTCTTTGGAGGTCAGACACAAAGCTTCTCGGGTGAGGTGTTGGACACCCCTTCCCATAGCATGATCTGCATTCCAAGACAGATCTAGTCTCTGAGAGGGAGATGCCCACCCCCAGACCCCATCTGGCACCTGGATATTCAGGAACATTAGCTATGTAGGAGGCATTTTGCATTTCGAGGCTGGACACACCCCTAGGGTGACCAGCCCGAAATGGACACAGCCTAGGAAATTCTACTTGTGTCTGGTGGAACTTAGGACCTCTGGACATGGTGTTGCCCACTCCCCACAGAAAGTGGTCATCTACAGGGTGTTGTGACTCCAGGGTATGTAGCTGTAGCAAAGTACCCTTATTGTGGCATGGTTACCCCCACTTTTTGCTTGTCAGTATGCTAACCAGGACCCCAGTTACTGTGCACTCCCCCTGTACATTTGTTTGCTATGACTTCATACCTCCCACATTTGCATACTGGTGCCCCCATGTAAGTCCCTAGTGTATGGTGCCCAGGGCGGGGAGACACCAGGGGTTCCCGATGGGCTGCAGCATGGTATGCCACCCATGGGGACCTATGTAAAATGTGTTTGAAGGGCTGGCATTGCAGCCTGCATGCAAAGGTGCATGCACCCTTTCACTGAAGATCACTGCACCAGGTCCCTGTAAGTCACTCCTAAGGCAGGGCCTCCTAGCCCAGAGGGCCTGCTGCAAGTACCGATGTCGGAGGGCACCCCTGCATGAGCAGAGATTCCCCCGCAGACTCATCTCCATTTTCCTGGACTTCATTAGTGCGGGGATGCCATTTCACGCGTGTACTGGACATAGGTCACTACCTTTGCCAGCTACATAAGGGTAACTCTGAACATGGGCATGTTTGTTATCAAACGTTTCTGACTTGTAGTCCAGGAAGGCAGAACAAAAGAATTTCCTTTAGGTGACGGAGGCAACACCCTTTGCCTTTGTGTAGAAAAAAGGTGTTAAATGACTTGGGAGGGTAGCCTCGCCAAGCCACTGGTATGCTTTGATGGCCACCATTGGTGCCATCCTTTCATAAAACCAATCTGCGCCAGTTGAGGGACCCCTAATCCCTGCTCTGTCCTGGAACTGAACAATGGAAATGGGAATGACCACTCCCCTGTCTATCACCACCCCAGGGTTGGTGCCCAGAGCTCCTCCAGATGGCCCTTTGATTCTGCCATCTTGACCTTAGGGTGGGCAGAGGCCTCTGGGGGCATCTTACTGGCCATGTGGTTAGGTGACCAGTTCCCCTTCCAGGGCTATTTAGGGTCTTCCTCATGGGTGGGTTCCCAGATTCGACATGCAAGACTCCAGCAGGAATCATCTGCATCGTTTACTGAAACTTCTGGCCTCTCGAACCGCAGCTGGACTCCACAGGGACCTACAGTCCGCATCTACAGCTACGCCTCTGCTCTCCAACATTGTTTCTCTGGCTTCTTCTAGCAACTGCAACATTTCCCCGGCTGTGCATCATATGAGGGTGGCGAGTCTTCAGTCTGCCCTAAGAAGCAAACTTCCCGTGGAATGAAAGTCGCTCCTGTGCATCTGCAGGCATTCTGCTGCAATGATGACCGGCTGCATGGATCTCCTCTTCTATGGAACTGTGTGGATCCTGCATCACAGTTGGTGGTTCTTTTGCGTCCTCCCTACCAACTGTCCAACTTGGGTGAAGGTAGGACCTTCCCTTCTCCATGCATAGTGTCTCTTGCAACTGACAAGGCTTGATGGCACCGCCTCCAGGGGAACTTCAGTCTTTGTGTTGCTCCTGTCCACATTACTCTTCCCTGTGACGCTCAGCCCTTTGCATGGTTATTCAGCGACGTGGGACTCCTTTTTAAGTGTCCTGCATGGGCCTCACTGTGACTCCTGTGCTCCTTGCCTGCGAGTCATCTGTGTGGGCTGCATCTTCTTCTTTGGACTCTCCGCACTGCTGAGGGTCGCTACGGACATCCCCTGTGGGTTTAGTTCCCTCTCCCCCTCACTTGGCCTTCCTGGACCCCAACAGCTCCACTGCTAGCAACTGTGATATTTTCCTTTTTCAGGTCTTGTATGTGTTTTTTTTTCACTCCACAGACTGACTGCAATCCTTCATCCAGCGTGGGACGTCGACCGCATCAGCCAGGAACTCTTCACCTGCCCCAGTGTTGACCGTCTTCTTTCCACTGTCGACCAACTCCTGCATCCACCTAACAACAACACCACCCCACCCCCACTCCCCTGGTCTAGAGTTTTGTCTGCTGTTTTTCAGTGTTCTCAATTGCTTTTTAAGCCTATTCCCGATTGTTACTGTACATGTGTAGTATGTTTACTTACCTACAATTAGAGTATTGCCTAACTAGTGTTTGTATTACTCTAATAAAGAGCCTCTATTTTCGTAGTACTGAGTGCCTTCTTTCATTTGTGTAAGTGCTGTATGACTACAGTGGTATTGCATGAGAGCTTTGCATGTCTCCTAAATAAGCCTTGGCTACTTAGCCACAGCTACCTTTAGAGAACCGGGCTTCCTTGACACTGACTCCACTTCACTCATAAGGGATACATGGACCTTGTATAAGGTGATCATACCATAGGTAGTTAGCACACACCAGGCCAGATTCCTACAGAACTCCAGTGATTACTACCCTTGACTCTCAATACCGGTTCCCCTAAATTGACTATTTAGGGGAACCACTGATACAAGATTGTAGGAAGATGGCTCTGGATATGCTATATCAAATTGAGATATAGTCTGTACAGGGATTCACCAGAGTTTAGAGGCAACAAATATGATACTAATGCTGTTTTGTTGTACTGTGGTCGAGCAGTTAGGCTTATCAGAGGGTAGTGCAAAGCATTTTTTGTACACACAGGTAATAAATGAAGCATGCTCTCAAAGCCCTAATTTCAGGGCAATTCTTTTTAGATACCAAAACTTGTTTTTGTCCATTTATTTCTAGAACCACAAGATTCAATTTGCAAGGAAAGCACATTTACAAGTAAGTTTCCAAAATATGTATCAATACCTATTTGTTTTAATTTGGCAATATAAATGGCTTATGTGAATATAGCAAATATGTTTTAAAAGTTGACACACTGCAATTTTCAGGAACAGTTCCGTAGGGAATAAAAGAAAGTACAGTTATGGCGGTAAGTACCAGACCTACAGTTCCATTCTCTGGGGGTTATAATACCATGGGTCTGAGTTTGAGTTAGTGCCAAGCACCCTCCACCAGCCACACGGGGCTGGCTTTATGCAGAGGTCAACGTTGCTGCCGGGTTTTACAGTGGGAACCTATAGCGACTGGGGGCACTCAGAATCAGGCCTGCTTCTAGGTAAGAAGCCTGATCATTTGAGGCTCACCACCGGGTGTTAGAATTCCTGCAGGGTGGAGGTGTGAAGCACGGACACAGTGTCTGCTTTGTTTCTGGCCTACGAGAGCACAAAAGCTCTCACCCCATGAAATCAGAAACTTGTCTGTTTGTGGTAGGCTGGCGCAGACCCGTCAGTCCTGCATTAAAGGAATGGGTAAATACAGGGAGCATCTCTAAGATGCCCTCTGAGTGCATGTTTCAATAAAACCAGCACTGGCATCAGTTTGGGTTTATTGTGCTGACAAGTTTGATACCAAACATTCTAGACTTTAGTTTATGGATCTGTGGAATTCATAATGACAAACTCCCAGCCCATATACTTAATATGGCCCCACTAGACTTACAATGTCTAAGAATGGACTTAGACACTTAGGGGCATATTGTTCATGCAGGTATGCCCTCACCTATGGTATAGTGCACCCTCCCTTAGGGCTGTAAAGCCTGCATGAGTGTTGACTTACGTATACCATCGGCAGTGGTTCGTGGTGTGGCACACTGAGAGGTGCAATGTCGAATTTGCCTTTTTCTCAGCACCGGCGCACACAAGCTGCAATGGCAATGTGCATGTGCTAGGTGAGTGGTCCCCAGGGTGGCATAAGTCATGCTGCAGCACTTGGGGACTTTCCAGTTAACAGGGCCCTTGGTACCGTGGGTACTTTTTACAAGGGACTTAACTGTGTACCAAGGGTGTGCTGTTTTGTGGACACAATGCTACAGTTTTGGGAAAGCACACTAGTGCTGGGGCCTGGTTAGCAGGATCCCATCACGCTCTGTCAAGTTATCACCAATATCAGACAAAGTGGAGGGCAACCATGCCAACAAGGCCACTTTCCTACACAGATTCTCTGACTTTCTTCCATGACACAAAAGGAGTGTGCAACAAGACTGCAAAACCATAGACCTAAGAAGCACGACTGACGTGGTGCCAAGCCTGCTGCGCCTGGCCCTTGAGGAGCATCTGACCTGTCCTGCCACTGCAGGTTCCAAAAATCAGGGAGCGCTGTCCGTGCTTCACAAATCACCAAGAAGAACTCTTTTGGATTACAGGAGCTGCTGCCCTGAATCTGCAGGCACCCAAGGAAGAACCATGAGGACCTTGACTGCCAAAAACCCAACACTGGGCAACATCACTGCAGCTGAGCTGCCTAGCCCGAGTTGAAGTGGTCCAGTGGTGTCACCATGGTCCCCAGACACAGCCTACCCAGAGCTTGCCCTATGTGGACTTCCTGACAGCGTTTGCAGCCTGATTCTGCAGACCCCTAGCAACAGTGAGTGACAAAGACCCCATGTCTCAGGACACCTCTGCACCCGTCTGCCCTGGGCCTAGGAGAAGAGGACCAAGGCTGTCCCCACATCTCTCTGCCTCGTGAGACCTGAGGCCACTTGTTGGCTTGTTTGGACTAAACCCCAAGTCGATGCCTATAGACTGGTTCTGCAGGGCTCCTTACAACCACAAGGAACTCCAGCACCAGACCTGATGCGATAAAACACCACTGCACTTGCACCCCACAGCCTGAGGTGAAGTGGATCGGTGGTGTCACTACGTGCCTAAGGGTCTCAAGGTTCGAAACCCACGTGGGTTCCTCTGATGTGGACTCCCAATCCATCCCTCAAGCAACTTTGTGACCAAACCGGTCCCCATAGACTTACATGGGGCACTTGACGCTGAGCTGTACCCATGCACCCTGCTTCCTGAGGTGAATGGTCCGTGTGGACGAAGTCCAGGAGATTGATCACGTAAGTCGCTTTACTATACCTGTATGCAGTGCTAGTTCTTCCTTCATAGGATAACTTTACTACATCTGAAAAATGCACTGTATCAAGTTTTGCAAGCTGTAAAAATTAATAAATCAAAATATCAGACTTTATATCAAAGTACATGTTATTACTATAAATTGGTGTGATTTCTTTCAGTGTGTGTCTCACTTACCGTAGGAGTCGCTTGACCACACTACTGAAAAAAGGAGCATTTGGGATGTAATTTGTTCCTCTGATTGCTTTGACTTTTTGCGCAGTGTACCTCGTTTTGGTTCACTATATATGCTGCTTCCTACAATACTCACATACTCATGCACCCAGTAATACACCCACAGAGGCACTCGTGAACTCACACAGACCTGCTCAGAGAATCCCCAAGCACTCACACTCACTGAGGTACTCATGCGCACACTCAGAGCCACTCAGACTCAGCGACTCGTGCACCAACTGAGTCTCTCAGACCCAGAGACAGGTAACTCCGCTCTGCACAAGTTGCCCTTGCTGCCACCCCTAGAATTGGTAACAATGCAGCCAGAGGGAGATCCTTTTCCTACATCGCAGCACAGACCTGGAACATGCTACCTCGCCAACTCAGTCAGTCCCCCTTTGTAGGAAGCTCATTCTTTATATACTATATCAAAATGACATGCACAGACTCCAGGTGTTCCACCGAGGCTAAAGTAGATACTACAAATGCATTTGTTCTACACACAGACACAATAGAAGAAGCACACACTTAATGACTAAACTACAGACCAATAGGTTTTTATATAGAAAAATAAATTTTGTTTATTTCTAGAATCACAAGATTCTCTTTGCATGTAATTACATCAATAGATATTATTTCACATATATATCAATAATAATACTTTGAATGGAATTCATATAGCATACAGTTTTTGAATAAATGCCAATAAAGCTATTTTAAATGTTGACACTGCAATTTTCAGGACACTTCCTTGGGGAAGAAACTAAAGCACAGTTTTAGAGGTAAGTACTTGACTTAACAGTTTCAGTCTCTGGGGCTTAGGAAGTCCACAGCTGGGGGTTCAAGTGAACCCCAAGCTCCCAGCAACACTGGGCCGTTCGGGTGCAGAGGTTAAATTTGAGCCATTTTAAAGTGGGCTCCTACGGAGACAGGGTGCACTCTGAATCAGATATGCCAGAAGATAAGTACCTGTTCTTTGGTGGGCAGCCCTTGGGGTAGGAGGGGGAGGGTTAGAGGGGCACTGTTGGGGCCACAAGGAGGCATCAAACGCACACCCTCAGTGGCACTATGGCAGCTGGGTGCAGGATGCAAACAAGGCATTGGTTTTCCAATAGAACTCTGTGAGGAGACCCCGGGGTCACTCAGATGCTCCATGTGAGGACCAGGGGGTCCCCTGGAGCAAACCCTAAGCTAGACAGGGAGGAATGTACCTGTGCTGGAGGTCGGGTTCTCTGGGGGCTGCGGGTGCAGTGGTCTTTTAGGCATCTGTAGGAGGCTGGCCTTCTATGCAGTGTGCAAAACTAGGCACACTATGCAGTGGGTCCAGGTGACCACACTTTGGTTTCCATGAGCAAAAATTAGACCACTTAATGCTACAATTGTTAAGGTAGCTGGTCGAGCAGTTAGGCTAATCCAGGAGATGTACTAAGCATTTGTTGTGCTCACAAAACCAATCATGCAGCACATGCACTCAATGAATAACTCGAGACCAGAGTTTATAAAAATACTTCAGTTTTATTAAATTTTTAAGACCAAGATCTTTCAAATACTTTTTTAGATATTAGTTTTAAAAGTTGTAATAAAGTTAGTCTTTCTGCCCATAATTACGCATCATTGGAATCAATGTACAGTTACCATTCAAAATCGTACAATTAAGTTACCAGTCTCTTGTGTGTTTTTTTTTTTTTATTTATTTATTTATTTTTTTGCAGGGTGGTCGCAGCAGTCAGTAGGCACCTTGCACCAGCTGGAGAGCCTCTTGCGGCTCCCATTTCCGGCGGGAGCAGTGTAGGAAACGCTTTTGGCACATGGCCACCTGTAGGGGCCACTTGGAAAAGATGGTTTCTCTGGGTCCCCTTGGGCTGTCGAGGTCGCAAGGGTTTGGGGATCAGTGGAGCACAGCTGGTTCCTTGTTGCGGGTGCAGAGCGGCCGGATGCGGGGTGAGATCCAGAGCTGTGCGCAACTGAGTCCTTTTGGAGGTGAGTCTCTCTGGCTGCTTACAGGACACTGTGAGCATTCTGGTGGTAGGTCCCAGGGTGTTATTAAAGTCCTCTCTACAGGAGCTTCCTCCGGATCCTTTCAGCTCTTGGGGAGCTGGTTTGAGGTTGTCCCAGGGAATTGGCGTAACTCGGCCACTGGAGGGCACAGTGCCACCAATCTTGGCACACTTGTAGGTCACGTCCGGGACGGTAGTTAGTGTGTCGTGGGGTCCGGCTGCAAATTCCGGTTGTGGACATATCGGCCAGCCAGTGAAGCGACCTTCACTGGCTTATTGGATCTTGCTTGGTTTTTGAGTGGTGCCTCCACTCAAAAGGGATATCTGGGGTGATTCTTTAAGCCTGGATATTTCCTGGGTTTCTCGGGCTCGGTCCAGTGTCCAGCTCCTCCACAGCAGCAATTTGCAGGTCCTGTGTGCAGCAGGCAGGGTTTGGTGCCTTTTCTTGTGCAACAGGTCTGTAGTTCTTTTGCTTTGGATCTTCTTTGGTGCAGGTCTTCTTTGTATTTTGAAATCTGATTTCTTGTTCTAGGGATGTCCAATAAATACAGAATTTAGTGGGCGTTCTACGGGAAACCTGGTAATGTCCAATGGGACACTTACCTATGGGTGGCTCCACCCACTTTAGTGTCCACTTCCTTTGGGAAGGGTGACTTCCCTAAACTTGATTGGCTAGTTTCCTTCATTTCAAGATAGAGGAAACTGAATTTGAGGGTCCACTTCGCAGACAACACCTTAGAGGTGGTGCATGCTAGGCCGCCACTCCTAATCTTTGTGTGGTTTCCCACCTTTGCTCACTCAAAAAGTGGGTGTTTTGCAAAGTGGCAACCCCTCAGATGCTAGCAGCAGGCCTGGAGGATCGAGTTTCAGGGGCTGTAGCCCTTTGAAGCTCACTACCGGGGTTTTGCACGTTCCTGGGGGAGTGGGTGGTTAGCTCCTCCACCAAGGGAGGGCATTGGTTTACGAACCAGGGAGACTGGGCTCTCCACCAAGGTTTGTATATGAACTGTGGGTGTGGCAGGCTTGATGAAACCAGTCAGAAAATATGCCAGGATAGTTGGCTTTTGCAGGGGACACCTCTAAGGTGATCCCTGGGTGCATTTTATTATAAATCCAGTACTGGTACCAGTTTGAATTTATCATTCGGAGTGGTTTGATACCAAACAACCCAGGGTTCAGAGTAGCCATTATTTTGCTGGGAATCTCGTGTTGGCCAGTGTCCAGCACATACATTAAAATGGCAGCTCTATTCACTCACTATATCCCAGGTTTGCCAGGGACACGGTGGGAACATACTGCTCATTCAGCTGTGCCCTCACATATAGTATGGAGTAACCTGCCTAAGGTCTGTAAGGCCTGCTATAGGGGTGTCTTACCCATAGTTAATGCAGTGTACGGTGGACCGGGCACACAGGTAGTGTGCCAAGTAGAGTTTGTATTTTAGGTTTGCAGCAGGAGACTGTCTGCTATGACAGTGCTGTGCACATCTTGATGCATGTCCCTTGAGGTTGTCACAATCAGTGCCACTGCCACCAGGGGCTTATCCAAAGTACTGCATGCCCTGGGTACCTAAGTACCTTATTACTAGGGACTTGTAGTGATAGCTAAAGATGTATCCAATCACTTTTAAAATGTTTTAGGGAAAGAACACTGGTACCGGGAACCTAGTTAGCAGGATCCCAGTGCACTCCAGTCCAAGTTGCATTCGGAAACCAGGCAAAAATGTGGGGGAGTACTGCAATAAGGTGCCAGTCTCTCACAGTGCGGGTATATTCATCCAGTGCTTTCGCGTTCAGGGGTCGGGGTCCTCGGTCTTCCCTCTGTAGGCATCTTTGTGGGGGGGTCGAAAGGTCAACCCAGGGTGGGCACTTGCTCACAATCACCTGATGATTCTTTAGCTGGTTGGGCCACGTGGTCACCGGCCGTAGGGTGTCTGGTGAAGGGTGGTCAGGACTCACGTGTCTGGAGGTGTGCCAGAGTCCCTGGATGTTTCCTTCTTGGACAGGGCCACTGTCCACTGCAGTTCTTGGTCCTTTTGGGTGCAGGACAGACTTCTATAACTTGGTCGAGGTGGCTGGCCCCGCTGGATGCCTCACTGTTTTTGTGCAGGTTTTTTGAGGCAGTCAGTTGTCGTTGTCTTCTCTGCTGGGGGTTCAGCTCAGCAGTCCTTCTTCTTTCTTGTCAGGTCAGCCTGAATCTCATGAGCTGGGTTCAGGTAAGCCCTTAAATCCTGGATTTAGGGGGGTTACAGGGGTCAGAGGGCAGTAGCCAATGGCTACTGTCCCAGAGGGTGGCTACACCCCGTTCTTGTGTCCACTACCTTTGGGGAGGGGGACGCAAACCTAACCCTATTGGTTTCTGTTCTCCAAACTAAGATGGATGATTCTGCAGGAAGGGGGGGGGGGCAACCTCCGCTCTGGACACCCTAGGGATGGCCCTAGCTTTAGATGGCAGGGGGAGGGGTGAGTTTTGGGGGGTCACTCCTCCCTGCTTTCCATAATTTTCCTGATCACCTTGCTGCCAAAAGTGGGGCTTTGTCCGTGTGCGGACAACTCCACTAGCTGGAGTGCCCCATGGCACTGTAACAAGAGGCTTCAGCCTTTGAGGCTCACCATCAGCTCCTGCAGGTGTGATATTGGAAATGGCCCTTTTTGCAGGGTTATCCCCAAACGTTTTGCTGCCTTCCTACAATATTTTTCTGGTCCGTTTTTGACGGTTTATTGTCTGTGCACTTCACCACTTCTAATCAGTGCACAAGTGCTCCCTATAGAGCTTGTACCGTTTGGTTTATCCATGAGTGTCATATTTGATTTACTGGTAAGTCCTAGTAAAGTGCACTAGAGTTGCCCAGGGACTGTAAATCAAATGCTACTAGTGGGCCTGCAGCACATTAGTAGCCCTGTAACCATGGCTCGGACCTGCCACTACAGTGTCAGTGTGTGCAGTTTTAAACTGCCAATTCGACTTGGCAAGCTTACCCACTTGCCAGGCCTAAACCTTCCCTTTTTACTACTTGTCAGGCACCCCGAAGGTAGGCCCTTGGTAGCCTCATGGGCAGGTTGCAGTGTATGTTTAAGGGAGTACATATATGTAGGACCTTGACTCTGTATGTACTATTTCAAATTGAGAAGTAGTGTGCACAGAGTGCAAGGGTTCCCCTTAGAGGTAAGATAGTGGCAAAAAGAGATAATTCTAATGCTCTATTTTGTAGTAGTGTGGTCGAGCAGTAGGCTTATCAGAGGGTAGTGTTAAGCATTTGTTGTACACACACAGGACAATAAATGAGGAACACACACTCAAAGACTTACTCCAGGCCAATAGGTTTTTATATTGAAAAATAGCTTTTCTTAGTTTATTTTAAGAACCACAGGTTCAAGATTTACATCAAACACTTTAAATGCAAGGTACTTCACATAGATACTTTAGGAACTTTGAATAAACACAATATCATGTACAGTCTTTGTAGAAATGGCAATAAGCTATTTTAAGTGGACACAGTGCAAAAATCAACAGTTCCTGGGGGAGGTAAGTAAAGGTTAGTTTTGGAGATAAGACAGACACTTACAAGTCTCAAGTTTGGGGCATAGGCAGCCCACCATTGGGGTTTCAAGGCAACCCCAAAGTTACCACACCAGCAGCTCAGGGCTAGTCACGTGCACAGGAAAGAGGTATCCAAAACACATAGGCGTCTATGGGGAACAGGGGTGCTCCGGTTCCAGTCTGCCAGCAGGTAAGTACCTGCGTCCTCTGGGGGGGCAGACCACGGTGTTTTGTAGAGCACCGGGGGGGACACGAGAAGGCACACAAGGTACACCCTCAGTGGCACAGGGGCAGCCGGGTGCAGTGAGTAAAGCAGGCATCGGTTTTTAGGTTGAAATCAATGGGGGAGGGGGGGGGTCACTCTAGCGTTGCAGGCAGGCTCAGCGGGGGCTTCTCGGGACAGCCACCACCTGGGTGGGCTCGGCAGAGGGTCACCTGGGAGTCGCTCCTGCACTGAGGTTAGATTCCTTCAGGTCCTGGGGGCTGCGCGTGCAGTGTTGGTTCCAGGCGTCTGGTCCCTTGTTACAGGCAGTCGTGGTCAGAGGGAGCCTCTGTATTCTCTCTGCAGGGGTCACTGTGGGGGCCCAGGGGGGTCGTCTCTGGCTACTCACAGGCTTGCAGTCGCCGGGGAGTCCTCCCTGTGGTGTTGGTTCTCTGCATCTCGAGCCGGGGACGTCTGGTGCAGAGTGTAGTGTCTCACGCTTCCGGCAGGAAATGTGCAATCTTTGGAAGTTGTTTCTTTGTTGCAAATAAGTAGCTGGTTTTGAACAGGGCTCCTGTTCACAGGAGGTTCTTGGTCCTTAGGTTCAGGGCAGTCCTCTGAGGCTTCAGAGGTCGCTGGTCCCTGTTGGATGCGTCGCTGTTGCAGTTTTCTTTGAGTCCGGCGACAGGCCGGTACGGCTGGGTCGAAAGCAGTTGTCGTCTCCGTCTTGTCTGCAGGGCTTCAGGTCAGCAGTCCTTCTTGGTTTAGGTTGCAGGAATCTAGTTTCCCAGGTTCTGGGGAGCCCCTAAATACTGAATTTAGGGGTGTGTTTAGGTCTGGGAGGGCAGTAGCCAATGGCTACTGTCCTGGAGGGTGGCTACACCCTCTTTGTGCCTCTTTGCAGTGGGGAGGAGGGCACATCCCTAATCCTATTGGGGAATCCTCCAAACTCAAGATGGAGGATTTCTAAAGGCAGGGGTCACCTCAGCTCAGGACACCTTAGGGGCTGTCCTGACTGGTGGGTGGCTCCTCTTTGTTATCCTCATTATCACCTCCAGCCTTGCCGCCAAAAGTAGGGGCAGTGGCCGGAGGGGCGGGCATCTCCACTAGTTGGGATGCCCTGTGGTGCTGTAACAAAAGGGGTGAGCCTTTGAGGCTCACCTCCAGGTGTTAACAGTTCCTGCAGGGGGAGGTGAGAAGCACTTCCACCCAGTACAGGCTTTGTTCATGGCCAGCAACATGTCTCGTCTGTCGCAGGCTGGCAAAAACTAGTCTGCCTACACTAGAATTCTGGTTGGCATTCAGGGGGCATCTCTAAGATGCCCTCTGGGTGTATGTTACAATAAATTGCACACTGGCATCAGTGTGCATTTATTGTGCTGATAAGTTTGATACCAAACTTCCCAGATTTCAGTGTTACCATTATGGAACTGTGGAGTTCATGTTTGACCAACTCCCAGACCATTATGGCTACCCTGCACTTACAATGTCTAAGGTTTTGCTTGGCCACTGTATGGGCATAGTACTTATGCCCTCACCTGTGGTAGAGTGCACCCTGCCTTAGGGCTGTAAGGCCTGATAGAGGGGTGACTTACGTATGCCACAGGCAGTGGGAGGTAGGCATGGCACTCTAAGGGGAGTCCTATGTCGACTTAGTCATTTTCTCCCCACCAGCACACAAGCTGTGAAGCAATGGGCATTAGGGGCAATAGGATTAGGGATGTGCCCTCTTCCCCACAGGGAAGAGGCACAAAGAGGGTGTAGCCACCCTCCAGGACAGTAGCCATCGGCTACTGCCCTCCCAGACCTAAACACACCCCTAAATTTAGTATTTAGGGGCACTCCAGAACCTAGGAAACTAGATTCCTGCAACCTGAAGAAACGAGGAGGACCGCTGACCTACAAGCCTGCAGAGAAGACTGGCGACCACAACTGCTTTATCCCCAGCCCTACCGGACTGTCTCCAACTTCGAAAACCTACAACCAGCGGCGCATCCATCAGGGAACAGCGACCTCTGAAGCCTCAAAGGACTGCCCTGGATTAAAGGACCAATAAACTCCCTTGAACAATGGCCCTGTTCAAAACCAGCTACTTCTTTGCAACAAAGAAGCAACTTTCAAAGACTTCACGTTTCCCGCCGGAAGTGTGAGACTTCACACTCTGCACCCGACGCCCCCGGCTCAAGATCCAGAGAACAAAAACTACAGGGAGGACTAACCGGTGTCTGCGAGCCAGTGAGTGACAAGAGACGACCCCTCCCTGAGCCCCCACAGCGATGCCTGCAGAGAATCCAGAAGCGCCCCCTGACCGCGACCTCCAACAAGGGTCCGGCGCCTGGAACCAACACTGCACCCTCAGCACCCAGGACCTGAAGGAACCAAACTTCAGCGCAGGAGTGACCCCCAGGTGACCCTCTCCCTTGTCCAGGTGGTGGCTGTCCCAAGAACCACCCCCTGTGCCTGCCTGCACCACTAGAGTGACCCCCAGGTCCCTCCATTGAAACCAGACGCCTGCTTTGCACACTGCACCCGGCTGGCCCTGTGCTGCCGAGGGTGTATTTTGTATGCCTACTTGTGCGCCCAATCCTCCCTCCATCCCCCCCCCAGTCTGCCCCTAAGGACGCAGGTACTAAATTGCTGGCAGACTGGAACCAGAGCACCCCTGTTCTCCATAGGCACCTATGTGTTTTGGGCACCACTTTGACATCTGCACCTGACTGGCCCTGAGCTGCTGGTGTGGTAACTTTGGGGTTGCCTTGAACCCCCAACGGTGGGCTGCCTATGCCCCAGAACTGAGACTTGAAAGTGTTTTACTTTCCTCCTAATCTAACCTTTACTTACCTCCCCCAGGAACTGTTGATTTTTGCACTGTCCATTTTGAAAATAGCTTATTGCCATTTTTGCAAACACTGTATATGATAGTGCTTTTGTTCAAAGTTCCTAAAGTATCTAAGTGAAGTACCTTACATTTAAAGTGTTAACTGTAAATCTTGAACCTGTGGTTCTTAAAATAAACTATGAAAATATTTTTCAATATAAAAACCTATTGGACTGGAGTAAGTCTTTGTTCCTCATTTATTGCCTGTGTGTGTACAACAAATGCTTAAGAGTACTCTCTGATAAGCCTACTGCTCGACCACACTCCCACAAATAGTGCATTAGTATTATCTGATTTTGCCACCTTCTTACCTGTAAGGGGAAACCTTGGGATTTGTGCAGACTATTTCATACTTTGAAATAGTATACGCAGAGCCAACTTCCTACACATGGCCCCAGAGGTTCACACTCCTACTAAAGTCTTCTGCCCACCTCAAGGACCAATAGGTTTTGTGAATCCTAAGGACTTGCGGTTCTTACTCCCTATCAGTTGGTGGATACTGCTCAGAACTCCGAGGCTACAGCTCACTGTTAGGTGCCTTTGGATTCCAGCTCATCTTCTGATCACCTGATTTCATTGGACGGACTGGATAAGAACCAGTTTTTTCATCCATACAATGTGAGTCATAAAACTTCTTGGTACTAGAAATTGTTTATCCTCCAAATCCAGAGGGTAAAGTACATTGCGTATTTTGTTCCTCATCAGACAACCACATGAAGTCTTGTGTTTTTCCTTCACTTTCTTTTGCCTGTTATTGAAAGTCTTACTGTTACAGAAGCGTCAGCCTCCACTTCATATGTTCTGGAGAACGTAGCAAGGGAGAAAAGGACACTTAGGGCCTGATTCTAACTTTGGAGGACGGTGTTAAACCGTCCCAAAAGTGGCGGATATACCACCTACCGTATTACGAGTCCATTATATCCTATGGAACTCGTAATACGGTAGGTGGTATATCCGCCACTTTTGGGACGGTTTAACACCGTCCTCCATAGTTAGAATCAGGCCCTTAGTGATTTCATACCTGAAACGCCCAAAAAAGGCTCAACCATGTTGTCCTTCTAAAGTCTGACCTAAGCAGGGGAAAAGGCTGTAGAGTGTTGTTTGCTGCCCCCAGTTCCCATCTCAACCAGACCTGTATTTTCCTACTTGTATCTTGTTGTATCATACAAAAGTTAAGTACTTCGAAATTGACTGAGGTTTACCTTCCATTAGAGAAACCTTTCAAAAGTCTGTGTATGGATACCTACCTTCCATAAGCCACTACTTTGCCATGCAATCATCCACAACATTTTAGTTCCGCTACTTGAGGAAATCGGCGTAGTGACGTCTGTTCTTTTCTGTGCCACACGCTGATGTGGAGAAGAGATACCCTGTTAATTTTTTAAGTGTATTGGACCCTTTTGTTTGTTTTTTGTGTTGACCCTTGGCGCCTCATGATGTCCCCGAAGAACGGGTTCAAGCCTTGCGAGGCCTGTCACCATATGATGTCTGGGACAGATCGGCATCCGGTCCGTTTGTGTTTGTAGTGCAACCTGAAGTTGTGCTTTGAGTGCCAGGCCATGCACCCGAAGGCTTTGAGGGAGCAGTCCCTAAAGCTCATGAAGGCCCGACGCTCGACACTGCATCGTTCATGGTGTCACTCATGAGGAGTGTCTTGAGACTGTTCGCGGAGTCACCACCACTCATCATCATAATATTCGTGTAATTCAGGTCAGAGAAAGAAGTTGTCAAAGAAGGCCAGGCGTTTTCCAACTTCAACGCATCGCTCAGCCGATGCGATGTGGGAGGAGTGTCCTTGCTGTGCTCCGCACCTCCCCAGTTTTCCGTGAGCCAGGGCGACCCTTGCCAAAATCAATGTGTTTTGAGGCCATGCGCCTCATATTTGGTCATTCTGACCCTTCTGTGGCACCTTCGAGGCCTAGGGGTTCATATGAGGGCCCTTTTGGTTCCACGACAGCGTCTTTGGCCTCTGCCCCCAGTGGTCCCTCCGGATCCTTGCTGACCCTGGTCGTGCCATCGCGACCTTCCCCGACACCAGCTAGGTCATCAGTGCTTCTGACATTGGTGGTGCACACGATCAATGTTGACCCAATTCTTACCCACGATGACCCGGAGAAAGAACGGCGCCTGCCGACGCTGCTTCTGACTTCGATGTGGTTCTCACCCCAGATTGGGTTTGGACCCTTATTACTATGGGTACAAATACAAGGAAGGATAGGAGGGGACGCTGGACCCTTTAGAATACCAGCTAGATAACCCTGATTTGGACTGGGCACAGAAATAGGGTGAAGCTAATGGTCTGGATACTTCTCCAGATGCTGGCATGCATTCTCCTCCTACCGTGGCTACGATGGAGGGAACCTCTTATTCTGTTGTGGTCAGTAGGGTGGCTGAGGTCATTGACATGGAGCTGTCCACTGTAGCGGTCAGGACGAATCTCCTGACGGAGGTGCTTCAAGCTGGGGCTTCTACCGCCGAGCCTCCCCTTCAATGAAGCCCTTATTGATGTCCTTCCGGGTACTTGGTCCAGACCCAGAACATGGGCTCCTGTAAACAGTAGAATTGCTCGCCCCCATCAGCCTGCTCCAAACGACCCTAAATTCCTCGCCCAACACCCCTCACCTGAGAGCCTTTTCATCCAGGCATCATTGTCATCTGGTGCATTACTTTCCACTCCCCCGGATAGAGAATCAAAGACGAACTTGGTAAGAAGATGAGGTTTTCTTCCTCCAGTCTGGCGTTGCGGTCGGTGAGCACTGCATGCCTTTTGTGCTGCTTTAACCAATGCTTGTGGGATACGGTCGTGCAAGTTCTGCCGCAGATCCTGGAGAAGACCCGGGCTAACATCTCCCAAGCCTTTGCTGATGGGAGAGATGCAGCTAAGTTCACCATTCCCTGTGAAATGGACACAACCAATTCTACAGGTAAATGAGATGCGTAGACGGTGGCCTTGAGGAGCCATGCCTGGTTGAGGGCATCTGTTTTTCCAGGAAATGTCCAACAGACCCTCATGGACATGCCCTTTGATGGCACCTGTCTCTTTGGGGACAAGGCGGACTCAGCGCATGAGAGGTTTGAGTGCCGGGCTATGGCTCGATCCCTTGGCCTCTCTGTTTCACCTCACCGCCAACAGTCCATATTTTGCCCCTTTCGTGGCAACGGAACGGGCTTCCTGTTGGGTCCCTTTTACAGCCACCGGGGATGCAGAATCCTGCAGGCCCATGGGACAGGAAAACACAGGTTTGCCCACTCCACCCTGGTGCAGCCTCCAAACCTTCCTAGTCAGTACCCACCCTCATATACCAGTTGGTGGCAGGATTCGCATTCACCTGCCCCACTAGGAGACCATCACGACAGACAGGTGGGTTTTGCATATCATACAAAGGGGGTAATCCCCACCGGCCATGCCTCCATCTTACGGCCCCTTACCAGATGATCATCTGGCAATTCTCTGCTAGAAAGTCACGGCTCTCTTCGCCAAAGGTGCCATAGAGAGTGTCCCTGTGCCAGAAGTAGGTTGTAGTTGTTATTCCTGCTACTTTCTGGTGCCCAAAAAAGGCAAAGACTTATGTCCTATCCTAGACCTTCGGGCCCTCATTCTGTTCTGCAAGAAGAAGTTCAAAATGATCACTCTGGCTCAAGTCTTGTCTGCCTTAGACCCAGGAGACTGGATGGTAGCGTTATACTTGCAGGGTGCTTGTTTCCATATTCCCATCCTGCCTGCCCATGGGTACTGTCTACGATTCCTAGTAGATCACGAGCACTTTCAATTTACTGTGATCCCTTTGGGCCTTACCAGCACCCCTCGGGTGTTCACGAAAGTGATGGCGGTGGTTGCAGCTCATCTGTGCAGGTTAGGGGTTTCGGTCTTCCCCTATCTCGATGACTGGCTGTTGAAGGCAGACACGCCCCAGAAAGTTGTCTCCCACCTTCAGACTAAGGCGAACCTCCTGCATATATTGAGGTTCACTATAAACATGCCAAAGTCTCACTTGACTTCCTATCAGATGCTCCGTTTAATCTGGGCTGTTCTGGACACAGTGCAGTTTCGGACCTATCCTCCCAAAAAGCGAATCAAGAATATTCATGCTATGATTCTGATGTTTCAGCCTCTATCCTGGCTTTCGGTGAAAACAACTCAGAGGCTGCAGGGCCTCATGGCGTACTGCATCCTGCTAGTGACACATGCCAGATGGCATATGCGGGCTTTTCAATGGGACTTAAGTTCCAGTGGGCACAGCATCAGTGTAATCTCTCCGACATGGTCTAGATCTCGGAGGGGACTGTGAAAGATCTGCTGTGGTGGCTTTGGAATCTGGATCTCTTGCTTCCCCCAACCAGATATCTCAGTAGTGACAGATGCCTCGCTACTGGGATTGGGCGGCCACATAGGAGAGGCGTAGATCATAGGCCTCTGGTCTCATGCGGATTCTGGGCCCAACATCAACCTTCTGGAGCTCCAGGGAATCACGCTTGCATTGAAATACCTCTCTCAAAGGGAAAGTAGTGCAAGTGTTCACAGACGGCACTACTGGCATGTGGTACTGCAACAAACAGGGTGGAGTAGGGTCCTGGACACTTTATAAAGAGGCTCTGTGATTCTGGACATGGCTGGCACATCAGGGCATATCGCTGGTGGTTCAACATCTGGTGTGATCCCCAAGCGTCAGAGCAGACAAATGCAGTCATTGAGTCAGTCGATCTAGAATGGCGTCTACATCTAGAAAAGGTGCAAGGTCTCTTTCACAAATGGGGAGAGCTTTGGTTATCTGTTCGGCTCTGTAGAGAGCACTCAATGTCAGCTGTTTTGCATGTTGAAGTTTTCATGACTGCACTCGCTCTGCAACGCGTTTAGTCTTGAGTGGATCTCGGGCTCCCTTTACGCCTTCCTGCCAATACCACTTCTGGCCCAAGTAATCTTTGTGGCTCCAGACTGGGCACGGAGAGTACGGTATCCAGAGCTATTGAGCATGGCCACCGATCTTCCAGTCAGACTGCAAATTAGGGAGGCACTTCTGGTGCAGCAGCAGGGGATGGTTCTCCATCTGAAGCTGTCCAATCTTCGCTTTCCATGTGGCAATAGAGCGGCGGCAGTTGACGGCTTTTGACCTTCCACACGAAGTCTGTGAGTTTATCTTGGCAACCAGGAGTCCCTCCACCAAAATGGTATACGCTTGTCGGCATCAATTTGTGTCATGGTGTAGAAACAAGTCTCTTGATTTCCTCCACCGACCCTTTTCTGTTACCTGTATCATTAGCTCTTCGGAAGGTATGTATTTCCAGGATGTCGGCTCCGAAAAAGTCGGGGTTGAAGCCTTGCAGGGAATGTGGAGGTTGCATGTCTGTGACTGATCCGCACAACGATTGTCTTTGGTGCCTCAGTTCCGATCACGACTTCCAAGAAGGCGGATCCTGCCAAAAGATGAATACGAAGGCATTGAAGGAACGCGAGGCAAAGCTTTTCTTGGCAAGGTCCAAGAAGGAGAGGAAGCAGCACCATCGGTCCTCTTCTGGAAAGTCATCCCATAAGAAGTGACGTCATCGTGACTCCCGACGTCAGTCCAGAAGTCGGTCGAGGTCTCCATCGTCCCGGCACCAAAGGTCTTGGGAAGTGAGTCCGACTGTGTCCCCCTCAACCTGCGACGCCGCAAACGTCCCCGGCCCCGTCAGTCTTTGAAGTTGTGGATCCTCAGTCATCTGGCTTCGCCGGTGCATCCTGAACCTGAAGAGTCCAGCTCGGCACCGGCTCCACAGGCTTATCCTTCGTTCCCGGCTCCGGGTACGGATCCTGCGGCATTCCTTAATGCCATGTTCCAGATTTTTCAAAATATGGCTCCGGGAGGTGGTGCGCCAGCTGGCCCCACTGGTCCCCTGGCTTTCAATCTCGTTCCAGCTCCATATAAACCGATGCCGTTTATACCATTTTGTTTGGCTGGAGATTCAAGTCAGGCCCCTCTGCCGACAGTGCAGCCCTCGACGTCGAGGGAGAGACCTTTGATGCTGGTGTTGGAGGTGATGGGGTCGGATGTCGGCATCGGATGCGGGTGCCTTCTCCATGGCGCTTATGGATCCATCTGCGGCGTCGGTGGATCCGGAGAACCTGTCATGATGCCTTCCCGGCGCCATTCACCGACGTTGCTCTGCTCCATGACTTAGACTTTTAGAGGGGAATATCAGCAGCAATTCCTCGAAGAAGGGGAGATCACTGACCCCCAGGGTGATTTCCCTGGGTTGGACACAGCAAGTGGTCTTGAAACCTCTCAAATATGATCTGCCATCCCCTGATGAATATACAGAGGAGGCAGCCTCTTACCAATCTTATTAGGAAGGCCGCAGCATTTCTGGATCTTCCTTTACCGACGGCGCAGGTGAAGACCAACCTTTCGACTGAGGATTTGCATTCTGCTACAGCCGTGGTGGATCCTCTTTTACCATTTAATGAAGCCCTGATGGATCCGATCGAAGAGGTTTGGAAGAAGCCTGTTTTTTTCTTTGGCTGATAGTAGGTCGGTGGCCAGGCATTATAGATCTGCGCCTGGAGACCCGGAATTTTTATCCAAACACCCTTCACCAGAGAGCTTGGGGGTGCAAGCATCCTGCTCTTTGAGGTCGGCCCCTGGTTCGTTTCCGGGAGTACCCTCGGACCGGGAATCCAAATGGATGGACCAATCCGCCAGAAAGGTGTGTTCTTTTTGCAGCATGGCTCTAAAATTGCCAATGCAACATGTATTCTGGGAAGGTATATCCATGCCATAATGGATGCGACGAAGACTGTACTTCCGGACATGTGCCAGGATTTGTGTAGTCTTCTTTCGGACGCTCGGGTGGCGGCTACACAGGTTATTCAGACAGGGCTGGATACCACGGACTCTATTGCAAGAGCCATGGGGACTTCCGTTGCCTCCAGACGGCATGCGTGATAACGCACTTCCGGATTTTCGACAGACGTCCAGTCTATGTTGCTGGATCTGCCCTTTGATGGGGCAAAACTGTTTGGTTCAAAAGCGGACTCTTCGCTAGAGCGCTTTAAAGAATGTAGAGCCACAGCTAGATCTTTGGGTCTGCAGGCTGCTGCTACCCCATTTCGATCTCTTAGACGGCTGCATGTTTTTGGAAGAGGATCTTCCTTTCGTGGGAGATCGCAGCAGTCCTCCAGCCTCCCTTATCGCTCATACAGGGGGCGGGGTAGAGTCGGCACAAGAGGTGCCACCCAGCAGCAGCACCCTTCCTCTTCCGCTGGAGGCTTACCTCAAGGAAAGAAGCCCTAGTCCTCTCACCATTGTTTCTTATACCTCTCCGGTAGGTGGAGGCTTTCACTCTTTCTTCCCATATGGGAGTCTATAACAACAGACTTCATCAGTTTGGTGAGAAGAGGTTACGCCCTTCCCTTTCGGGAGATCCCGCCTCACTTCCCTCCCCGTCTTTCCTTTTTGTTCAGAAGATCATCTCTTGCTGTTACAACAGGAGGTTCTCTCCCTATTATTGAAAGGTGCAGTGGGGTTGGTTCCAGAGTAAGAAAGGGGTCAGGGGTGTTATTCCAGGTACTTCCTGATCCCCAAGAAGGATGGTCATCTGAGGCCTATTTTGGACCTGAGGATTTTGAATTGGTTCCTCAAACAGGAGAAATTAAAAATGCTGACTCTATCACAGGTGCTTTTGGTGTTGGACAAGGAGGATTGGATGGTGTCGGTCGGCTTGCAGGATGCTTATTTTCACATTCCCATTCTCAAGTCGCACAGGAAGTATCTCCGGTTTGTGGTGGGATCGCAGCACTACCAGTTTGCGGTCCTTCCTTTTGGTCTTACTTCCGCACCACGGGTCTTCACGAAGGTGATTGCAGTTGTTGCAGCACACCTCAGGAGAAAGGGAGTAGCAGTATTCCCTTACCTGGACGATTGGTTTATCAAAGCTGAGTCTCCGGGGCTTGTGCTGCGTCATCTGCAGCTGACAACCCAGTTGTTGTTCAGTCTGTGTTTTTCAATAAATGTGCCCAAGTCTCACCTAGAGCCCTCTCAACGTCTCCTGTTCATAGGGGCAGTACTGGACACAACATTGAATCGAGCCTTTCCTCCGCCACAGCGGATACGGGACATTCAGGCGCTGGTTCCAATGTTTCAAGAAGGAGCAGTAGTTCCGGTCCTCAAGGTCCTTTGTTTGCTCGGTCTGTTCGCTTCTTGCATTTTGTTGGTCACGCATGCACACTGGCATATGAGGGCTCTTCAGTGGTGCTTCCGCAAGGAGTGGCTTCAGCACAGAGGAGATCTCGGGGAATCGATGAGGGTCTCCAGAGACACTGCAGCGGATCTCCGATGGTGGGCTGTGGAAGGCAACCTTTCTCAAGAGAAGCCGTTCTCGCAGCCAACTCTGGTGGCCACAGTGATAACGGATGCCTCCACCGTAGGGTGGGGAGCTCATCTGGAGGATCTGGAGATCAAGGATCGTTGGTCTCCAGTAGAGCAGAGGTTTCATATTAATCTGCTGGAACTACAGGCGATTTGTTTGGCCCTCAAGGCCTTCCTCCCTTCACTTTGCGGTCAGTCAGTTCAGATTCTGATGGACAACACAACTGCGATTTGGTATATCAACAAACGGGGGTGTAGGGTCGTACCTTCTTTGCAGAGAGGCTCTGCGACTCTGGTCCCGGGTGCGGGACCATCGGCTTTGTGTAGTGGCAAACCATTTGGCCGGGGTCCTAAACGTACATGCGGACAAGCTCAGTCGCTTCTTCTCGGACAACCACGAGTGGTGTCTGCATCCGGATCTAGTTCTTTACATCTTTCGGATGTTTTTTTTTCCCTGAATAGACCTCTTTGCCACTCGAGAATGCGCATTGTCAGTCGTTATGCAGCCTCCAGTATCCGATGCAAGGAGCGTTGGGGGGCGCGTTTCAGATGTCCTGGTGCGACCAGTTGCTTTACGCGTTTCCTCCCATACCCTTGATTCCTCGGGTTTTGAGGAAGATTCGGCAAGACCGGGCCCAAGTCATTCTGAAAGCTCTGGATTGGCCATGAAGGGTGTGGTATGCAGACCTTCTCCGACTCACTATACCCTCCGCTCCGTCTCCCTCTCAGGGCAGACCTCCTTTCGCAGGGGCAGGTTCGACACACCACCTCCAAAGCCTGCAGCTTCATGCCTGGCGATCGAACGGGGCAACCGGAGTTCCTTTTCTCTCCCACCGAAGGTGGTGGACGTTCTTTTATCAGCCAGACGACACTCCACCAAGTTGGTCTATGCAAGTAGGTGGGATAATTTTGTTCGTTGGTGTGGGGAGAAGAAAATGTATCCCTTAAGTGCCCATCTTTCTGATGTTTTGTTGTTCGCGTTGTCATTGGCTCAGCGTGGTTGTGCTTTGCCCACGGTTAAGGGCTATCTTTCGGCCCTTTCGACTTTTTTTTATATCTTCCAGATCAGCCCTCCCTATTCAGATCTCCTTTGGTTGTTCGATTTTTGAGGGGGCTTACTAATAAATTTCCTCCCAGGCCTTTTATTATGCCGCAGTGGGACTTGAATTTGGTGTTGACTTCCTTGCTGCCCATTAGGATATTTGTTTTTCAAAACGGTGGCCATCACTTCGGCTAGACGTGTTAGCAAACTGCAGGCTCTTTCTGCTCACCCGCCTTTCACCACTTTTTATAAGGATTAGGTGGTTTTGAGGACAAGGGTGGCTTTCCTCCCCAAGGTGGTGTCTCCATTTCACTTGGGACAATCAATAACTCTCTTGACGTTCTACCCTCCTCCTCATCCATCTAAGGAGGAGGAAAGACTCCTTCGTCTGGACCCTAAGAGGGCTCTCAGTTTTTATGTCGACAGGACGAGAGAGTTCCGGTTGGATGAACAACTCTTTATTGGATACGTGAGGAAGGGGAAGGCCGTCCACAAGAGAGCGATCTCCAGGTGGGCCGTTCTTTGTATTAAAATATGTTACTCATTGGCAAAGAAGGATCCTCCTGAGGGGATCAGGGCTCATTCCACCAGGGCCAAGTCAACCTCATCGGCTTTGGCCAGAGGTGTTCTGATGGTGGACATCTGCAAGGCTGTGACTTGGTCTTCCCTCTACACCTTAGTGAAGCATTATTGTTTGGATGCAGAGGTGCGAATGGATGGCAATTTTGCGCGGTCGGTGCTGCAGGATTTCCTGGTTTGACCAGACAGACACCCTCCGAGGTGGTACTGCTTTGGGACTCTATTATTAGGTGAGGAATCCACAGGTAGTTGTATCCATCAGAAGAGCAAGTTACTTACCTTCGGTAACGCTTTTTCTGGTGGATATATTAGCTACCTGTGGATTCCTCACGGTCCCTCCCGCCTCCCAGTTGTCGGTCTGGTCATACCAGGATCGGCATGGGTGTGAAGAGACGAAGAAAGGGAAGGCGGTGCAGAAGTGTAACATCTCACGATGGGTGCTTCTTTGCATCAAAAAGTGCTACGCTTTGGCTAAGATTTTTTTTTGTTTTTTTTAAATACGTATTTATTTTTATTTATATTTTTGCCAACTTCATAGGGATTCGAGAGGTACCCATAGTTTGTGGGTTCCCCTGGAGGAGAACAAGAATTTATCCCAGACGACTCGGAGAGGCATCGGTCGACTGCACCATCGGCTTCAGTGGGGCCTATTCACCCAAGGTCTGATTCTGACCCTTTTTCCTATGGGGAGGAATTGGATGGATCCCTGGACCATTATGAATACCAGGATGACCATGCTGTGGACTGGGAACAGGATTTGGGTGAAGCCAGTGGTCTGGATACTTCTCCTGACGCTGGCATGCTGTCTCCTCCTAGTGTGGCTACGGCGAAGGAAGCAACTTACAGTATGGTGGTCAGTAGGGCAGCTGAGGTGCTTCAGCCTGGGGCTTCTACTTCAGAACCCCTTCTCTCATTCAATGAGGCCCTCACCGATGTCCTTTTGGGTACATGGTCCAAACCCAACACAGGGGCTCCTGTGAACAGGACTATTGCTAGCCGCCATTGGCCTGCACCGACCGACCCAAAATTCCTGTCCCAACACCCCACTCCTGAGAGTCGTGTTATCCAGGCTTCCACTTCTTCAGGCGCATTCCCTTCCGTACCCCAGGATAGTGAATCCAAAAGGCTGGAACAATTTGCCAAGAAGTTGTTTTCTTCCTGCAGCCTCGCACTGCGGTCTGTGAACACTGTATGTTTTTTGTGACGTTATACCCACTCCCTGTGGGTTACAGTTGCGCAAGTCCTGCCGCAGATACCGGAGGAGGCCCGTGCTATCGTCTCCCAAGCAGTGAAAGATGGGAGAGATGCAGAAAAGTTCACTATCCGTTGTGGGCGGGATACGAGAGACTTTCTGGGCAGATCGGTTGCAACAACAGTGGTCTTACGGCGCCATGCCTGGTTATGCACTTGTGGCTTCTCGGGGGATGTCAAACAGTCACTCATGGACATGCCCTTTGATGGCACCCGTCTCTTTGGAGACAAAGCGGACTCTGCCTTGGAGAGATTCAATGATTCCCAGTCTACGGCTCGGACCCTTGGTCTTTCCTCCGCCACTCGCCCACCGCATTCAGCTTTTCATCCATTTCGTGGAACACGGAAGGGGCACCCTGTCATGTCCTCAACCCAGCCATCGTGCCACGCACGCTGGGCAGCCTATGCATGGCCGAGGTCGCGGAATTCCACGTGGCTGTGAGACGGGGAACCATAGGTCTGTCCATTCCACCTCTGCCCCCCCCCCGCTGCAGTCTCCAAACCCTCCTAGTCCCGTCACTCCTACCCAGTTAGGGGCAGGATCCACCATCACCTGCCCCTCTGGGAACTTATCACCACTGATGGGTGGGTTTTGCAGATCATTCGGAAGGGCTACTCCTCCCCACCCTCCTTTGGAATCTGCAGCACCACACATGCCACCATCCTCCCATCATCCTCCGGAGGATCATTTTGTGCTTCTCCACCAGGAAGTCATGGCTCTCTTGGCCAAGGGAGCTATAGAAAGAGTCCCTGTGCCAGAAGTGGGTCGTGGTTGTTATTCCTGCAACTTTCTTATACCAACGAAGGACAAGGGCTTACATCCAATCCTAGACTTTCGGGTCCTGAACTACTTCCTCAAGAAGAAGAAATTAAAAATGGTCACCCTGGCTCAGGTTCTTTCTGCCTTAGACCCATGAGACTGGATGGTAGCGTTGGACTTGCAGGACGCTTATTTTCACATCCCCATCTTGCCTGCCCACAGACGTTACCTACGATTCATGGTAGGTCACGAGCACTTTCAGTTTACCATGCTCCTTTTCGGCCTTACCACCCCCCCTCTGGTGTTCACAAAAATGATGGCGGTGGTTGCAGCTCATCTGTGCAGGTTAGGGGTCTCAGTTTTCCTCTACCTCAATGACTGGCTGTTGAAGGCGCCTTCTCCCCAGACAGTCGTCTCTCACCTTCAGACTATGGCGAACCTCCTGCACAAGCTGGGGTTCACTATAAACGTGCCGAAGTCACACCTGACTCCCTCTCAGACGCTCACTTTCATTGGAGCTGTTCTGGATACAGTGCGATTTCTCGCTTATTCTCCAGACAAGCGAGTCCAAGACCTTCAGGCTATGATTCAGATCTTTCTTTCAGCCTCGGTCTTGGGTTTCGGTGAGTGTGAGCCTGCTGGGCCTCATGGCCTCCTGTCTCCTGCTAGTACACATGCCAGATGGCATATGCGCACTCTGCAGTGGGACCTAAAGTTCCAGTGGGCGCAGCATCAGGGAAATCGCTCAGACATGGTCCATATCTCGGAGGGGACTGCGAAAGACCTGCAGTGGTGGCTTTAGAATCCAAATTGTGTCAACAGCAGATCCCTCTCCCTTCCCCAACCAGATATCTCTATAGTGACAGATGCGTCACTTGTGGGTTGGTGTGGCCACATGGGAGAAGCAGAGATCAGAGGCCTCTGGTTTCCGGCGGAGTCGGGCTCCACATAAAAATGCTGGAGCTCCGGGCAATTAGGCTTAGGTCAAAAACATTCCTTCCCTCTCTAAGGGAAAGTGGTGCAGGTGTTCACAGACAACACTACCGCCATGTGGTACTCCAACAGACAACTCGGTCCTGGACCCTTTGTCAGGAAGCACTACGCCTCTGGACATGGCTGGAATATCAGGGCATTACGCTGATGGTTGAACATCTGGCTGGCTCTCAACGCCAGAGCAGACAAACTCAGCCGCCGACGCACAGTCGATCACGAATGGCGTCTCTATCTGGAGGTGACGCAAGGTCTCAAGTGGGGAGAGCCTTGGTTAGATCTGTTTGCCTCCACAGAGAACACGCAATGTCAGCTGTTTTGCACGTTGGAATTTTCGAAGACGGCACTCGCTCGGAGACGCTTTTCATCTCGAGTGGAGCTCCAGCCTCCTGTACGCCTTCCCGTCTAGCCCTCTTCTACCCAGAGTTCTCAAGAAAATCAAGTACGACCGGGCCCAAGTTATCTTGGTGGCTCCGGACTGGGCTTGAAGAGTGTGGTATCCAGAGCTATTGAGCATGTCCATCCATCCTCCACTCAGACTGCCTCTTTGGGCGGATCTTCTGTCACAGCAGCAGGAGACGGTTCTCCACCGGCACCTGTCCAACCTCCACCTTCATGCGTGGAGATTGAGCTGCAACAGTTGAATGCATTTGCCCTTCCACCCAAAGTCTGCAATGTTTCTTGGCAGCCAGGCATCCATCGACTAAAACTGTATATGCCTGTCGTTGGAATATATCTTGTGGCATGGTGTACCAACAAATCTGTTGATCACATTTGTGCCCCTCTGTCAGAGGTTCTTCTGTTCATTATTTAGCCCAGCAGGGCTCTGCTTTGGGCACCCTTAAAGGTTACCTGATCAGCCCTCACTCTTTAAATCTCCTTTTGTCAGTAGGTTCTTAAAAGGGCTCACCCACTTATTATCTCCCACTCCATTTATTATGCCTCAGTGGGATCTTAATCTTGTACTTACTTATTTAATGTGTACCCCCTTTGAGCCAATGCATAATTGTCCCTTGCGGATCCTCGCATTCAAACTGTCTTTCTTTGTCGCTATCACCTCTGCTTGCAGGGGAGTGAGCTCCAGGTGCTTTCTTCAATGCCTCCAAACTTGTCTGTACACCCTGACAAAGTGGTGTTACGCATTAGAGCTTCATTCCTTCCTAAGGTATTTACACCATTTTATGTAGGCCAGTCCATCACTTTGCCTACCTTCTACTCACTCCCACACCCTTCCCATGAGAAGGGGAGAGACTCCACTGTCTGGACCCAAAAAGAGTGTTGGTGTTCTACCTCCATTGTACTAAAGATTTCCAGGTGGACAATCAACTCTTTGGCTATGTGGGTGCTAAGAAAGGGAAGGCGGTGCAAAAGCATATCATCTCTCGATGGGTGCTTCTTTGCATCAAAATGTGCTACACTTTGGCTAAAAAGCAACCTCCTGAAGGCTTGCGTGCTCATTCCAACCTAGAAATTGCGGCTTCCACTGCGTTAGCACGCGGAGTTCCTGTCCTGGATATCTGTCGGGCAGCTACATGGGCATCCCTGCACACGTTTGATAAGCATTACTGCCTGGATAGTCAGGTCCGTCGAGGCGGCTACTTTGGTCGTTCAGTCCTGCAAGACTTTCTAGTATGATCTTATCTTTGTTCGCAGCCCACCACATAGGATGGCATTGCTTGGGTATCAATTCTAAGGTAAGGAATCTGCAACTAGAAGTCTCTATCAGATGTACAGGTTAGTTGCCTTCGGTATTTGAAATATCTGGTGGGAGACACATTCTAGTTGCAGCTTCCTTACCGCCCGCCCATCCTCCCCGCTTTGCGAAATTATTTCTGGGGACAGGTGTTCCACCCTTTCAGGTCCTTAGCTCTGTCACACCAATCTCAGTGTTCTTAGCGGCTCTGCGCTCTGGCGTGGAAAGTCGTTAAAAGAAACTGACATCACTGCGGGAGGGCGGCGTCAGTGTACTACTCCAGACGTCATCAAGGCATCAGTCGATGCCTGCGGAGTCTAACAACGCCACCTACAGACCCCCAAGGGTATTGCTCGAAGAAAAATCTCCAGATACAGTCTAACGCCTGGGGGGAAATTCTAAGGTAAGGAATCTGCAACTAGAATATGTCTCTACCAGATATTTCATTACCGAAGGTAAGTAATTTGTACTTTAGGCCATTTGTGAGCTTGCATAAGGGGTCGCACCCCTTATCAGTATAAAGGTTTAAAAAAAATGTAAAAAAAACCCTGGTTTCTAGTGGCTTCTGCACCCCACCCCCTGCCAAAAGGGGCAGATCGGCCTAATTAATAAAGGCCAATCTGCCCCCTGGGGGGAGGGGCAGAAATGATCTTTTAAAAAAATTGCTTGAGGGGGGAACAACCCTTGCCTAAGGAGTCACTCCTGTTCTCAATATAAATAAAAGCATCCCTGGTGCCTAATGGCTTCTGCCCTCCCTGGGGGCAGATCAGCCTATTTCTGATGGATACAACTACCTGTGGATTCCTCACCTAATGAATACTCCCATTGCGCCAGCGTTCGACGGAAATCTTCTTCCTAGCTTCTGCACGTCGACGAGGACGTCACAGTTGCCCACGCGACGCTGTCTGACGTCATACAGGCAATAAGAGGTCCTCGCCGACGTCAGTTCACTTTTTTCCGTGCCATTCGAAACGGTTATCTTAGAGGGAGCTACTGTTGCTGTTCGACAGTTACAGTGTGTTTTTTGGATCTATTTTTTTCTTTGAGATTACAATGTCGCAAAGAAAGTCAGGATTCAAGCCCTGCCGTGAGTGTGGGGGCAAAATGTCGGTAACTAACTAAGACTGTTTGTGGTGTCTTAGTTCCGATCATGATGTTGACAAGTGCGATTCGTGTCAACATATGAATCCTAAGGCCCTGAAAGAGCGCGAGGCTAAGCTTTTTCTGGCGAAGTCGAAAAGGAAGGAAAAGAGATGTCATCGAAAATCCTCGTCACCGAAGTCTCATCCGCGTCATCGGGACTCCCGGCGTCATCGAGAATCACGGCGCCGGTCGAGTAAAGAGAGGTCGAGGTCACTATCAACTCGACGTCTGAAGACTTGGGAGGTCAGTCCCACTGTCACTCCCCATCCGGCGACGCCGTTGCCTTCTCCAGCCTCACCGACTTCGCCCGGGTCATCGGGCCAACCACCTTCAGTGTTTGAGGTTCCGCAGCCTCAAATATTTTCTCCGTCGTTGCAGACGTCGAGGTCGGTGTCGCCTTCGAACCAAGCACCCCAGTACCCGGCTTTCCCGGCCCCTGGAGCTGATAGTACCGCATTTTTAAATGCGATGTTTTCCATCTTCCAGCAGATGGCTCCAGGTGGTGGACCGGCTGGTCCTTCGGGCCCTTTGGCCTTCAACATGGGTGCTCCGGCTCCGCTTCGACCGGCACCCTTTATGCCCTTTCTCCCCCTGGGGAACGTGGGCTCGGCGCCGGTATCGGCTCCGGTGGCTCCTGAGACTTCGGCTCCGGTGGCTTCGATGTTTCAACCAGTGGCGCCGTCTAGACCTCCTGCAACTCCGAAGCAGTCTTCTCTCCATGCGACTCCTCGATCGGAGTCGTTCTTCAACATCAGCTGACGCCATGTCGACGCCGAGGATAGAGGAGAGGCTGCACTCGAGGAGGCTTGCTCTCCACCGTCTTGAAGAGCAGGAGTACCAGAGACAAAACATGGAGGAAGGAGAGATTGAGGACTCTCGTGAGGGTCTCCATGGGCTGGACACTGCTAGTGGCCTAGATACTTCCCCCGAGTGGGACTTGTCATCTCCTGGGGAGTATACAGAAGAGGCGGCCACTTTTTATTCTGTTATCAGGAAGGCAGCTAGCTTCTTGGATCTTCCTTTGCTGGTAACTGAAGCCAAGCAGAATTTGTTGACAGAGGTGTTGCACCCGGCCTCTACATCGGCAGAACCACTTTTGCCGTTCAATGAGGCTTTGCTGGACCCTGTTTTGGAAGTCTGGAAGAAGCCGGGGTCTTCTTCAGCTGTCAATAGATCTGTGGCTAGGAGGTATCGGGCTGCACCGGCTGACCCTGGTTTTCTTACCAGACATCCAACACCTGAAAACTTGGTGGTCCAGGCTTCCTGCTCGGCAAGGTCTGCTCCTGGCTCTTTTCCATCTGTGCCCTCGGATAGAGACTCCAAGAAGATGGACATGGCATCCAAAAAGGTGTTCTCTTCATGTAACATGGCATTGAAGTCCACCAATGCTACATGTATTTTAGGAAGATACATTTATGCCCTGATGGCCGAGATTGCATCAACGCATACGGAGGTCCCTCAGGGGCTGTTAAATCTAGTATTGGACGCTCAGGCAGCTGCAACTCTGGTTATCCAATCTGGGTTGGATACAACTGACTCCATTGCTAGGGCAATGGGCACTGCTGTAGTTACGAGGAGGCAGGCTTGGCTTCGTAACTCATGATTTTCCTCTGATGTGCAGTCAACCCTACTGGACCGTCCTTTTGTTGGGAACAAGCTCTTTGGTGCCAAGGCGGATTCGGCCTTAGAGAGGTTCAAGGAGAGCAGGGCCACGGCCAAGTCGCTGGGCTTGCAAGCCACTTCTTCTGCCTCCTCCAGATTTTTTAGGAGGATTTGATTGTGGCTCCTCCTCCTCCTCCTTTCGAGGGAAATTCCAGAAGCCTACCTCTGCTCTCTCCTATAGATCTTTTAGAGGGAGGGGTAGGGTCCGTACCAGGGGAGCCTCTCAGCAGCACTCTGCCTTTTCCTCTTCCTCTGGAGGGGTGCAGCAGGGGAAGCAGCCTTAGGCTTCCACCAATTCCCACTCACTCCACTCCTGTAGGGGGGAGGTTACTGAATTTTCTCCACAAGTGGGAGGTCATAACTTCAGACTCCTGGGTTACCAGCATTGTGAGAAAAGGCTACACCCTTCCCTTTTGGGACTTTCCGCCCCCCATCCCGCCCCGCCCATCTTCTTGTTCAGAAGAACACCTCCTGTTGTTGGAACAGGAGGTTCAAGTCCTCCTTTCAAAGGGCTCTGTGGAGTTGGTTCCAGAGCAATAAAGGGGTCAAGGTTGTTATTCAAGGTACTTCCTGATTCCCAAGAAGGATGGTCGTTTGAGACCAATCCTGGACCTAAGGATCTTGAATTGGTTCCTCAAACAGGAAAAGTTCAAGATGCTGACCCTAGCTCAGGTGCTTTTGGCACTGAACAATGGAGATTGGATGGTGTCTGTCGACTTGCAGGATGCTTACTTTCATATCCCGATACTCAGGTCGCACAGGAAGTATCTCCGTTTTGTGCTGGGGTCGCAGCACTATCAGTTTGCGGTCCTCCCGTTTGGTCTTACTTCAGCACCTTGCGTCTTCACGAAGGTGATGTCGGTGGTTGCGGCAGAGCTCAGAAGGAATGGGATAGCAGTATTTCCTTATCTAGACGACTGGTTGATCCAAGCCTGGTCTCCGGAGCTCGTGTTGCATCACCTGCAGTCGACAACCCAGTTGTTGTTCGACCTGGGCTTTTGGGTGAACATGCCCAAATCTCACCTAGAGCCCTCTCAGCGCCCCCTGTTCATAGGGGCAGTACTGGATACAACATTGAACCGAGCCTTTCCTCCGCCTCAGCGGATTCAGGACATTCAGGCGTTGGTTCCAATGTTTCAAAGTGGAGCAATCATTCCAGTCCTCAAGGTCCTACGTCTGCTCGGTCTGTTTGCTTCTTGCATACTGTTGGTCATGCATGCTCGCTGGCACATGAGGGCTCTTCAGTGGTGCCTCCGAAGGCAGTGATCTCAACACAAAGGAGATCTCGAAGGCTCGGTGAGAATCTCCAGAGATGCTGCCATGGATTTGAAATGGTGGATTGCGGACGGCAATCTTTCCAGGGGAAGGCCGTTCTCGCAAGCTACGCCTGTGGCCACAGTAATAACGGATGCTTCCACTCTAGGGTGGGGAGCTCATCTGTGGGACCTGGAGATCAAGGGACTTTGGTCTCCAGTAGAACAGGTGTTTCATATCAATCTGTTGGAGTTACGGGCTGTACGTCTGGCTCTCAAGGCCTTCCTCCCGTCCCTTCTTGGTCAGTCGGTTCAGGTCCTGACGGACAACACTACTGCGATGTGGTATATAAACAAACAGGGAGGGGTAGGGTCGTACCTTCTCTGCAGAGAAGCTCTACGGCTATGGTCCTGGGCAAAGGACCATCAGATTTGCTTGGTAGCAAATCATCTGGCCGGAGTCTTGAACGTACGTGCGGACAATCTCAGTCGCCATTTCTCGGCCGATCACGAGTGGCGTCTCCATCCAGATCAAGTCCAGTTAATCTTCCAGATGTGGGGGTTTCCTCAGATAGATCTGTTTGCCACCCGGGAGAACTCGCACTGCCCGTTATTCTGCAGCCTCCAGTATCCGGTACAAGGAGCTTTGGGGGATGCGTTTCAGATGACCTGGTGCGACCAGTTGCTTTAAGCGTTTCCCCCCATACCCTTGATTCCTTGTGTGTTGAGTAAAATTCGCCAAGACCGGGCTCAAGTCATCTTAATTGCTCCGGATTGGCCAAGGAGGGTGTGGTACTCGGACCTTCTCCAACTCTCACTGTGCCCTCCGCTCCGTCTCCCTCTCAGGGCAGACCTCCTCTCGCAGTCGCAGGGGCAGGTTTTACACCCCCACCTCCAGAGCCTGCACCTTCATGCCTGGAGATTGAACGGGGCAACCTGAGTTCTTTCTCTCTCCTGCCTGATGTAGTGGATGTTATCTTATCGGCCAGGCGACACTCCACTAAATCTATCTATGCTAATAGGTGGTCTAAATTTGTGGTTTGGTGTGGAGAGAGGCAGATTGATCCCTTACGTGCTCATTTGTCAGATGTTTTATCTTTTGCTTTGTCTTTAGCACAGAGGGGTTGTGCAGTGGCTACTGTTAAGGGTTACTTGTTTGCCTTGTCAGCCTTTCTTTGTCTTCCAGACCAGCCTTCTTTATTTAAATCACCAATAGTACTTAGATTCTTGAAGGGCCTTATGAATAAAATCCCTCCAACTCCTTTCGTTATGGCTCAATGGGATTTGACTGTGGTTCTAACTTTCCTTATGGGGGTCCCCTTTTGAGCCTATGCATTCTTGCCCCATAAGATTATTGGTTCTTAAAACGGTTTTCCTGGTTGCAATTACCTCTGCAAGGAGAGTGAGTGAGTTGCAGGCTCTATTGGTAAAACCCCCTTATACATCTTTTTATGGGGATAAGGTGGTGTTGAGGACGAAGGCTGCTTTCCTTCCGAAGGTTGTTTCACCCTTTCATTTGGCCCAGACAATTACTCTATCCACGTTTTATCCTCCGCCTCATCCGTCAAAGGAAGAAGAGAGACTACACCGCTTGGACCCAAAGAGGGCGCTAAGCTTTTATATAGACAGGACAAAGGATTTCAGGCTGGAGGATCAGCTTTTCATCGGATACGTGGGAAAGAGGAGAGGAAAGGCAGTCCACAAGAGAACACTCTCCAGGTGGGTTGCTCTTTGCATTAAAATGTGTTGCTCTTTAGCAAAGAAGGATCCTCCTGATGGTATAAGAGCTCATTCCACCAGAGCTAAGTCGGACTCTTCGACCTTGGCTAGGGGTGTTCCTGTGGTCGACATCTGCAAGGCCGCAACTTGGTCATCCCTTCATACTTTTGCGAAGCATTACTGCTTGGACTCTGAGGTCAGAAGGGATGGCCATTTTGCACGGTCAGTGCTGCAGGATTTCTTGGTTTGACCATTCAGGCACCCACCACCGAGTGCGGTACTGCTTTGGGACTCTATTCATTAGTTGAGGAATCCACAGGTAGTTGTATCCATCAGAAGAATGAGTTACTTACCTTCGGTAGCGACTTTTCTGGTGGATACATTAGCTACCTGTGGATTCCTCGCGGTCCCACCCGCCTCCCCGTTGCCTGTTTGGTCTAACCAAGTAATTCTTGAGTGTGCTCCTCTTGGTTTTGAGGATTTGTATATATTATGTATATATGTTTATATCTATATATATATATATATATATATATATATATATATATATATATATATAGTTAATATATTTATTTACTTTAAAAAAAAAAATGGTAGGTTGAATTCTCAGAATGATGTGTTTGTTTGGAATATCATTAAATATTACTATTGTTCTTTCATCTCAATGGCCTATTATTCTCAGGCACGTAAATAAATGTTGGTACTCACGTGGGCGAGGACCTCTTATTGCCTGTATGACGTCAGACGGCATCGCGTTGGCAACTGCTCGTCGACGTGCAGAAGCTAGGAAGAAGATTTCCGTTGAATGCTGGCGCAATGGGAGTATTCATTAGGTGAGGAATCCACAGGAAGCTAATGTATCCACCAGAAAAGTCGCTACCGAAGGTAAGTAACACGTTCTTTAATAGCATTATGTCCATGGCAGTGAAGGGGTTAAGGACATGAAGACAACACCCGCTTTAGCAAGAGGTTTCTGTTGACCCGGTGACAAAGTTGATGCAGGATACATTTGGGACTTTCCTATGGTAGTAGTATGACTGTTTTGCCATTATCATGCTTTTGAATACTGTATTTGAGATTTAAGGTGACATTGCTATTTGCGTGCCCTCCACTTGAACGTCATATTGGTTCTGCATGGAATAGTTACAAGGTGTATTTTCTCTTCTAGGGAATGACGGCTCCAAACGGGAATGAACAAGAAGGAACTGACCATTTTTATCTCACGAAGAAAGAGGGGACATAAACATGGACTATGTTATTAATTTAGAGTTTGATAGGTTATGTGGAATACCCCTTCCCTAAGATTTCTGTGAAATAAAGGTTTATTTTTCTAATTGTAAAGGCTGCTGATTAATAAAATGGACAAAGGAAATGCATAATCCATGGCTCCGGTCTTGAGATTGAATCATAGTTCATATTTTCAATAATTATCAAAAGTAAATGTGCTTTGCTAATGTGTCCCTCATTAGTGCTGACCTACCATTAGTATTTTTTAGTGAAAGCTAACTACCCAACTGCATCTCCAATAACTTTTTTTTAACCAGTTTTAAATTGCATTTTCAATATCACAATCTTGAATAAATTACATCTATGAAAGTTACATTATCATTAGTAAAATCCGCAATCCAGCTACATCGTCATTAATAAAATAGTTTCACATCAGTATCAGCAGGAGTCCTTGGTTCAGTCCTTAAACAGCAACATTGGAAAAAAACAAGTCATGTGTTGATGTTAACTCACATTCTGCCATTACCATAAGTGTTATTCAATCTTCCTATCTCAAGCAGGTACTGCAAACATTGAAAATCAACAGTGACATCCATGAAGCTATAATGGCCACTAGGAAGCTATTCGGGGACATCAAAGGGTGTAACAGAAGGGTGTTGTCACTCACCCATGGACAGGCTGGAAGGGGTTATGATGGAGGTGTGGGAATGTGGATAAAAGGGGATGGGGGAGGAGGGGGTTATGTCCCCGCCAGGGTAGGTTTAAGTACGGGCCACCAACTCTTGAATGTGTGCAAGTCAAGTAATAGTGCTTCCCATTCCACATTTCTGGGGTATTTGCGTAGTCCTCATATTTCTTGCCTCCTGAGCTCCTCTCCCTGTCCCCACTTCAGTATTGCCGGACACCAGTGGGCTATATCTAACAATACCTGGGCTTTCCAGTGCATGGCAATTAGTCTGCATGCTATCAGCAATTCTTGGTTTATAAACCGGTTCGCAGCTTTATCTGTTTTTGAGCACCTGAACAATCCCAACAATCCCAACAGTGCAACTTCCATTGTGAACACATCCAGTCACCTCTCAGCAAGTTGGACACTGACACCCATAAGGTTACAGACTGAGCAACTCCAGAATACGTGCATCGTGTCAGCACCTGCATGTTGGCATCTCGGGCAAACAGAGGAGGACCCAAACATTTAGGACAGAGTTGCAGGAGTGAGGTAAGCTATATGAAATATATTATGCAGGATCTACTGAACTGGGTATTCTGCATCATCATGGGGTATGTAAGTACTGTTTCCAGTATTTCCTTGTCGACTCGCAACCTAAGCCCCACTCCCTAAGGACTACATTTAACAGGTTGTGTGCGGTGTATGCTAGTGCACAAACAAACCAGGTGACAAGTCTACAGCCTCAACCCATTATATACAGTGTGTGTATGAGAGGGTGTTTATGGGGTTGCCATGGAGCCAAAGATGGCAGCCGTGGAGTAACTTTGCTCCAGGACCTGAATGCCGCAATCAACATTAATCCTGTCATCAAACACACACACACACACACACAGAGACAGACACAGTGCTGCATCAGACTGTCGACTGGCCAGAACCAACCTTGCATACCATACCGGGCATGCCCGGCACAGGGGGAGGGTGTAGGGAGCTGGCTACTACAAAGACCACAGCTGACACTAGCAGACTTTTACCCCACGGAACATGATTTTAGTCATCCTGCATACAGTGATCCAGCATCACCAAAACCTCACCCCCGTCCACCCTATCCCACACTCCATCATGGGGAGGAGCCTTGACACGGGCAAAGACCTCCAGCTCTCCACAGGACTTGGGTGAAAAACAGGCCACCATCCTACTTACCAATAAATCCTCTTGCTCATCAGTAGAAGCGCACATAAAGGAGATATGTGTGGAATTTGGTCTCCTTCAGAAGGACCTGCGAAAAATGACTTCCTGGTTCACCAACACAGAACGTAATATCACAGAGATGGTACCACAGCTGAAGACCCAAAAACAGACCACCCAAGACCTTCTGGACAAAGTGCACTTGTTAGGTACATGCTGAGTCATGCCAGGCTAACGCCAAGTGAAGCATGCCAATGAAACTCCGGACCAGGTTGTGACCCTGCCATTAGCAGACTACCTGAAAAAACCAAAGACCACGGGCCAGCCCATCCACTTCTTTCTTCAACACTGTAGGCGGCTTTTTAATCAGTCTGCTCCACACTATTAACGAGGGCTTCCTGAGGCACCGTACTGCAGTATCTCTCGGATTGCCAGCCTAACTCTAGCAAATACACAGCTCGAATCCACTCATAAGGGGACAAACCTTGATAACTGCTGGTGTGGTGGTCCCCTACAAGAACAGAAATGACCCTGCCTACAGGCTGGATATTACAATTGCAATCTGCCATTCTTCAGTATGTATCACTCTGACCTACACAGCTAACTGGCCACCCCTATAATATCCGTCGCCTATTCAGTGTAATAGACCATGCATCCCCATTATATACTAGATCAGCCTAATAGTCTGTATTGATTGACTCTTATGGAGCACCTGTTTGCGACCCTATCATCCTTCGTTCTAGGTCCATGCCTCCTAGCTTACAACAAACTACTAAACATAAACCTCTCTTCAAGGGTCCAAGAGGGCTGCCTAATATTGCCCCCCTTTCCTGTTGGTCGTGGTTAAACAGGGTTGTCCCATCTCCCCAATCCTGTTCTCCATATCCATGTAGCCAATGGCGCACTGCCTCAGTTGGAAGAGCCCCGTTTGTGGGGGGAGGGGGGGAATACAGCTGCACGGAGGAACTTAGTGTTCCTTTACGCAAATTATGTTCTACTTTACATCTGAGATATGAAAATCGACACCTCCTGTTCGACATCTGCCTTTCAGGACTTCGAAGCGGTGACTGGGCTCCAAGTTAACTAGGGAAAATTCTATACTTGTTCCGAGGTGAAACCCCACACCGCCAACATTGCCCCTACACTCTTAGCTTGGAAGTCCACAGCCTTCCGTTACCTGGGGTTCCACTTCACCACTTGCAGGAAGACAAATTTGAGGGCAACTCTGTCAGCAGCTCCCCAGAGCCCTCACCGGCAAGATTGCATTCTCAAAGATGATAATCCTTCCCCAATTGCAGTATTTTGTCAACCTACCAGCCTTTCCACCATACCACTTCTGTGATCTAGATCATTTGATGGGGGATACAATTTGGAATGATGGGTTGATAGTGGTTCAGGGAGGTTTGAGGGGACCCATGTTTCGAGTCTTACTACCTGGTGGCACAGCTTGATTGGCTCGATGGCTGGTGGGCAAAAACACATTCAAGATCACCACTGATGATGCACTGCTCCTTTCCTGGATGGTTGTCGTGGAAATGTCTAACCAGAAACTTTCGCCTAACAAACAAACCAGATTGTTCCATATGCCCCTAACATTGCAATACAGGGCCTCACCAGCGTGTAGGGCTCATTGACAAGAGAGCAGCTACCAGACTGGCAGGCACACTCATTTGACACAGTGGAAGACCTCTTCCGGGACGGCCAGCTTTTGACCAGGACTATGCCATCTCCCAGGACAATTCATCACATACTGATGCCTGCTACCTCAATGGACTCCCTATGGTAAATCCTTACAGAAAAAACTAGACACAAAGTTGTTTGTATAATATATCAAATGGTACACGGGTGACATCTTATCATTTGGCTTTGTAAAGCCATTGGAACACTTCGACATACCCCTGATGCAACTTAGGCAGTTCTGTATGGAGAACCACAGGAGGCATTTTCATGATCATCAATATGCCAGGGCCCTGGAATCACATAAGATGGTAAGACATAAAGCATGCTACAAGAATAACCAATAAGTGCTTCTACATAAGGGCTACCTCAACCCCTCCCCCCCCCCCCTTAACAGAATATTCCTAGTGTCACACCTCATCTGCCTGAGATGCTCTTTCCCAGTGGTGCACCTTCAACACATGCTCTAGTCCTGCTCCACATTGGCACACTTTTGGGACAAGCTGCATAGCACTTTGGCCACAGTCCCATAACTTAATGCCACCGCACTAGGATTATTCCCATTGATGGAAGCAACACAAAGTACAAGCCAAATTTGCTAAGCTGGCCCTCTTATTGGCCAAATGCCTCCTCTCTTTGTATTGAAAGGCCCCGCAACCGCGTCGCAGGCCCATGGCAATTGGCAGTGTCCTGCTAGGATGAGGCCGATAGGCTTGCACTACACTGGTTGTAGGCCGGCTGTATCAGACAGTGCCCTATCGCAGCAGCATGGGAAGTGATGTTGCTACAATATAAGGCCCTTACAGCAGGTGCTTCCCCTTGAAAAACCCATAACTCACTAAACCACAGCCTTACCCAATGACAAAGTGGAACCTTACCCATGCCAACGGGAGGCCCCATATTGATGAAGGCATCACGATTTCATCAGTTTACCCACACAACACCTCTCAATTCTCCAGTCAGATGAGAACTTCTCTTGCAATGCCCCTATGCAGGTGTACACATCACAAAGGAGTACCGCCACCTTTCTCCTCAATCCACCCATCCCCTCCTGTTAAAGAAACCTCTCATGTAACTACCCTTTATGTGCTCACTGTCACAAGGAACTTCATACAATTAAGAGGCCTGAAGGACAACCGACACATGGCCAAAGTTTGCCTTTCTGCTCCCAATTAGAGAGTTCAGCTCTTTTCAAAATAATTATTTATTTCCCAACACAGCACTTATTACATACAGCGTAACTCTGAGTGCTCCTGAATTCCTTGACCAGCAGCCTTCCACCATAGTTAGCCGCCCTCAAATTGCAAATAGTACCAGGCAATTTCCACCGCCCCAACCAGACAGCCCTCACAATGCAGTGCACATGATACCCCAAGCTGGAGTACGGCCACCCTCGAGTGACGTTCCCATGCACACGAGATTGCAAGGTACCTACATAGCTGATAGCTATGTATTGCATGATGTAATTCACTGCCAAATTTCCTTTTCCACTGTATAAACTATGTGTAATGTGTTGTTTGTCGCTGTACTGGCATATTGTCTGTGATGGCCCAGAGTATTTCTACGGTGGCCCAGCAAGCGCCCGTATGCCAAGAAATGACCTGCTGGAAGGGCATGTTCCTCCTGTAAGCATTTATAAGAAAATAATGTATCCCCCTGATACAAAGCAACTAGTGTACTTATGCCTGCCTCTACCCAGGCCCTCGTCCCCACGCTACCAAACATTTTGCTGAATGAGGTTATGTAGCTCAGTGGTATCTCAAGCAAAGAATCTGCGTGATGTATCGCAAGCTCTGATTAAAACTCTCATGTGATCAGCAATAATCCATTACCATACTGTGAAACCTTGTCCTGGGAGAGGAAGATCCGCGAGACCACAAAGTGTGCTCGGGCTGCTGTGGGAGATTCAAGTTCTTCTGTGTGATGACCTGACAAACAACTTGCCGACCAATGCACCTGGGCCGCCAACTAGTAATGTTCAAAATCTGGAGCCCCAAATACCCCTTAGTCTAGGGACAACTGTAGTTTACGGAGTGCAATGTGGCAACTCCCCTTGTTTTGAATGAAACTCCTTATGGCCAAGTGTAATGGATGGGATGTGCCTCTGGGTGACAGACCAGGAGGTTATAGGAAAAGTAAAGTAGCAGAGGGAGCATTACCATCTTCGATAGGGACACTCTACCTTGCAAAGTGCTGCAAAAAGCCATGTGGGGATGTGGGTTGCTATGCTTCTTATAAGGTTGTCATCTATTAGATACTTTGTCTCGTGATAGATGTTTATGCCAAGGTATCAAAACGTGCGGGGCTCCTAACACAAAGGATTGGAATCCACAATGAAATGCTGCTGGGGACAGTTCAGGTGCAGCATAAACAGGCATGATTTGGCACAGGTCACCCCCAGGCCAGAAGCAACATGAAACTCCAGGGGTATGTCTTGGATATCAGCTATACCCTACTGTATGTTTCGGATGTAGAATAATGCATCATCTGCATATAACAAGACTACATGGATCTCCTCAGACAATGGGATACTCCAGGAACGCCCCTGCTGTTGGAGCCTCAGGGATAAGGGCTCCATTGCGAGGCCAAAGAGCAGAGGGGACAGCGGACAGACTTGCCACATTCCTCTGCTCACTCAGAAACAGGGGAAGATACACTGGCCAATATTCACCCGCACTGTGCGTTCAATGTATATGAGTAAAATTAACGCATCTAGTCATCCCTTGATGTTAAAAGTAGTCATGGTCAAAAACGGGCAATTTCAATCCACTATATCAAATGCTTCATGCAAGTCCAGCACCAAGCATGCAGCAAATGGCAACTGGACCAGAGGAAGCTTCATTACCCTGTGCAGAAGGTGTATATTTAAAGTGGTGGTGGACCTACCTGTGTGCACCAGACGTGGCATGTGTTCACACAGCCTGCCCGTTATAACCTTGTTCAGGATTTTATAATCAGACCTCAACATAGAATGCGGGTATTAAGAGGCAAGCTCCATGGGGTCTTTCACAGGCTTGGAAAAGGATACTAAGATTTGCGGAGGGTGGGCAGAAGTCAACCGTCCGTTTGGAACTCTTGTTAAGGTTTGAGGAGTTTCAGGGCTAAAAGGTGCTTGTAGGCTTTGTAGAATTAGATTTGGAATTCATACCCAGTGTTTTATGAGTTGCTGTGCCCCGCCTGACACCGTCTCTTTCTCTCATGAAAGGGGTGCGTTAAGATCTTCCCTATCTAGTGGACGACGGACTACTAAGTTGACAGACGCAAGAAAGTGACATATTGCAACCTGACTGTCCATAATAGAGGGTCATATGCGGTCTGATAATGCATAGTAAATGCCTTGTGAATCTGACTGATTTGTGACAATTGCTGGTGAATCCCTGATTATCGTGATCTGTGTGGGCAGGTTCATGCTGCGCAGGAGCCAGGACAATAAACATCTGCATACTGCTTCGCATGGTACGCACGGATGTCGAGGTGTTGTAGTTGCTCACTCATTTGAGCATGTCTATGCAGTGCCTTAATCATTGCACCCAGCATTGTACAGTCAGCTTGGGCCGTAGTTTGCAGTGCACCCAGGGATGTCTAAATACAGGACATGTCACTGTGTGGGCCTGCCTTCACCCCTACAACCGCATGGATGCAGTGACCTCTGTGGATAACTTTCATCGCTTCCCAGTCAATTACCTTGGACACAGATGTTCCCCAGTTGTCGAGTAGGCTATGGGAGAGTGTCTCTGCTGTTGTGTCACAGAATACCTTATCTACAAGCATGGTGGGCTGTAAATGCCTAGTGGGAACCTGTGACTATGACACACCCCACTAAAACTGTACCTGGAGGGGATTAAGGTTGGAATAGGTCTTCCCCCAGATATTCTGCCCTTGATGCCAATAGCCTAGTAGCTGTGACACAGAGTATCCAATCGAATCAGATACGCAAAGCATGTGGTGGTGGTGGTGGTGGGGGGGGGGGCGGGAGAATTAAAGGAACATTCCCTAGAGTGAGTTCAGCAATCTCCTTCAGTCCAACAAAGTCCAGTGTTGAAGCCTACACCGGGGAGTATGGGAGTTGTAGGTGGGATCAATCACGCTGTGGGTCAACTAAACACCTAGAGTCAATGATACAGGGGATGCGGGCCCATTTAGTGAATATGGAGAACAAACGTGAGAAGTAGGCCTGCTATGTTGAATGGAGGGCCCTAAAAACAAGACCGTCCTCCCATCTAGTTGCCCCTCGACCAGCATGGGACCGCACTTCAGGTCAATTTTGATTACTGTGAGCCTGAAGAGAACACCTGGTCTAAGCAAGATTATGGCTCTGCAATCAAAGCCAGACTATGTAGTACAAAACATTTCCTTAAAGCATTTTTTAAAACGGGAACCCTCCCCTCCCATGATATGAGTCTCTTATAGCAGTGCAATTTGAACACCCCATCACCTAAGATACTGCTGAACCGCATGTCTGTTACGTGTGGAGCCCATACCATGGACATTCTACCAGATTATGCTAAGTTTAGACATGTCAGTATCCTAAGTGGGGAGAGTGTGGGCTCTGTAGCGGATCATAAGCCACATCATCACAGTTATACAAAACTGTAAAAAAAAAATATCCTACCGTGGACAGCCCTCAAACATTATGATCACCTAAACAGTAAAAAAAAAAAAAAAAAAAGGCCCATGGCTGAAAAGGTCCTGCATGTTACCAGCATGCATCATGTTTGCTAGGCAAGGGGGGTAGCCAGGCTGTCTTCAGTTTCCACAGTGTGTAAGCAGTCTGCAGTTCTACTCTCTCTGGGTCAGTTGGGACGACCTGTTATTACAATCTGATGAATACAGATTACTTCACCTGAGGTTCTTGTTGTGATAGAAGCTCCTCTGCTGTTTCCCTTGTCAGCTCCTGCAGGGTTGCTGAGACCATGCTTTGACATCGGCTATGCCATCGTCTGAACAGTAAACAAGGGGTGAATGCAGTCTGCCCACAATGTAACCTCCAACCTCAAGTCTGGGTTTGTCCCTCCTTTGCCTGTTCTGGGGTAGATGCCCCTTTGAATCCAGCACCACCATGTTTGCGTGCCCAGTGCTTCTGGCGATGCGATGTTTGAGCCTCATGTTGTCGGCATGGCAGTGAAGGGAAAGCGGATGTCTCAACCCAGTCCCAGGCATCCATGGGCTTGGTAAAGCATTAACTTTTAATTTAAACCATGTCCTTCAGTTTAACTTGAAAAAGGAGGGAATAGTGGAGGTCAGCCTGTCTCAATCTGCACGTCACCCCCAAAAAGGGAGCCCTGCGGCACTGCACTGATATAATCCGGGAAGAGGAATACTGCCATTTTTGTAACGGAATGGCTTTGCTGTTCTAGCTGAGAGCCTGTGCACACCACTTGACCAGCAGCAATGTCAGCCCCTGCTGCACTCTACACCCAGTAATATATGTTGTAAGACCCGAATTACCCCACGTAGCAGAGGGGGACAGGCAGTCCCAGTGCTGCACTGGCAAATACTCAAGTGTGGTCACTATAGGCCCTGGGGAAAAAATGGGTGGTAGCCCACACCCACTTTCAGTCTGCACTCCTTCGTGAAGCCCGCACTGGGGTTGTTGGTCGAAGTTCAGGCCCACTGGGTCGCCGGGATTCTCAGTAACTGGTATCAACCAAAGTCTGTTCACTGATGTGTGGTGCAAGCTCCTATGCTACGGCAGTTCAATGTAAGATGCTATCTAAGGTCGCCTATGCCCTGAACTCCCCCGGTATCAGGCCTTTCTGTGGCCAAGAGTTTTGTGGTGGCGGGTGGGTCGCAAAAGGGATGCGGCCTGCTTGGTCAGTTAGCATGACACCAGCACACTCTGATCCCCAAACATTCCAATTCCTGCTTGGGGGTCAACAGCGGATTTGTCAATAATCTCCCACAACTAGTCTGCTTTACCAGCAGAAAAAAGATGTGGAGGGGTATATGGTGGAGAGGTAAGCCAGTGTATAATACCATTGAAAAATGATCATATAAGCTATTTTACAGTGGGATAAGCTTTCTTAAGTTTTAGGTATGTCTCGCCAAAGGGGTTCCAATTGCTTAGACAAAGGGGGTTATTCTAACTTTGGAGGAGTGTTAATCCGTCCCAAAAGTGACGGTAAAGTGACGGATATACCACCAGCCGTATTACGAGTTCCATAGGATATAATGGACTCGTAATACGGCTAGTGGTAAATCCGTCACTTTTCCGTCACTTTTGGGACGGATTAACACCTCCTCCAAAGTTAGAATAACCCCCAAAATGCCATCTGCAGTGGTAGTCTGCCTGAAAGTTTGAAATGTGTGGGTTTGAAGAGGTGTAGAGTGCTGAATGGTCCGGTATGTATTGGAGAGTAGTCCTTTAGACCCGTCATATGCGCTCACTAATTTTTCAAGTCAGTATAGGATATGGTAGCCCCAGAATAATTGGAGGGGTGCAATGCCCAATGATGCAGCTGGCAGTACTGTAGCCTTGTTGTTTCAGGCAGAGAGTAATAAGCCTTACACTGTTCAAATGACTTAATGGAGGCTCCCGCAAAGAGGTCTGTTAATTTCCTAAACTCCTCTGCCTCCAAGCTAGTAAATAATGGAGGCAGTAGCACAAGAGTGAAATCCGGGTTGCGTGCAATTGGAGTGTTGGAGGAGGGGAAGGTAGTAAGCCCTCACCTGATTCCCAATCTGTCTCATATGTCTAGTGCCGTCCTAATGGGGGGTAGCTATGTAGGTGCTGAACAATGAAACGTGCTTGGGTAGCCAGCCTAGAACCAAGAGGGGCTAGCAGTCCACTGACAGATCCATGTGGAACCAGTGTTGCGGCCAACTGGCCTGCGTCCAAGGTGGCAGTGTGGGAGTTAGGGTAATACCCCAATATCTTATTGTGTTAAGAGCCCATTGGATCTACTAGGGCTTGCATATCAGGGAGGTCCTTGGGTATAGTTAAATTGAGCAGTATTCCATGTAGGGGCGTGTGCATGGATCCAGCCCCCCTCCATATACGCAAGACTCCGTGTTCTCATAATTTACTCAATGATGGGTTGGCCACTAATTAAACCGGGCCCTTAGTTGAGTGAAACAAGTCCAGTGCAGAGTTTCTTAGCAACATAAAAAACTCCAGTTGTCTGCACATAGGATTCATTCTGCAATCTCATTTTGCACTTATCAGATACAATCTGTGACAGATGACTAGCCCTATAATAAAAACACATTTTAGGAGATGCAGGCCTTCAGCCTCTGTGTGAGCCTACAGTTTAGTCCTCCGGGTCCTAGGTTTAGTTGACCCCCAATACGAATTGTTTTATCATTCTTTCAACACTCGTCAATAAAGATTTAGCAATTGTAAGCCACAGCATACCATGGACATAACTGAACCTTGATGAAAAGGTAATTTTTATAATCCTTCCATGAGTTATTCTTTCCGGGGGAGGGGGGCGGTCTTGATTTCTCTTTGCCATGTTCTAGCAACAGGGCATCAAAAACTCAACCTAGACCTTTTCTGCCAGAGCGTCCATGTAATGTTAGGTAATAGGACGTTTGAGTATTGCAGATTTAGAATTTCAGAGGGCTCACACAATAAGGCTCTGTAATGTACCCTGGCAGTCAGACTCACCGAAGAACAAAATAGCCATCTGACATGACATCATCATGTCGGAAATATTTTACAGATTGCCCGAAAAAGTGAGGCCTATTAATATGGGATGGACATAATATGTATATCTCCACGGACTTTCAAATGGGTTAACTTCTACTGTAACCTGGCAATATCTGTACCCCAATCAGGCGGTTGACCATAGACATGATATATTTCATCTATACTTTTATTAGTGTTATCTACATGTTGATGAATAAAAATCAGTTCTAATATGAAATATTTTACATTGGGTGCCATGTCTAGTAGAGTAGTGTTAAAGGTTGAGATCTTCATATATAATTAACTTCCTTAAGAATCGTGGCAAGTGTGTCTGTTTCTGCCCTTGAAAAGACTAGACCACCTTCAGCCATATTTCCAACACCTGTATTGACGTATGAAAGTTTACGGTTAGCCTCTAATCTGTCATGTATATTTTGCTCCACAACAAGTTAAACTCTGATTTAACTTAAAAAGAGAACAGATAAAAACATTTAAAATGATATGACGCATAACAAACAGTCACAGCATCAGTTGCTGCGAATACAGTTATCAATGATATTGGAGGATTACCCACAGTCCAACCGTCATGATCTCTGGAGGTGGGGGCATGAGGGGTGGTTAAAAACCCATTGCACTCAAAGATGTATCTAAAAATATGAAAGTAAAATATGTTTGGAGACCGCCAGCCTCAGACCAGAATTCCAGCCCCTTGGACTCTAATGGTCCTTCTCACTCACCCGTGGGAAAGACTGGAAGATCTGCCCTCATTATACCTCCAGGGAACACAAAGATTACGGAACGCCAAAGATGTTGCAAAACAAGCATTTGCAAAATCAATAGATCTCACATATGCAGGGGTGGAACCTCCGTTAGGTCGGAGGAGCATCGCCCCCGCCAGCAGCGGCAGCTGCCAAACCTCTACAATACAGCAATAATGAACTATGTTTATTATTGTTGTATTGTAGAAGGGGTGGGGCCACGGGCCCTGACGAGCACAGAGGGGGAATACTCAGTACTCCCCCTCAGTACGCATGTATGTTAGCCGGCCGTCTCAGGCTGGGCAAACATACATGCGCACTAAGCTCTGTCCAATCCAGCAATGCAGTGCTGGGTTGGAGAGAACAGGCAGACTCTCACAGTCTGCCTAGGAGCACCCTGGCTTGGCACTCCCCCAAATCTGAACACTTGTGTCATGATGGTAACATTTAAATTGGCCGCAGGGCAGGCTGGGAGCCTGTGCCTGTTGCCAAGGAAAGAGGTGATGCTTGGTGGTGGTGATGGCGGCAGCGCATTCAGGTAAGTTTTTTTTCTTCAATTATTAATTTTTCTTCACCCCTGCACCAGCCGCCCCCACCACGCACTGCTCCTGCACATATGTAAACTATATTGATTTAGAAGGAGTGGAGTGGCATTGTGTTGCATGGCACTGTGTGGAGTGGAGTGTAGAGGAGTGAAATGTTATTAAGTGGACTTATGTTATGTTGCAATAAGTATAGTGCACTGACTGAAGTGGAGTGCCTTGGGGGAAGTGTCATTTTGTGGCCTGGAGTGTAGTGTATTGTCATTTAGTGGACTGGCATGGTTTGAAGTAGCATTGTGCAACATGTAAAAGAGTAGCATTGTGTGGATTAGAGTAGTGTGGTACATTGTGGGATGGAGTGGCACTGTGTGGCTTGGAGTGTACTGGAGTGGCATTAAGTAGTGTGGAGTTGCACTTAGAGGAGTGAAGTACGGTGCCATTGTGTAGAACAGGGGGCCTTCAAACTGGGAGGTGGGTTCCCCTGGGGGGGCCTCAAATGATCCCAGGGAGGTGAGGCACCAGGCTATGGCCAAGAGAAGCATTATGGTGAGAACCGTGCTGTGTCTTAAGCTGAAGAAAATGAACAGTACATGCCTGACCAGAATAGTATGGTTGGCATCATGTATTTGATTGCATTTTTTATAACAGTAACACAAGTTATCTGCAATATTTAAAAAAGTTTAAACATTGCACATTTAATAGAATAATTGTGAAAAAGTTGGTGTGGGTGTGTGTGTCTGTGTGGGTGTATGTGTCTGTGTGGGCTTGGGGTTAAAAAGTTTGAAGATCAGTGGTGTAGGGTGGAGTGGCTTAGTGCTGGTGGAGTGGAGTTGGTATTGTGTGGTGTGGTATTAAGAGCGGTGTAATTGTGTGGTGTAGGGTGGCATTGTGTGGCTTGGAGTATAGTGGCATGGAGTGTAGTCATTATGTGGTGTGAGGTGTGAAGTGGTGAGGCACTGAGTATAGTGAAGTGGCACTGTGTGGCTTGCAGTTGCATTGAGTGGAGTGGAGCCATACTGGAACCCACAGATATACATGGACTTATGAGAAAAAGAGGAATAGCAATATTCCGGCCATAGACACAGAGGAGTACACCAAGTACAAAAGAGGACTACATGTTGGAATTTGAATAAGACACTATTAATTCAATTCAGTAGCAGTAGGACAACAATAAAAGGGCAAAATAAAATGCAAAGAGTACAAAAGAAACACACAGACCCACCAGCCAAGACATAACCGACAACAAGCATCGAGTAACAGTGCCTAGGGGCCGAGCTGAGCAATGAAAAGAGCAACTGCAGACCAAAAACGGTGCTAGGAGATGGTGGGGCAGAGAAGGAGCCCTGCTAAACAACAAATAACAAGGCATCAACTGGACTAGCAAGAACAGCTAAGGTCACACAACCAAGGGCAAAAAGAGGCCTACCTCTCTATGTCAAGAAAGTTACATAAACCCAAACCAGGCTTGGCTACTATTGAGTCTCCAACAAGGTAAGTGCAAGAAATGCATCCCTGCAAGAGTGAGCTACACACTAATGAAATATACTATCATGAGGTGTGAATAAACTGTCATACAGCATGAGCATTGATACATTAAGACAACAGCTCAGCTATATAAGTAAAGATAGATGCAAATGAAGCACCTTGCAGCTGATGCACGTCTCAAAGGAATAAGTCTGTGTTGATTGCGGTAGATAGGATTGAGGTATATCCGGGTAGGCTGCAGTAGAGTGGACTGAGATACACTGGAATGGGGTAAATTGGGGAATAGTGGATTGGGGTATACTGGAGTAGATTGGAGTGGAGTAGTTTGAAGTGGGTTAGATTATAGTGGAATAGTGTAGGTTGGAGTGTATAAGAATAGGGTATAGTGGAGTAGATTGAGGTGAAGTAGATTGTAGTGGAGTATACTGCACTAGACTGTAATGCCGTAGATTGGGGTGGAGTGGGTTAGATTGCAGTGGTGTGTGGTACATTTTTAGTGGGATTGATTGGAGTGAAGTGGGGTAGATTGGGGTTAAATACAGAGTGGTAAAGGGGATTAGAGTGGAGTGGGCTAAACTGTAGTGGAGTACAGTGGGGTGGATTGGACTGAAGTAGAGTGGGGGTAGGTTAACATGGAGTGTGATACACTGGAGCAGAGTAGATTGGGTAATTTAGAGTATGGTAGATTGAAATGGAAGGTTTGAGTGGAGTGGCATAGATTGTAGTGCAGTGGAGTGGGGTAGATTGGGTTGTATTGAATTGGAGTGGAGTGGGGTAGAATGGATTATAGTGGTGTGGAGTGGAGTGGCGAGCCGTGTCATAGAAAGTCTTACAGTGGAGTGTCTTGGAGTGGAGTAGCACGGTATGAAGTGAGGCTTGCATGGAGTAGAAGGGCATAGAGTGGAGCAGAGTGTTGCAGAGTGAAGTGATGTAGAGTGTTGTAGGGAGGAGTAGTGTAAAGTGGAGTGGTGTGGTGTTGCCCTACGTAGGAAGCTTATGCCCAGATGTTTATCCTGTGGTCACTGTGCCACTGAATTCAAGCTAGCCTGGCCCATAGGTGGTGATACCCTAAAAACGGTCCCAGAATGCTTGTTTATGGTCCAGGGAGGATCTGGCCTGGCATTTCAGGCTGGACTGTTCCTTGAGCAGTAGGGTAAAAACTGCTTTGCATATGGCAGGTTCCAAACTGGAGTGATATGGTGGCATGGTGGGCAAAAGAAATGTTGTAATGGGATGCTGCCCGAGCAATTTCCATGGGCCGGGATTAATTCAAGCATTCCATCCATCACCTTGTCGTTTTTGCGTCCGGTCCAACAGCAAGCAATGAATAGGCTACAAACCCTAAAAGGTATGCTGTATATATTGCAGAGGCAGTAAATGCACTGTGGGTAGTGCAGACCTAAGAATGGAGAGGAGGTGACCCCTAAGACATCAGACGTACGTACACTCCTAAATCCCATACATTCTTCCAGGCACCTGTGGAATTCAGCTTCCCAGAGTCCCAATAAAAACATAAAAAGAAAATGTAACGGGATATGTATAGTCTAACAGACTAGCTTTGGTCCAGGGGTCCCCCTGGGACCCCACCAGGGCTTAAAGGTATTTTGTTCTTAAATATCTGCAAAATCTGCGGCTGGATCTGTAGATTTTGCAGAGGTTTTAAAAAATGGTCTCCCAAGTTTCACAGTTATTTTTCCCCAGGGTTGGCCAGGTCCTCAGGGCATTATGGCTTAAAAATAGGATGGGGGCACACAGGATCCCCCCTACTAGTGCTTTTAGAAGCCCCAGAGACCACCACCTCCCCAGGGCTAAGCTTAGTAACTATGCAAGGGCTGCGCCTAGCCCCCACACCCTGGAGACCACCACTTCCGCAGGGCTAAAAGTAAAATAATATGATAGAGGTTAAATATAACTTGTGCACTCGCCGTGCGCTGATAATTAACTCATATATTACAGCACTCATTACATCTGTTATAACAAAATTGATTTATGGCCATAACATTTGTAGGAAAATGTTCGATGACATAACTGCATGGCGGGGCGGAGGTTCTAGTTACTGTAGCACGGCTGGGTGCGTCGCGCTGACTGTGGACTGTACGGCCTAATGGGGGAACAAAACCTCGTTGGAGCAAGCTGTACAGTTAACTAGTGTGCCAATACCGCGCAGGCCGGGCACCTCTTTATTTTATAACCTCCGCCCCGGACAACGTATGGTGTCACAGAGCAGGCAACAATGTAGGGGAGAGCCCGGGTGATTGTCTACTTCCCCCACATGTTTTAGTGAACTACTACAAAAACATTCACCCTCGAACAAGGCATATGAATAACAATAACAACCAGAGATACAAAAGAAAAGAGAGAGAAAGGAAAAGAAGATAACAGCAGGAGTTATTGGCTGTACATGCACACCAGTCACTTTTCTTTTAAACACATGAAGTCTCTTAAGACTTTGGCTGGGTTCAGGGTTGGGCAGCAGGTCGTACCTTTCACTTCTCCCGCTCTGCTTCAGCCCTCGTGCGGGTCCCCGATATGGGGAACAGGACCCTTCGAGATCTCTGCTGGGACCTCCGTCACTTCCTGGTCAGCATTCATCTGGAGAACTTGGCTGTGAAACGTAGCCTCCTTCAAGCTCTTCGCCACTCTCCTCCAGCGGGTCAGCTCCTGAATCGCCATCCCGAGGCTCCACCCTCAAGAACCAAGACACATTCCGGGTCACCTGACGCCCCACTTTTGTGGCAGCAGCGATGGTCCCAGCGTTCTTCTCGACTATCTAGATGTCAGGTTCAAAAGTGGTACGGAACTTCCAACCTGGGTGGCGATCCTTCAGAATGACGGATTCCCCCACTTTTAGGTCAGAATGTTTCGCCTTTCTCCTCTTGCTGGACTAGACATTGGTCTGTTTTCGCTTCTCCTGCATCTTGAGTATATCCAATTCAGTAGGTTTCCACTGCTCATCAGCGTATCTGCAGTCCTGTGGTGGCAAAAGAAACATCAACGCTGCCGGGGCACACCCCGTCGTGCTATGGGGTGTCTGCCGGTATGCCCTCAGGAACGCATGCAGGCATATCTTGGCGTTCTCTTGTTGACTTACTCCAGTTCGTAAAGCAGGGTTCAAGGTCCACATGAAGTGCTCAACATCCCCGTTTGCCTGGGGATATTGAGGGGTAATTCACCAGTGTGATATGGCGAACAAAACCTGAAACTCCTGGCTGTGAAATGGAGGACCATTGTCCCTTGTTATGTCCTCCAGCAGACCCAGGAGAGCGAAAACCTTCTCCAAGACAGGATGGACATGCTCAAATGCCGTGGACGTCACCAGTTCCACCGTCGGGAACCGGGCGCACAAGTCAGTCATGACAGCCGTCAGCCATCCATCAGGAAACCTACCAAAATCCAGGCTTACCCGGGGCCATGGTCGAGTGCTGGGAGGTTTGGTCATCACTGGAGCAAGGACGGGATCTCGAGCGGTGATCGCACAGGGATCACCTGTTGGTATCAGGTCATCTACCATGGCGTTCATCCTGGGGAACCACACCTTCTCACGCAAACAGTCTTCGCTGTCCCCTGATGACCCTGGTAAGCTAATTCTACAACTCTAAGGTGTAGACTGTGGGGTATTACTAAGCGCTGGCCCTGGAGAGGAAGACCTTCTGGACTCACAGAGAGCTCCAGCCCTCACATTCAAAATCCACTGCATCGTCTTGCGCTCCTCAGAGTCAAAATCGTACTTCTTGTCAAGGAAACATTTCCATGACCGATTGGCTCAGCCGATGACTGCATCTCGGATTGATGCATCAATGATCTCCGTCACCATCAGCGCTGTGGGACATGCTAGGTTCACAATCATGTTTACGAAACTCTCTGTCCGTCCATCCTCCTCCTCTTCTTCTACCTGCGAGCGTGGCCGCAACGGATGGCGTGATAAGTAATCTGCAGGATTGTTGACTACAGGCCAGTAGACAATGTAAAACCGGTAGGGCTGGAGGAGCACCGCCCACCTTTCAATTCTTGGCGGGGCAATTCGGGCCGTGCCCGCAAAGAGGGATACCAGTGGTTTGTGGTTGGTAACCATCATAAATTTGTGCCCTCAAAAATACAAGTTGAAATGCTGACAGGCCCGTCGTATGGCCAGCGCTTCCAGCTCAATTTGCGCATACCGGGCATCCGTTGCCGAGAGGGCCATGTTGGCATAGGCCACTGGCGTCCACTGCTGTTGGCTCTGTCCTGCAGCAATACGGCTCCGAGCCCAATGGGGCTGTAGTCCACCATGACTTCCGTTTTCTTGTGCGGGTGGAAGTATGCCATGACCACAGAGTCCAACAGTGAACTTTTGACTGCTTGGAACGCCTTGTCCACTTCTATGCCCCACTCCCACGGGGTGTTGGCCTTCGTGAGCTGTCGAAGAGGTTCGGAAAGTGTGGCCAGATTGGGGATGAACCTCCCAAAGTACGTTGCCATACCGAGGAAGCTCCTGACTTCAGTGGCGTTGCGAGGTAAGGCTGCTCCTTGGATGGCCTCTACTTTCTTGGGGTCAACCTTCAGAAGTTCCCTTGCAAAGATGTAACCAGAAAAATTCAATGGAGTTGTGGTACAAGGCGCATTTCTTCCGGTGCAACGTTAGTCCTGCTTCTGCTAACCTCTGGAGAGTGGCTCTCAGCTGTTTTTGATGTTCCTCTAACGTGTTGGAGAAAATTAAGATGTTGATTAATGACACCGGTCAAACCGGACAGTGTCTCCCGTATGGCATTGTGGAAGATATGCACGGCCGAAGAGCCCCCAAAGCTAAGGCACTTGTAACGTCGCAGCACCACCTGGTTTGAGAATGTGGTGACGTTACGGCTTTCTGGGGTTAGCTCCCGCTGATGGTATCCCGAGTATAGGTCCAACTTAGAGAACCACTGGGCCCTGTTAAGATCCACAACAATATCATCCATGGTGGGTGTGATGTGGCGTTCTCAATTTATGGCAATGTTGGGAAGGCGCATGCCCACACACAGGCGAATGGTGTCAGGCTGCTTAGGCTTTGGGATGATGACGAGTGGCGACACCCAGGGCGTCGGGCCGGTCACCTTCTCTATGACCCCCACTCCTCAATTGTCTGTAGTTCACTCTCCACCTGGGCTCGTAAGTGGAAAGTCACCCGCCGGTGCTTTAGGGCAATGGGTCGTACTGCAGGATCAACATGTAACTGGAACTACTTTCCTTTCAGTTTTCCTAGCCCCTGAAACAACTCCGGGAAATGGGCCAGCACCGCCTCAGCCAGGGAGTCGTGGACTTGCCAGGCGAAAAACACTAGCTCCAGGTCTTCCACCGTGTGGCATCGGAGAAGGGTTCCTTTCTTGCCTTCCAACACATGGCATTTGGCATGTGTCGAACGGCGCTCACTACCAACAATAACCTCTATCGCCCCTCGCCGGGGTAAAGGGTCCACGCCCCTATGGGCATATATCTTGGTCCAGCATGGTGTGAGCTCTGGTGGGGGAGATATCTTGCTGTATTGTTCCACATACATAACGTTTACTGACGCCCCAGTGTCTATGAGCACTGTCGTGCCATTTACCGTTATGGTACACATGGGTGGTGGTCTCCACCTCTGGTCCAACCTGTCAGCAAACGAAACAACAAATATCTCCTTATCTTCATCATCCTCGTAGGGTTTGTTGCCTGGGTATGCGTCAACCGCCACCATCCCAGTGCCATCGTCTGGCGTAACTTGCTTTATTGCCGCCTTCCGGGCCAACATGGTCACGGATCTGGGCCACCTCCCTCGGAAAACTTTGGCAAAATCGTTGGGCTTATCACATTTGGAGAAGTTCTTTCCCTTGGCAGGGCATATTCCTGGTATCCTGTGCTCTAGACCACAGCTACCGTACCTCTTTTTCTCCAGTCTCGGTGGTCGAGCCACATGCGGCTGATTGTAGCATCCTTGGACGGCGTCAACCCGTTCTTCCTTTACTGGGCCCAATTTGGCCTGGCCTGGTGCCGGAGCAGATCGCGCTAGGGCAGCATCCATGTCCTCTGCGACTGTTGGACAGATTGTGTGACCTTGCAAGGATAAGTATTTCATCCAGCGATATGCCTGTATAACATCACGTTTGGGGAGGCACCGACAGACGTACAAACTCAAACATACAGGCAGCAGCGGTATTCCTGAGCACCCTCTGACATCAGGGGGAGCGAAGACAGACAGGGATGCGCAGACAGACGGGAATGCGCAGACAGCTAGAACACCGGAAGAGAAATGCTTTTGCATTTCTCTTCCGACCGGGAGGTGGGGCGGGAGGGACAAGAAAGGAAAGGAAAGACCTTACCTTTCTTGTCTCTCACAGCATTTCTGCTGTTTGATCGCAATGCGATTGGGCAGCCGAAATAACCACTAGACACCAGGGAATTTTTATTTTAGGTACTGTCAATAAGGGGAGCAGCCCCTTGGGAAAGGATCGCTCCCTAGGGGTCCATATTATTTTTAGGCCATTTCTGCCGCCCCTGGTGGCAGACAGATCTAATATAATTAGGCCGATCTGCCCCCGGGGGCAGAAAGCCCCTAGACACCAGGGATAAAAAAAAATGTGTTTTTTTTTTTTTTTTTATGTGTGGGGAGCAACCCCTTAGGCAAGGGTCACTCCCCGGGAGCCAAATTATTTTTAGGCCAATTCTGCCCCACCTGGGGGCAGAAACCACTAGACACCAGGGAATTTAATTTTTTTAGCATGCTGACACATAAGGGGAGCGGCCCCTTGGGCAAGGGTCGCTCCCTAGGGGCCCGTAATATTTTTAGGCCATTTCTGCCCAGTCCCACCAACCCAGGGGGCAGATCGGCCTAATATGAGCCCCTAGACACCAGGGATATATATATATATTTTTTTTTATATGTGGGGAGTGACTCCTTAGGCAAGGGTCACCCCCTGGGGGGGGCAAATTATTTTTAGGCCATTACTGCCCACAGGGAGGCAGAAACCACTAGACACCAGGGAATTTTTATTGTTTTTATAGTTACTCAGAAGGGGAGTGGCCCCTTGGGCAAGAGCCGCTCTCAAGGAGGGGCAAAACATTTGTAGGCCATTTCTGCCCCCACGGTGGCAGATCGGCCTAATATAATTAGGACGATCTGCCCCCAGGGTGGGCAGAAAACCCCTAGAGACCAGGGATAACTTATTTTTTTGTTTCTTTTTTATTTTTTATATGTGGGGAGCCACCCCTTAGTCAAGGGTCACTCCCGGTGGGGCCTAATTACTTTTAGGCCATTCCTGCCCCCCCCCCAATTATTTTGGGTCTTGGTTTTACGTTTGGGCCATGAGAGCTTGGTAACTCTCAAAAGTGTGCCACTTGGAATGTTGAGGGCTGCGCTTTTTGGACTTTGGGACGCTGCCATTTAGAAACATCCACAACACCTAGACACATCTGAAAACTTAACATCTAGTTGATTCCAGGATAGTGTGCTTCACATACACCCCACACCATTTTCTTTCCCACAATGCCTTGCAAACCTCCAACTTTGCTGGGAATCACACATTTCTACTACATTTTTGTGATGGAACCTTCCGGAATCTGCAGGAATACACAAACCTCCTACCTCTCAACATTGTCTCATCTATACCGATAAAGATTATGCTGCATTTGTCAGACAACATTTTTTTTATTTCAATCTGCCTTTTTGGACCCGCTTTGTTTCCCCCTCGATTTCCACATGTTTTTGGCTCTTCCCTATCACAGGCACTTGGCCCACCTACACAAGTGAGGTATAATTTTTAACGAGAGACTGAGGGGAACATTGGGTGGTAGGAAATTTGTCCCGGTGGGGTGATCCCAAACAGAAATGTTGGAAAATTTAGATTTTTTAGCTAAATGTGAGGTTTGCTGAGGATTCTGGCTAAGAAAACATTGGAGGATCCACGCAAGTCAAACCACCCTGCACTCCCTCTAGTGTCTATTTTTCAGAAATGTCTGGGTTTGGTAGGTTTTCCTAGATGGTTGCTGAATCCAGGAACAAAAACGCAGGTGCCCCCCTCCCCACCAAAACAGGTAGTTTTGTATTTAATAATTTTGATGTGTCCAGATAGTGTTTTGGGGCTTTTTCTGTCGCAAGACCTAGGAGTACCCACACAAGTGAGGTACCATTTTTATCGGGAGACTTGGGGGAAATGCACAGGTTTGGTAGGTTTCCCTAGGTGCCGGCTGAGCTTGAAGACAAAATCCACAGCTAGGCACTTTGCTAAAAACAGCTCTGTTTGCTTTAGGAAAATGTGAAGTGTCCACGTTGTGTTTTGGGGCATTTCCTGTTGCAGGTGCTAGGCCTACTCACACAAGTGAAGTACCATTTTTATCAGGACACTTGGGGGAACGCTGGGTGCAAGGAAATTTGTGTCTCCTCTCAGATTACAGAACTTTCTGTCACTGAAATGAGAGGAAAATGTTTTATTTCAGTAGGAAAACACTGTAGGATCTACACAAATGACCCCTTGGTGAATTATAAATTTTGTCTACATTAAAATGGGGTATGTCCCAGTAAAATGCCAAAATTGGGTTGAAAAACTGCGTTTTCTGATTCAAGTCTGCCCGTTCCTGAAAGCTGGGAAGATGGTTATTTTAGCACCGCGAACCCTTTGTTGATGCCATTTTCAAGGAAAAAACACGAGCCCTCATCATCAGCCCTTTTTTACCTTGTTTGAAAAAACGAAATTTTTGCTGCATTTTGGCAAATTTCTTTGTCTCCTTCAGGGGAACCGACAAAGTCTGGGTACCTACAGAATCCCTGGGATGTGGGGAAAAAAGGACTAAAATTTGGCTTGCGTAGCTTATGTGGACAAAAAGTTATGAGGGCCTAAAAGCGAAGATCCCCAAATAGACAAAAAAATCCCTGGCGCCTGAGAAGGAAAAGTCCTGGCAGCGAAGGGGTTAAACACCTCGTTTGAATCTGTGTTGCTGTGAGCGCTCGCGCATGCGCAACATCGCGCTGGGGGAGCGGAGACGGGCACCCGAGCTGAAACATTCAGGAAGGAGCTGACTGAACAAGCACCCTCTGACGTAGGGGGTGCAGATTCGGACGGGGGAGCGTCAAGCGTCAGAACACCGGCATAGGTTATTGAGCTGTCAAAGAAGGGACGGAATTGGGCTAATGTAGAAAGCGAAGAAGTCCTTAAAAAATAACAAAAAACATAGCGGCCATCTTTGAGTGTCACCCATATGGCTCGTAAATATACCAATGCAGTGATTGAACAGAAATATCAGTTTGCATATATGGATTTGATGAAGATTGATAACAATTCTATCGTCATCTCGAAGTGAACTCATAACAAACACACATAAAGTAATATATAAATTGCCAAAAATAGACATTATCAACTTTTGAAATATAGATTCTATCACAGGACCGGAGGCGAGGATTATGCAAATCTTTCTTCACTCTTTATTCAACAGCAAGTTCAAAGTTAAACAAAACATGAACAGAAAAACTACAAGTTCCATGAGCCCGCCGCCATGGTAACGAGTATCCAATGAGGTGCCCTCCTTCACGTCAGTATAAATGGCCCGAGACACGTCACACTTCCTCTTTCTTCACTGCTCAGATAAGTGCCTTTTCTGCCTCCGTTGGGAGTTTGTTTTCCTAAACTTGGCGCGCTGCCGCTCAATTGTTTTGCGGGGCTTTCTGTTGTTATAGCAGCTTTCTCGCCACGAGCGGTCCGGAACGGACGGGCCGCTCGAGCGTTTAATTTCCTTTCGGCCCTCGGCGTGTTAATACACGTCGGGCCCACCAGAGGGAGCGCGCGCTGTGTTCTTCGTACTCGAAGAGCGTGCATCTTTTCAGCGCGTGGCTCGCGCTTCGCGTTTGCTTTTTTTAGGGAAACCTGTTTTGTCCAGGGGGTTAGGTTCCTGCCTTTCACCCAGACAAGCAGGGTTCGATTTCCAGGCCTGCCAGATGACACACTCAGTCTCTTAGCAGGCATATCTGCATTAATCACTTTGCTTTTCTTCCCAGGATTGAGGGTTTCTCCTCTATTGCATGTTTGCCACCCTGGTGCATTTTTTCTCTTCCCTACCCTGACACCCGTTTGGGTAAGAATTACCCCATTAGGGAAGGCATTATTTCTTGACTTACTATCAGTGACAGAGAGGGTAGGGATTTTACCCTATATATTGTATATTTTTTGTTGGGTGTACACTCTGTCATAGTCCTCATTATGCATTCCTCCCAAGAGAATGAACCTTTTCCCAACATGTCCCCAGGTGAGGGTCCCTCTCACCGTACCCTTCCCCCCGGAGTGGACACTTTGTTTTCCCAGGCTATTTCTCACGCTTTGGCCCCTCTTAGGGATACTGTAGCTAAGCTTACTGAACAGGTGTCCAGAGGTACGGGCATGTTTGGTGTGACGGGAGCAGAGGGTGATTCCTCTACCCTTTCAGCCCCCAGGAAAATGCGCAAGCGCGACGCGGGGCACCTGGGGGATGGGGTATTTTCACCCAATCCCAAGAGTGCGCGCGCGCATAAGCGCGTACCCTCCCGGGAGGACCGTTTGCCCGGAGTACTGGGTGACAAGCTTCACCACCTATGGAACCCTGATCGGGGATCCCCCAAAGGCTTCATGGGAGGTTCAGATGAGGACTCATCATCTCTAGATGACGACTCGGGTCGCCCTTGGCGTCCGGGTGCTACCCTACCAGATCCTTCGGATCACGCCGATTCTGACTCCGATATGTTTGAGCCGGAGGGTATCTACCATCCGCGTTCCTCGGAGTGGCGTCCAGACCACAAGGTGGCTGAATATGTCGCCAGTAAAATTAGGCAACCTCTGGACAAAGAGGTGCGCGCTCGTCTACGGGCGGAGTGCCCACGCCCGTCTTTATCAGATAAGGTCGCTTTCACGCCAGTTATTGACCCAAAAATGTGTACGTTTTTTTCCAAGTACACCAAGGATCCCAAAAAAGGGATTGATCGCTCCTGGAGGGCATGCCAGGATAAACTTCTTGATGTGTTAGGTCCCCTCACACAAATTATTCAATTGGCGGAGCGGGCCAAGCAAGCAAACACTCCCCTTCAGACGGACATCATAGCGGGATGGGCTCAGAGAGCTGTTTGTCTTCTGGGCAACGCGAACTGTGCCATCTCTGCAGAAAGACGCAGATCTTTATTGATCAAAATCGACCCCAAGTTAGGGGAACTGTCTAACTCGGAGGCAGGGGCTGTTGCCCAAGGCAATTTATTTGGCGATCCCTTTGTGAAAGAGTTGGGAAAATTTGTGGCTACGTTTTCAGCTTTGGATAAAGCGCAATCTTCGATTAAGAAGGTTTTCCCCAACAAGGTTTTTGGCGGGGCCGGGCGAGGCAGGGGTCGCTCTTCCGGCCGTCCTTTCCAGCAAGGCCCCAGCTCCTTCCGCAACAACGGTTGGAGGGACGGCAGACAAGGAACCTTCTTCCCCAACAGAGGCAGGGGAAGAGGCAGAGGTTCCAGAAATGCACGAGGAGCATATAATGCCCCAGGAGGTCCCTCGGGTGAGGCTTATCCCTTTTTTCCCAACAAATTTTGGCGGGAGATTGAGGTTTTTCAGGGACAATTGGAGGCGCATTACCTCCGACGCATGGGTTCTGCAAACTGTCTCAGGTTTTCAAATAGAATTCTGGGGTACCCCATTTCAGGAGAAACTGCCTCAGCCCATCGCGTTCTCGGCAGACGACTCAGAACTCGTAGATTTAGAGGTTCAGGCCCTTCTTCACAAAGGTGCCATTTCCTTTACTACCCTTCACCCCACAGGCTTCGTAAGCAACATCTTCTTGGTGGACAAGAAGGACAAAGGGTTTCGTCCCGTTATCAATCTTCGTGCTTTCAACGAGTGGGTGGTTTACAGACATTTCAAAATGGAGGGTATTCACTTGCTCCGCGACCTCCTCTTACAGGAGGACTGGATGGTTCGTCTAGATCTCAAGGACGCGTACCTCACGGTCCCTATTTTTCCACCCCATCGCAGATTCCTGCAATTCTTATGGAACAACCAGGTGTTCGAATTCACCACACTCCCCTTCGGCCTGTCGTCGGCGCCGTGGTGCTTCACAAAACTTCTCAAACCAGTAGTGGAAACTCTGAGGTTACAAGGCATTCGCCTCATAATTTATCTGGACGACATCCTTTTGATGGATCAGTCCAGGTCTCGGTTGATGTTCAATCTGAACACAACTATTGCGCTTTTCCAGGACCTTGGTTTTGTGATCAACCAACAGAAGTCGCAACTTACTCCGACTCAATCGTTAGTCTTCCTAGGGTTTCTAGTGGATTCCCGCTCAGCGTCTCTCAGTCTCCCGGCGACGAAGATTTCCAAGATAAAGAAGGAACTGAGAAAGGTCCTGCAACGGGACCAGATCTCTCTACGCCAGTTAGCCAGAGTAGTAGGCCTGCTTTCGTCTTCGATTCAAGCCATTTTTCCGGGTCCCCTACACTACAGAGCCCTGCAACGCTTGAAAGCGTTTCACCTTCGCCGAGGGGTGACGTACTCCGAGTTGATCTCCCTGTCTCAAGAGGCAAGGACGGAGTTGTGTTGGTGGCTGGACCACATGGAGGAATGGAATGGCAGGGCCATCTTTGGGGCGGCCCCGGATCTGGTGATCGAGTCAGATGCCAGTCGCCAGGGATGGGGGGCTCGTTGCGGGGACATCTCGTTGGGGGGACGCTGGACCCCGCAGGAACTAACCATGCATATCAACTGCCTGGAGCTCCTGGCGGGTTCTTTTGCAATCAAGTCCCTCACGAGAAACAAGGTCTCATGCGTAGTTCTACTACGGATGGACAACGTATCGGCAGTGCGATACATAAATCGTTTAGGGGGAACAAGATCAAGAGCCCTAGCGGGGCTAGCGATAGATTTTTGGCATTTTTGCCTTCAACACCAAATCTCAGTCACAGCGGAGTATCTTCCGGGAACCCAGAATGTGTGGGCAGACTGGAATTCTCGGTTTCTCCGGGATCCCAGCGATTGGCGACTACATCGCTCGGTTTTTCAGGCGATCATGGATCATTGGGGTCCCTGTTCAGTGGATCTCTTTGCGTCTCGTTGGAATGCCCAGCTTCCCCTATACTTCAGCTGGCGTCCGGATCCGGGAGCGATGGCAGTAGATGCGTTTCTCCAACATTGGGGCACTCTTCAGGGTTATGCTTTTCCCCCGTTTCTTCTTATCCCGCGGGTTGCTGCTCAAGTTCGCCGCCAAGAGGCGACGGTGATTCTAATAACCCCCTGGTGGAGATCACAGGCATGGTTCCCGACTCTGCTGGAACTCTCGTGCGAGTGTCCTCTTCGCCTCCCGGATTTTCCCTCGATACTCCTGGATCCGTCGGGGTTCTGCCACCCTCTAATCCTTCAAGGTCATCTTCCCCTCATAGCTTGGAAGATTTCCGGCATCATTGGGAAAACAACCGGCTTTCGCAGGAAGCTAATAACTTCATCGCACAGGCCTGGGCCCCTGGTACATGCAAACGATATAGATCAGCATGGAATAGGTGGTCTAGTTGGTGTGTGGGCAAACACTGCGATCCCATGGGGGCCAGCATTGCCGACATCATCAATTTCCTGGCGGAATTAGCTGCATCCGGCTTAGCGTATCGCACCATCAATTCTTTTCGCTCGGCCATCTCTGCGGGCCATCCTCCCCTGAATAATCTCCCGATTGGGGGGCATCCCTGGGTTTGTAAACTTCTTAGGGGTATTAGACTCTCCAGACCTCCACAACCTAGATATTCGGAGCTCTGGGATGTGAACTTGGTTCTTAATCTCTTATCCTCTTGGCGGGACAACCAATATTTGTCGATGAAGGAATTGTCGGCAAAATTAGCCATGCTTCTCTGCCTCATTTCCTGTAAGCGTGTGTCAGATATCAGAGCACTGGATGTTTCCGCTCGAGTCTTTACTCCAGAAGGAGTCACGTTTACTATTGCAAGGAGAACAAAGAATAATACCAGGTCGGTGTCCTATCCCGTTTTTCCTGATTCCCCGAGGCTATGTGTGGTTAGATGTCTAAAAGTCTATGAGGAAGTAACCAGTTCTTGTAGACCTCCAGGTGAGACTCAATTGTTGATTTCTATTAAGAAGCCGTTTAGGGCGGTTTCTTCTCCCTCCATTGCCAGATGGATTCGGTGGATTCTCTCTGAGGCAGGTATAGATATTCGAGTTTTTGGGGCTCATTCTACTCGGGGAGCTATGGCTTCCAAAGCCATACAAGTGGGGGGCAGATTGGAGGACATCATGCATGCTGCTGATTGGTCTTCAGAGTCTACTTTTAAGACGTTTTACTTTAAACCAATTCACGACGCAGCCGCACTGGTGGTAAGTAAGCTTTGAACTTGCATAATCCTCGCCTCCGGTCCTGTGATAGAATACGAAATTTCCTAGCTATCGTGAAGGAAAGTTTCAATTCTATTAAGGACACGGAGGCGAGGATTATCCCACCCACATACATTTCGCGGATATGTTCCCTCCCGATTACATCTATCTGCATAGCAAGGTGGTATACTTGCGTTTATGCCTTTGTTTATTGGTTATTCTGCTCATATTTTAATTTTTTCAGGTAAACACTTGATTCAGATATATTTTCATTTATATGTGTTTTAGAGTTCATAACTTTGTTGCCTTTGGTAGGTTTCCTGTGTTCTATCGGACTTGCATCTAATTACACCTATTTTTTAGGTTCCGAAACTACGACCAATTGACTCTACCAGGATTCCTTCCGCAGTGAAGTCGAGGAAGTGTGACGTGTCTCGGGCCATTTATACTGACGTGAAGGAGGGCACCTCATTGGATACTCGTTACCATGGCGGCGGGCTCATGGAACTTGTAGTTTTTCTGTTCATGTTTTGTTTAACTTTGAACTTGCTGTTGAATAAAGAGTGAAGAAAGATTTGCATAATCCTCGCCTCCGTGTCCTTAATAGAATTGAAACTTTCCTTCACGATAGCTAGGAAATTTCGTATTCCATATAAGAATAAAGGAATCTTCGATTCAAAATCACCCACAAGTTCGATGCATTCACATGTTGCCTTAATTTCAAAGACATCATGGCAAAGATTCAATAAAATATAATAAATCAATCAAACTATAAAAGTTCTAAAAGACTTGCGCTGGCATACAGAAAAACCACAAGCTAATCATTGAGTTAAATTAGTGACAAAAGTTAAATATGTCCTAACATTCATGACCAATGAATCAAATTACCAAAAAAAATGTGATGCATGTCGAATGACCTATGTAGATTCTCAAAGTCATCAAGATTAGGAGGAGAGCTGGCTCAGGGGACCAGCAAGACTGGTTCTTTGAGGGCTACACTGTTTTGCAAGTAAGAAGGTTTGTTGCAGCAACTGACCCTGGTGGGTAGAGTCAGCAGTAAAAAGCACCAAAGGTCATACAAATTGGCTCAACAGGGCCCGAGCTATGCCATTTTAAATTTTGGTGATCTTTGACCCCCTTCCTGTCATTGAGCACGTGGGGCTTCTTGGCAGGGCCAGTGAAATTTCCCCAGGGTGGGTCAGGGCCTAAGGGATGGTGCAAGAAGATTCTGGGGTGAGTGTGCATGGGGCCCCCTCTTCCATATTCTCTCTCCACCTGTGGAGCTCATTCCTAGGCTGTATTTCTAATCCTGGGGGCTGTGACCACATCCCAGACCCCTGATCCCTCCTGGACAGTGAGGGGGCTCACTCATGCTCGCCCATGAGAAGCAGGAAGGGGCACAGGACCCCACTTCGAGGTCTTGAGGTCAGAAAGGTGAGCTGGCAATGCTGTCATGCTCCCCAGGTGGGCAGCATGCCTCGCTCCCTGAGCCTGTGTCTTGGAAGATTGGGAAGGCCAGCCACACAATGTGTGTCTGCCTGCAGGAGCTGGCAGACCAGAATGAGCTGCCAACACTCACCGCTGTACACCAGTGTGCTGGCCGTGTGGGAACTGGTGAAGGTAGCTGGGGGAGATCTCCCTAAGCTGTCCTCAAATGAGGGAGTCATTTGTCGGGTGCCTCGGTGGGACCGGGTACCCCCAGAAAGTGAAGATGCCATGTGAGGCCACCTAAAAAATAGTAAACCCGAAGGCAGCTCTCCCCAGAGCAGCAGCAGAACCGCTGCTTTGATATTCCCTGCACCACAAGGATCGTCCCATAATGTCTTGCTGGGCGTGACTATTTCTAACCTGGTTTTGCCAATCTCTCCTCCACGACTATGGGGTCACCACCAATGAACTCAGCAGAATTCTTCCTTTTCTCACCTAAAGGATTTTCAGAGTCCCCAACCTAAGTTGGGGGGACCTCAAATCCATCACTTCCCCTGGATTTTCTTCATGTTCCAATGTAATAGGGCTGGAGTTTTGGCTCTACAGTTGGGAGTTGTACGTTCTTTTAGGGTTATGTGTATGTTAACACTCATAATGGCCTGAAAGGCCTATAAGTCTTTTATAAGTAATACTGGTTTTGTTACACTGTCTAGGGCCCAAGTATATAGTTGTGTTACAATGTTAACTCAATGTGATGCTCTCTAGGGAATGTTTTTCTTATTGCAATTTGGTATAAAGGTATAAGAAATACACAATCACAGGGCTTATTTATGACAAATGCTTTGTTGGTTAACCATAATTATTTAAAATGCTTTATTGATTACTGTAATAATAATGACAATGAGTTCTGCTAAAGGTCCCTAAATGTGTGTTTTATTCCAAAACAAAATGTTGATACTCATTTAACATGTTTGGGTGACCCCTCTAGGGGGCCACCAGTGGTTACACAATGTCATATATGGTATTATCCATCCGCCAATGGACATATTTGTAAATTATTTTGTAGTATATGGTAGTGGGTGTGTAATCAATGTACTTCTCCTTCTTCGAAAGAAAAAGTGCTGTCCAGTCAATCATTTATTGAGTGTTATTATTGCATGCCAGTGATTGGTGATTACTAGCCCACACTACCTCCCTTGAGTAGGCCTTGGACTGCTTCATTGTGCTACCCAGTGAGAGTCAAGCTCTATAATTGGGTGTTTGGTTTCCAGGAAGGGCAATAGTTGACCCATTACTTGTGTAAGTCACACAACTAGTAGTCTACTTTCCTACATCAAACTTATTTAATACATATACAGTGAAGTCAAATTTACATGGGAGGTGTCTTCTTGTTTACTATTTGGTAGCTCACTGGTGAGTTCTATGTCAGACAACTGTGACTGCAGTTTTTCCTGCTGAAGGCATTTAGACAGACAGCTGACAGACATACCCTGCTCTCCTTAGACACCGTCTTCATGTTAAACCTTTCTTTGAACAGAACTTAAAATATATATAAGTTCTTTCTCTCTGGCTAAATGAGCAGTTTTTATGTCAAATGTTCTTTATATCTTATTAGCCTTTTGCTGGACTGTAAACGATGCTGACTTTGATTTAACTTAGAGTTCCGTTTCTTCATTTAAATTATATTTTGCCTTTTGTGCCTTCTGAGCATTTTGAATTGATTGACTAACTATTGCATTGGTTCCTAATTCTGAAAAAACCCTCATGATTTGTACTTTGAACTTTGTCTTGTATGGATTTTCCTGTGTGGATGTTCCTATGCTTTTTCTCTGAGTTTAAGTGAATTTTATCTGGACAGACTCACACACAGCCCTGATCCATTAATTGGCCTTTTGATGTACAAAGCGACAAAAGTGACAAAGAGTTATTCTTTCTAAGAGGTATTATTGACGTGCTAACAATAGGAAATTCATCCTTTTCAACAGAAACCTAATAAAAATAGTTTGGTTCAGGCATGTTATTGTATATTACTTAACAAAACAATTTGAAAACACTCTAAGATCTTAAACACCTACTCTTTTACCACATTTTGATGTAGCCTTTATTATTTTGGGTAATATTTTGTGTAAACTCCAACAGCTTATCCTATACCATGTGTTATACATTTTGAAACAATCACTTACATATTCACAGTGCTTCTTGCCACAGGATGGGACACCATTGCATTATATATTCATATTTCTCTTTTCGCCAGGGCACCAACTGTGATTCTAGTTAGTGTCCTCATTGTTAATCACACAGAACTGTGAAGTGATTGTATGAACCAACTCAGCTTTCCTACAAGAATAATGTGTTTGCCAGAGATTAGCATAGCTTGTCTATATATTCATTTTTCTCTTTTCACCAGGGCACCAACTGTTATTCTAGTTAGTGCCCTTATGGTTAATCACACAGAACTGTGAAGTGATTGTATGAACCAACTCAGCTTTTAGCATAGCTTGTGTCTATTTTCAGTTTCATGTGAGCACATTCAATTTTATACACAGTTACCTGAAGGAGGCGGTCCAACAGCCATCTCTGACCCTACCCCCAAGTGAGGGTGGTAAAATGTCAAATGTAGCAGGGAGAAATTCTGGAATTGAACGTGATGGGGAATTTGAAGGCGGGGGCCTCCTGCCTTAATAAAGGACACTCAATTTACATGGTCCATACATCTTCTAGTCAAGGTGATGCAGTGCTTTACATAGAACAATTTGGTCCTACATAGTTAACTAAAAAAATTGGAAAGATAACAGGGAGTGAATTGACTGTAACAAGAGTTACAAATCAGTTTAAGAAAGCATTAGCTTCCCTTTGGGTGGGAGCCATAATGAAGGAAAAGTAGGGGATATATGAGAGAAAGGGACACTGATGTTTTTTGAAAGGCTGCAGGAAGAGAAAGGTCTTCTACAGAGCCAGTTTTTTTCTAAATATGCTCAGCTCTGCACTCATGGCAGGCTGAGGGACTAGGTGAGGAAAATATTCCAAAGTGAGCCCCACTAAAAAGAACTGCTGTTGAAAGAGGCATTATCCACTAAAGCAGTCTCATACATGTACAAAACCATAAATAATAATATTCCTGAAAACCTGGGTACACTGAAGGGTCATTGGGAGGGTGAGCTGGAGGGAAATAGACAACACTGACTGGATTACTGCCTTAATTTACCCTAGTGAAGTAGTGATTCTATCTAGTTTCCTTCTGATGCAATTTATGGTACTCTACTGGGGATATTATGACTGAGGTAGGCTACACAGAATGGGGAGAGCAGAGACACTGCAATGTCTGAGATGTGGGGATACCAAGGATGACTTCTTTCATACCATCTGGGACTGCTGCAACATTTAAGTATGCTGGAGATACATCCTACAGGAACTAAGTCATATCCTAGGACAATAAATACTAATGAATCCATATTACATCCTATTAGGGATGCCTACTGATGTTGATTTGTCTAGGGCAAAATATTTATTTTGTAATTTGGGGTTGGTAGTGGCTAAACACAATGTGGCCAAAAAACAGGGGTGTGTCTGAGCTCCCCACACTGCATGAATGGAAGGATGGAATGGATGGAGATATGGTGGCAGAAAGAGTAACTTATAGTGGTAGAGGATGTTTGGGACCCCTGAAGGAATTACTATGACCTGGGGGATGGGGAGGAGACATTGATGGTGGCCCTGATGATGGTTCCAGATAATGTACCCTCTTTATTGCTCCCCTTCCTCCCCACCTCACCTATCTCTTGGTTCTAGTCTCCTCCCACTCCTCTGCCCCCAACCCTCCATCATCTCCCTTCCCTTCCCCTTTGCCCTTAGGCCAGCCCTCCTTTTTCTGCCACTTCATTCACCTATGTCTGTGGTGCCCTGCGTTGACATAGCTATGCAATGGGGGTTCTTGTATATTACACAAAATTCATGATATTATAAGGACATGGAAACAGTGTATTTACTGCAGGTTGTTGTATTATTTCCTTATTTTCTTTGTTATGTTCCTCATAAAAATCTAATAAAGATATTTATTTTAGAAAAAGAAAGCATTAGTTAATTAAAAATTATGTTAGTCTATGTCATCTATGTACAGCTATTGTTTAAACTGCAATATCTAAAGAGTGCTGAGTGGAGATCATTTCTTAAATTTAAGGGGGAGATAGTAATGGTAAGGAACCATTCCTTTGGAAAAATCAAGAGATCTGAGTTGAATGTGTTAACACATACAAATCAAGCACAAACAGGTTATGATTACAGTGTGTCTGTTTAACTTGGCTCTTTGTGTGCCATGTGAGTGTGTGTGTGTGTGTATATATGTATATATACATGTACACACACATATATTTATATATATATATATATATATATATATATATATATATATATATATATATATATATTTATATATATGTGTTTGTTTATGGGTGTTTTTTTTGTGTGTGTGTGTATGTCAAATGTCTAAAGAAAGAGACATTGTGCATGGAAACAACACAGAGTGGGTCCATTAATTATTCAAATTTACACACGCCTCTGCACATGTAATTTTACTCTTACACTTTGCTGTAAATTTACCAGTTTTTTACAAGTGTAAATTTTCTACAAAGCATAGACTTACGTGTCACCATCCCCTTAAATCAGAGGGTGGAGTGTAATTTATAAGTGTACATTTATGACAAGTAAGTTTTCACACACAGGCGACAGTCTCCCCATGTATAGTATGAAAAGTAACAAATGTCTTAAACTTTAAAAAAATACAATAAACAAATCCTGTGTGCCAGCAGAACATGTTTTGGCATGCTTTATTGTGGAACAAGCCCATAGATCAGTGGCTCCAAGGACAATACTAGGGGCCCCACACCGTCCATTCATTGCCTGCATCTCCAATTTCTCTGACAGGGATGCAGTGTTGAGAGCCTCTTATCCTCTGGACACCTCAACGAGCGGTTCATTAGAAGTCTGATATTTCCTGACTGCACACTGAAAGTCCTACAATAGTGTTGCTCTTTTTTGGTAGTAAAACAGAAGATCTGGACAATGCAAACCAAATACATGCTACTCATTCTGGCTCAATTAAAGGTTAAAGGTTCTTTTTTTTTTTTACAAACCAATCTTTTATAATGACCATGAGAGCTCATGGGACTGAGTGAAAGAGAGACCAGACATGATGGTCTCTCCCATCTCGGGGTGGTCCCAATAAAAATGCGGGTAACCTCAATAGAAATAAGAGCCTTGCTGTCTGGTGGCAGGTACTGCACAGGATACAGAGAGGCAAGCGCTGGATGTGATTAGCAGAAGCCACTGGGGAAAGGTATGAAGGCAGCCGGCCAATGTCAGAGTCTGATGAACTGATGAACTCTGAACTCCTTAGTCCATTAATACTAGGCTGACCGGGGCCCAGATCTAGGGCTCTTTGAGATCACCATCATGTTGCCTGCCTGTCTCTCCTTCAAATGGGTGACTGAAGGGGTTTGGCAGTGCACAGCTTGCTACTGTACTAACTTTCTAGCTTCAGGCTGTGTACTGGGAGGGCACAGTAACATCATGGTTTAAGCAGAGGTTTTATCCTCACATCTGCTGTTTTGGCAATGTCCCCCAGTTTACACCATAAGAGATACTTTTTGTTTTAGAAGTATGAAGGAGTGAGAGATTTAAATGTATTTCAGTCAGTCAGATTAATTTTATACAGATCAGGTTGCCGACATCCATCAAGTGTCCCACCATCTCTGTCTCTATGGCACTCGACTTACTACATATGCCGCCGTGTAGATGGCTATGCACCATGCTTCTGTGTTACAGGGCCAACTGCTTGTGACCATCTGGAATATCAATTGTCTCCTTGAACAAGTTGCAAAGGGAAGCTGTCTTGGGGGCAGTGTGTATGCTGGGACCTGATATGCACGTCCTTGAAGAAACCCACCTGTTAGGGAACAAATGCCACTTTTTGGTGCTTATTTGCTTCAAGGTTGGGTACCCTTCAAAGTGTCTCAACTTGGTGCAATAGAATGGGCCGGTATGTAGGGGCTACAGGCACTCTTCTGGTTCGACCCCTATCTCTACTTATTTTAAAGGCACACTTCCGCTGTCAGCAGAATTCTTATGGGATCTTTCAATGCAACTCCCACCTGTGCCCTTGGTTGTAGGAATGATGTTATCAGCATGCAGGCAACAACTATTGATCTCTCCATTGTGGCTCTTGGGAAGGGTACAAGTCAGATACTTTTAGCAGGATTCCTAAGGTCTATGGGCATTATGGGTGTCTGGTGGCTCCACCACTCATCTGAGAGATGCTATAGCTTCTTCCCAGGGGTGCAGAACAGATTTTAAAAATTAGATTATTTCTGCAACACAGGAGCCGGCGGTGTTGCAGGGGTGCGACGGGTGCAGTTGCACCTGTCACGATTTTCACTGTCTGCTATGCAGACAGTGAAAATCATGCTGGGGCCCTGTTAGGGGGCCCCTGCACTGCCCATGCCAGTGGCATGGGCAGTGCAGGGGGCCCCAGGGGCCCCACGATACCGGTTCCCGCCATCCTGTTCCTGGCGGTAAAAACCGCCAGAAACAGGCTGGTGGGAAGGGGGTCGGAATCCCCATGGCGGCGCTGCTTGCAGCGCCGCCATGGAGGATTCTCCCAGCTGGGGGAAATCCGGCAGGAAACCGCCGGACCCGGCTGGGCGACCGCGGCTGCAGCCTGTTGGCGGTGCTTCCGTGGTCATCCACCCTGGCGGTCGATAACCGCCAGGGTTGGAATGACCCCCTAAGTGCTTGGAGACGGAAAGCTCTGGAACTCTGAGACTTCCTCCTCAAAGCCATAGATACTTACCTATAGGATAATGAGAGTTTGGTTGTGGGTCTGGGGAACATTGTGGGAGGATCTTAAGGCCACAATTAATGGGGGAATTATTGCTGCATGATCAAAAGTGAAAATACCAACAGGAGACTATGGACCTGGAGATTCGTATTAGAGACCTGGAATCACTGTACCTTGACTCCCTGGAAGACTATCCTCAGTGACTTGTGCCATACTCAATCAGTCCTTCAGCAGACTCTGTTTGAATGATGAGCATAACACATGGCACGTCACTCAGAGCTGCATATACCAGTAGTGGGACAATCAAAACAAGCAAAAAGCTACATTGGCTCAGCTTGCCTCATCTCACGAAAGAGCCCAAGCACTAGATCTTGGACAGTAATGGCAAGGTTGCCTGTGGCGACCTCCTAATAGCATGGAGTTTTGCTTCCTAGTATACTCAACTAAATGCTAAACTATGCAACCCTGAGCTAAAGGACCTTTCTTCCTTCCTGGCGAATCTTAGCACACTGGATGCTAAGGAGGCAATCTCTTAGAGAAATTGGGTGAGGTGTTGAATCAACTTCAAGCTGATAAAACCCTGGGCCCAAGTAGGCTGTGAGTGGCATTTGTCAAAGCCTCATGGTCATACTTCAAGGTCCTGGCTACTTGGCACCTTCTGGGTTACTCTAGAGGTAGACTTACTTCTGCCACCCTTGCAATCAGAAGACATCATTGTTATTACTATGCCAGACTAGCAGCATACACTGCAGATCTTTCCATCCCATTTCTCTTCTAAACACAGAGGTGAAGATGCAGGCCAAATCTTTGGCTGCTGAAAATGGTAGGATGCCTACTCCATCCCATTCAGTTGTGGTACATGCCTCACTGACCTATGCGTCTCAATATCTGGAGAGGTCACAATGCGGTGTCCCTAGCAGACAGACTACCTGGTGATCAGGCACTGATCTTGGTCAATTTTCACAAGGCCTTCAACTCTGTGCCATGGAACTATCAATTCTATCTACTAGCCAAAATTAACTTCACTCCCTTCTTTTTTATTTATGTGAAATTGCTCTACACAACATAATCTGCAAGGGGCCATATAGGAGGTGCCATCTCTGAGTACTTTCCAACTGAAAGGGAAATGCGAGGGGTGTGGTCTGGCCACGGTGGAAGATGGCTGCCTGAACTGGAGCTCTGCGTGCTGGAGGGCCTTTGAAGGAAACAGTGACCTTCACACAAGCTGCAGGAGGGGGCACATTGACCCAACAAAAAATTGTGGACTTCCAACCAGTGGGGCTGTATTCATTGAGCGGGCTGATACTCCTGGAGCTCCACATACCAAACAGGCCAGCAGTGGTGGAGCTAGCCCCGAGGGGCTGGCCGGCTGGACTAGGGAGGCGCAGAGGCATCAGGAAACGAATGCAGCCGAAAACGGAATCCTGCTACGATACCCCGGAAGCACTGCCTGCTCTCCACCCTTGCTACCTCCGCAACAGCAGTCGGTCATAAAAGAAGCACACTGGCCTGAAAGCCACTGCTAGGAGCCTCTTGACACAGAGTCACTCATGCTGAAGGCAACTCCCTGGGAGATGAGGCCTTGTCACGGACTAAACATACCAGGAATGGAGAGCCACATGCCCAGGTAATTGGGATGGCACTGACAGCTCTCCCTCCCACCTTCGGACATTAAAGAAGGATCGGCAGTGCAGGCCACCCCCTCCATAGTTGCGAAGGCACCAAGCCATACGCCAGCAAGAAGATAGACCTCCCACAGGCAGCATGAGCTTGCAGCAGTGGGATGAGCAAGGAGTGAAAGGTGAGGGGCGGCCAAGGATCATGCAAGTACCCTCGTCCCACCTCATCGGGGAACTCGTCTACCAGCAATCCCACCCAAGTTTAAAATCGGGCCAACAATAAAAAATCCTTGGGCCCCTTACAAGGAAGTACATGCACCAATGCCTTACCTCAACCACCCTGGTGCAAAGTAATGTTGAGGTAGGTTGTCTGGCCCAGCTCTGAGGGACAGCATGCACCGCCCTCCGAAAACACCATCCCGCCTTGCCAGGCCTTCAGATTGCCATCTACTATAACATACTTCCACCCGTTCATCATAAGGTAAATATCTGCCTTGGACATCCCTACAGATTATCGCAGGAGGGGTTAGGACATGGTCACCATCGCACATAAACAAGATGTTAGGACCCCCCGCAGTCACACAGAACCACAGCAAACGCCTGGCACCCCCTCTGGCCTCTTGATCAGGCCCTGGGTCCATGCTGAGCCTACCAGTCTTCCCATCTGCCTTCCCACAATTGCGAAGGCCATTAGACTAGCATTAGACTAGCTGAAGAGGAAGACTATTGTACTCACCCTTGCCCTTGCTACACCTTGCCCTGACTCCTGGACTTTTCCTCATCTGCTGGCCCCAGCCTAGAACTCTCAACATCACAAGGCACAACCGATTGTTGACCTATGGAGACCTTTTAAACTGTGCTCCCTGTGGGGCAGACCCGTGGTACCACAGAGAAGCTTACCCGACGGGTCCTGTTCTTAGATCTTGCCTTACGTCTTTTGCAGACATGCTCCCACATGGTGACTGATCCTGCCACACCAAGCTCTCTGACCACCCCAGATACGAGATCAGCGATAGGGAGTACACTGCCACAGGCCCCCACCAGTCAACTCGACTGAAAACTAGACATCTGAACATTCCAGAGGACACAGCATACAGAGTGGAACACTGGGTGCAAACCTGACACCAAGTGCCTGACCTGGAGATGTCCCTTGGCAAGACCCTGGCAAACCCACCGGCAAACTAGTGAGACAGCTTCTCTTCTCAGAAGCTCTGCTCCACTCTCGCCCCATGGCCATGGCCCGTGGACATCAGTGTCAGGACAATTAGACTGATCAAGTGGCTGAGAACATCATGGAACGTATCTTTCACAAAATCACAGCAGTGGGCTGCAGGCTTGTAGGAACAGTTTTCAACATCTCTGCACTGACTGCGGAGAGACCAAATCCATGCAAACAGCAAATCCCCTGAAGACCTTGCAACCTCAAATCCAACACAAGATCCCACCATGGCCTCATCAGATCCGCCAAGAAAACTTCCCTGCAGGACAGCATCAACACCACCACACACAAAATTAAAGAACTCCTCAGCATCATCAAAGAATTTGCCAAACCACGAGCCGAGACCACTAACATCCCTCTACCTTAGGATCTCTGTGACAGACTAGACACCTTCTTCCATCGGAAAATCAAAGACATCTATGACAGCTTCGGACCCCAAGACTCTCTGAACTCATCAACAATGCCCCTACCAGGATCCACCAAACCCTCATAATTCCTGCACGCCTGGACCCCCCTCACAATGGACGAGATTCACTCCATCATGCGCAGCATCCACTCAGGGGCCCCTACAGACCCCTGCCTCCACCACATCTTCAACAAGGCCAGCACCTTGATCGCGCCCGAACTCTGAAAGACCATCAACTGCTCTCTAGAGTCAGCAACCTTCCCCGAGGACTGGAAGCACGCCAAGATCCGCCCACTTCTGAAGAAACTCCCAGCCGACCCAACGGATATCAAGAACTACCGCCACATCTCCCTACTGCCCTTCCCAGCTAAGAAAGCAATCAGCAGTTCTAAACACAGCACCAAAACAGCTCTGCTTGCCACTACAGATGACATCAGCTGCCTCCTCGACTGCGGCCAAAGAGCAGCCCTCATCCTACTAGATCTTACAGCTGCCTTTATTACAGTGTCCCGCTGCACTCTATGTGACAGATTCCACACAGCAGTCATACGCGGCAAGGCCCTTCGATGGATACACTCCTTCCTGACAGGCACAACACAGAAAATCAGGCTCCCGCCACACCTGTCCGAACCTACAGATATCAGCTGTGGAGTACCCCAAGGATCCTCGTTGAGCCCCATGCTGTTCAGCATCTACATGACCCGGCTTGCCCCTGTCGTCAGGAGCTACGGTATGAACATCCTGCGCTGTTGACACCCAGCTGATCATCTCCCTGAGTGAGAACCCCTCAACAGCCAAAATGAATTTCAGAGATGGGATGGAAGCAGTCACCACCTGGATGAAGAAGAGCTGCCTTATGCTGAACTCCAACAAGACAGAGATCCTCATCCTGGGTCCTTCCTCCTCAGCTTGGGACATCTCCTAGTGGCCCTCAACACACAGCAGGACCCCCACCTCCATAGACCATGCACAAAACCTGGGCGTCATTCTCAATTAAGTGCTCACCATGTCCAGACAGGTCAACTCCGTCGCATACACCTGCTTCCACACCCTCCAACTCCTATGAAAGATTTTCAACCAACCGACTGGTGAAAAACTGTGACACACGCCCTAATCACAAGCAGGCTTGACTACGGCAATGCCCTCTATGCTGGGACCTCCAAGAAGAATCTGAACAAGCTGCAACAAATTCAGAACACTGCTGCCAGACTCATCCTGAACATCCCCCAACAAGAACACATCACAGAACACCTGAAAGACCTCCATTGGGTCACCGTCGAGAAGAGGATCAAATTCTAACTCCTTGTACACACCTACAGAGCCCTCCACAACATCGGACCCAGCTACCTCAACCACTGCATCTCCTGGTACTCCCCTTCCAAACCTCTCCGGTCATCCCAACAGTGACTCGTCAATGTACTCCACATATCGAAGTCCTCAGCTGGAAGAAGATCTTTCACCTACCTGTACCAAAAGGTTGGAACACCTTCCCTCTTTTCCTGAGACATTCACCATCCCTTCTTCAATTCAGGAAGGACCTCAAGACCTGGCTCTTCGACTGAACCCTGAGGACATACCCCTCAGCGCCTTTTGACCCTATGGGTGAATAGCGTACTCTAAAAATATTTGATTAATTGATTGATTGATTGAGTGCATGAGAACATTGCAGGATTCCAAAGCAAGATGTTGAGCCTAAAACTTAACTCACCTTGTTGGAAGACCGCACAAACATTCTCCCGGGCAGAGACCAAGAATTGCTCTTTCTCCGCAGCAAGGTCATTGACCTAGAAGATAGGAGCCACAGGGACCATGTCCACTTCTTTGGGATACCAGAATGCCTGTAAGGATCAGATGTGAGACACTTCATAAGGGAAATCCTGCTGAAGCTCTTTGGCCTCACCTTTGAACGTCCACTGGAATTACATTGGGCACACACTATGGGACCACTCTGTCACGGCAGCATGGCACACCCCACCCCATCATGGCCTGCTTCCTATGCCATGAACAGACACAACAACTCTTAACCACAGCTCACATGCATTCCCTTACACTCATGACTGTCACAAAATCTGTATTGCACCAGACTTCTCCAAAGAAACCAGCGACAGCTGCAGAGCATTTCTATCTCTCTACCCCCGGCTCTACCAAATTAACATTAAGTACAGCCTATTTGGTCTGGCCAGAATGCTTATAACCAAAGGCAGCAAATCTCTGGACTTCTTCGACCCAGAGGACCCACGTCTCTCTTTGGATGAACTCTCAACCTCGACAATGTAGGTAGAAGTGCTGGCCCCCGCCATCACCCAGAAGAAATACCCCAAGACACTACTAACCCCGCATCCCTCTCAGGGCAGCCAGCAGCGAGGGATCCTACCACAGAGGGTGGGACCACGAGAGACTGTTGAGGGTGGGACCATGAGAGACTGTTGAAACCCATAGGAGACCATGATCAAGCATGACAAGTAGTGGCCCACCACACCCATAATCAAGACAGACAAATCGAGATCCCCCTTGAAACCTACCTCCTCTCCCACAGAGACCACCTGACATGGTTGGGGCACTATTTCTACAGCCGAACCATGTGCATTATCCTAAAAGACTGGGAGTTAAGACCATTCCTTGTCTCTCTGATGAGTATCACTTGCATGCTTAAATATAATCACCTTACTAACTGTAGAGTGTGATTTTGAACAATTGTAGCAGATATTGAGTCTCAAATATAGATAAGGATCCCTTCCTCTCCTTTGACCCCGCGACTCCCCACCATTGTTTGCCAAAGTTAGGCAGTCATGTTCGCTAATATATTGCATTGCCATACCATGTTCTAATGTGCTACATGTCACATGTCAGACCTATTGCTTGTTTTGGTTTCTGTTATATTCCAATGACACTGTGATGACTCCCAGTTTATCCAGGCCCAGTGCCAGGACAAGTCATCCCCCACTCTTCCTCCACAACAACCTTCTCCCCCTAGAAGACTCCTGAATCCCATAGGGACACTCAGCAATAAGGCTGAGAATAATTAGAAAGACCCTCAAACCCCCCTATGACAAATAACCATAATTACCATGTTTTTCTACTACTATACCTCTTCCGACCCACTGCAATTCTGCCCACCTCCCCCTGGAAAAAATACGTGAAACCTGGAACCTCAAAATTGAGCTCCCGCTGACAATAGGAGTAATGGTTCCCCCTCTCTCTCCCCATCCCCCTGTATCCTGGCACAGCTCAGTTGATGGCAACCTCCCTTCCTTTCCCCCCTGATCGAGGAGCCCAAGACACCCTACACCACCATCATCATCCCCTCCCAATGCATGCCCAATGCACACACAAACTACCTACCATTACCACTAGCATCTCTTTCCGGAGGAGGCCCTTTAGGCATGATGGGCCCACAGGTTTAGACCCACAGACCTAGACCCGTTTTTTCTACTCCAGTTTGGACTGGGATCTTTCACTACCCGGTCCATCTAGTAGTTAACCTCAAGGACTGACGCTTACAAGGACCTTACCTTCCTTATTGTGCCCTGTCTCCTCCACCCCCAGATACATCCCTATCCTTGCAGTTTCATCTTTTTGTCCCCCCTGTTGTCTACTCCATGAACTAGCTCAACCCAGCTCAAGAGGACCCCACTCCCTGACCACCCACCGCCCCCCATCTTACCTCTCTTTCCTTGGTCTTTCCTTGTTTTTGCTTCTTCTTTTCTGCCCCGACTTCCTATCCCGTTTCCCGGTGACCTCCTCTCTCTCTCTCTCTCTTTGCCCTCCCCAATCCACCCCCTCTCAGGGAGAACTTAGCAAATCCCCCGCCTCCTCTATTAACTAGGGGTGGTTGGCGAGCTTAGCTGGCGGAGCTAACAGAGTTTTCGACACTTTGCGCTCAACTTGGAGCACAGAATACGACCAAAAACTTTGCTGGCCCCACCAGTGGAGCGGAGTGCACTGCATGCGCTCTGCAGCCCAGTTACGGGCCACACAGTGCAAGCTCAGACAGTCTGCACTTGCGCTGTGTGGCCCATAACTGATGTTGAGGTGCGCACTTCTCACCGGCAGCTTCAGAATGGATTCCAGGTGCAGGAAGCAGAGAGCGTTAAAGAGCCAGGCTGTGGCGCTGGCAACAAGGACCCCCTGGGAGTACCTAGGTAAGTCCTTGTTTTTTCTTTAATGTGCACATTGGTGCAGAAGAGACCTGAACTTGCAGCTTTCGCTGTCTACAGTCCTGGCCTGAATTCAGGCCCTGACCATAGGCAGTGAAAGCTTCCATTTCAGGCCTCTTGTGCACCAGCCTGCCCAGGCCTCTAGTGCACTGGCCTGCTCCATGTGCCCTGCACATGGGGCAGGCCAGTGCACAAGAGGCCTTAAAGTTTCAGGCCTCCTGTGCACCAGCCTTCCATGTGTGCACTTACTGCACATGTGGCAGGCCGGTGCAGAAGAGGCTTGAAAACGACAGCTTTTGCTGCTGCCTGCCTTGGCTTGAATGCACTGCACTGTCTTCACTGCTTAACGCTTTTGAGATTGGGAGGATTCAGGCCAGGGCAGGAGGCACTCCGTCACTCATGGAACTCCACAGAATTCCACAGAGTTGTTTACCAATGCCATGAAGTAGAGCTCCGTGAGCTCTGCCCACCCCTAATATTAAGCCAACATGACAGCAGCCAGTCCCTCATCCTATAAGAATTATCTCATGGAACGTCAATGGAATGACCCCTAAGTGAAGCGCTAAAAGATACTCTCCTGTTTACAGTCAAAGAGAGCGGACGTGGCTCTGCTACAAGAGACCAACCTCAGAGGGCCCAAATATGACAAACTGCTGGAATTGGGTGGGTAGAGGGATCCACAGCATCTGCCCAGACCCATCAGAGGCAGAAGGAGGGCCATCAATATCAACAAGGAGAGAAGGATGGATGCCTCCTGGCGGCCCTATTGTGACAAGTAGAAGCTGCACAAATGGTCCCCGCACCCCAATTATGAGATGGTGTGATCCTTACCAGACTGCAGGATATAGTTAATGAATTCGCAAAATTCTACACAACACTTTACAAGCCAGAAGCAATAGCTCCCACCAACAGGGTAGAAAACTTTCTTGAGGGCCTAGAGATCCCCCCCTGGCTGACGAATGGCAAACTCTTTTAGATGGAGAAATCACCAAAACCAAAATAGCAAAAGCGATCTCTAGACTTCCGTACCACAAGACACCTGGGGAGGATGGCTACCCATCAAAGTTTTACAAATGGGCAGGAATATAGTTAGTGGACACCGTCCAAACTGAGTTCTAAGAAGGTGAACAATCAGTCTCACTGGGCTCGATCTCCAACAGGGTAGTTGCAGTTATCCTTAAGCCAGGGAAAGACCACATCTTATGTGTCAGCTATAGGCCGATCTTGTTACTTAACATCGACAAGGTCCTCGCCAGCATCAGGGCCGCCTGCCTACGTAAAGTTATCCCATCATTAATACATGCCACACAGGTGGGTTTTGTACCAGAGCGCACCTCCAGGAATTACCTTCGTACTCTCTCCCATGCCTTATAGGCAGTTAAGAACATGTCGGAAGAGGCCCTAGCCATCTCCTGTGACACCAAATAGGCGTTCGACTGCATAGAGTGAGGATACCACTTCCTAGCACTATGGAAGCATGTCCTGGGAGACCAGTTCATTGCCAAGGTTTGCTTATTATACGACAACCCTATGGCCCAGGTCAGCTGTGGCAGCTTCCTGTCAGCCTCATTCCCGATCCAAAGGAGAATTCCACAGGACTTCCCCCTCTTGCCCCTGCTGGTCGTACTGGCTGTGGAACCTCTAGCAGTCATGATCCGATGATCCCCCAATCTTACTGGAGTACCCCTTCCAGGAAGTGAGTGTAAGAGCTACTTATGCGCTGATGATATCCTCCTAACAATGACAGGACTGACCCACTCCCTCCCGCCCTGATGGAGATTATCAGCAATTTTGCAGACCTATAAGGACACAAGGCAAACTGGGACAAGAGTAAAGCCATGCCCCTCTCCCGAGTCAACACACATGCAGCTATTCAGGAATAACCCTTTCAATTGGTCCCTTCACACCTCAAATATCTACGGATCCTCGTTAACCAAGGCCTTGAACGCATGGTTGCTGATAACCTAGATCCACTTTTGCCTGCATGAGGATTGACTTCAATAAATGGCCCTACTTGGGGTTTTCAATGTGAGGCACGATTCAGACAGTTAGGATGGTCACACTACCTCGCTTTATGTATGTGCTAGGAACGCTTCCCCTTCCAGTACACTGCGTCTAATTGATGCACAGGTCTGCGCCTTCATGTGGGGCCACTCCCACCCACGTCTGGCCTCTGCTAAGCACCTGACCCATGGTTCATCCGGGGGCCTGGCATCCCTTCCATGAACACTATCCCCTGGCACTTCATGTCTCACAATTGACGTAGATGGGACAATGACAACCTCCGCATAGGGGGGAAAACCCTCCATTGGGAACAGTGGCATGCAGCGGGGATTACCAGCCTTCAACAAGTCCTGGCAGATGGCGACCTCAAACCATTTCGCCCACTGCAACAGATCTTTGGCATATTCCCTTAAAAAGAATGGCAGTGCCTTTTGCTGCAGCACTGCCTACTGAGGTGCCTATGGCCCTGCTCAGGGATCCTGCAGACCTCACCTGTAGTGTTCTACCTTAGGACCTGGGTTAGCTTCAAGGGTGTAATGTCCAAATTAACAAATGGCAGTCCCGACTTCAGATGAAAACAGAAGAAGAGGACTGGCCCAACATTATTGAAATGCTGGACAGAGGCACGGGAGAAGCCCAACTGAAATCTTGTATTTACAAATTCTTCATGACTGCCATGGGGCCCCAGTAAAGCTGCACAGAGCGAGTTTCCTGTCTCATGTGAAGTGCTGACGATGTCTGGACACCCGCTGTGACCTAACCCACATAATTTGCAAATGCCTTTCGGTACAACACATCTGACATGAAGTAAAGACTGTTTTGTGGACTACTGTACCACTAAAAGTACCCCTTTCACACTCCCTAATACTCTTCCATGACACAGGAGTGTCCCCTATCCTCCCACGACCACAGAAACACCTCTTGCATACAGCGCTAGCCACTGCTAAGATCTGCATACTCCCTTGTCCAACCCCCACCAGAGGACTGGATGGTGGCAATGATCCAAACAGCAGCCCATAAGTGGGCCATCGATAATCTACTAGATCAGACAGCTGCATTCCCGCCACATTCCTGCAAATATGGGCACCGTTCCTCTGGGATGACCCACACCACACTACCCCTATCACTACCTACAGCACTATCTCCAAAACTACCTTCAATGCCATACGCCCACCCAACACAACCGATTAAACGATGCTGCTGTGAATTTCGTCTCACATCCCCAACCCCTATGATATTTACTGTTCCTCTATATCCTGCAGCCACCCCTCCACACTCTTTGCTTTCCCCCCTATTTCCTGCCTCTTCCCCCTCCCTACTAGGGAATACTCCCCTGATACCCCATCGATCTGCCTTCCTGAAGACCTCCTGTTGGTGCTCGCTATTACCCCCTTTGGAATACCTCCCTGCACAGACCAACTAACAACACTTTATTGTTCTAGCTAAGGTCCTTTCCTATTCCCCCCCACACATACATACCATGGAACAGATTACTGGTACCCCTCTCCTCCAGTACAACTTCGGTCCACACCAATGACCCTAGAGCACTCCAGCCACCCCACCCCACCCCTTCCCACATACTTTTGTTCCCCAACTGCACCCTCCCTCCTCCCAGACCGTCAGTTTACTTGCTCCTAGTCTGACAGCTATATCCTGTTGTTTTTTATAACCTGATGTATCATATGTTTATACCCTTTCTATACATTTTCAATGAAGAATTACACAAAAAAATGAAATGGGGAACGCAGCAGGGATGCCTGTTGTCACCCTTACTGTATGCACTTGCCATAAAACTGCTTGCATAGTGGCTGAGGGTGGATGCACTAGTCAGAGAGTATAAATAGGTGCAGAGAGTGGAAAAAAGGATTTCTCTATATGCTATTAATGTTATCATTTCCTTGGATGAACCCGTGTGGTCCTGCCCCCCACTTTACAAACCCTGAAGATATTTGTTGGAAAATGGGTTATTGGTAAGGGCATGTAGGTACCTACACTTAGCAATAGGCCACTAACCTCCACTTAGGTCCAGTTAGGTCTCAGTAAATTAAACCCAGCTCAACCCTTGGTAGCTTGGCAATGAGCAACAAGGCTTAACTTAGGGGACAGAGTGTAAAGCATTCAAATATCACAAAACAGTAATTAAATAAAACACAGGGAACAGTTTAAAAATCCAAAACCACTTTATAACAATTGGATATATTTCTATCTTTAAAATGACACAAAAACAAATAAAATCAGATAAGGGAAACCGGAGATATGAATTTTTAAAGAATTGTTATTTTTTTAGTGCCTAGAAACAAAAAGCGCCAATCGGGTGATCTGGTTGCACCTCGACCGGGGCAAAGTCAAAGTTTAAGGCCGACCGCGATGGAGCCCTGCTCGGTTGCAGATCGTGGGAGGCCTCGGTCAAAAGTTTACCTTTGGACTTAGGGGTCATTCTGAGTTTGGCGGGCGGCGGTTGCCGCCCGCCAAACTTACCCCGCGAATGACCGCTCTACGGTCATAAGACCGCGGGCCATGCAGACTTTCCTGCTGGGCCGGCGGGCGCCCACCAAGGGAGCGCCCGCCGGCCCAGCGGGAAAGGCCCTGCAACACAGGAGCCGGCGGTGTTGCAGGGGTGCGACGGGTGCAGTTGCACCTGTCGCGATTTTCACTGTCTGCTATGCAGACAGTGAAAATCATGCTGGGGCCCTGTGAGGGGGCCCCACGACACCCGTTCCCGCCATCCTGTTCCTGGCGGTAAAAACCGCCAGAAACAGGGTGGCGGGAAGGGGGTCGGAATCTCCATGGCGGCGCTGCTTGCAGCGCCGCCATGGAGATTCAGCCCAGCCAAGGGAAATCCGGCGGGAAACCGCCGGATCCCCTTTTCTGACCGCGGCTTTACCGCCGCGGTCAGAATGGGCACTGAAGCACCGCCAGCCTGTTGGCGGTGCTTCCGTTGCCCGTGTCCCTGGCGGTTTAGGACCGCCAGGGTTAGAATGAGGGCCTTAGTCTCTTTTCTGAAGATTTTCTTCAGCTGGACGAACCTGCCAGTCCAATCCGACATCCTGGAACTCTTCTCCGGATACGCGTCGCGGGAATCCTCGGTGGAGATTTTCACCTTTGGACTTAGTCGTTTTTTCGAGGTGAAAATCCTTCGACCGTGTAAACCTGGATCTTGATCTGACATCCTTGGAGCCCTCATAGGATACGCTGGCTGGGAGGTCCCGGTCAACTTTTTACCTTCAGACTTAGTCTCTTTTTTGGAGATTTTCTTCAGCTGGACAAACCTGCAAATCAGGCAAGCCGGCTAGAGTTGCCGCGGCTTTTATCGAGCTTTTTTTCAAAAGTTCTCCAAACTTCTGGGGCTTCTCCCATATGTTCTTTTACGGTTCTTTTGGGGTCCACAGCTCACCCCAAGGGTCCAGAAGCTCTGAGATGAGCTTTGGGGGTGCGGACTAAAACTCCCAGAATGCACCTGCCGCAAACTCCTTTTTGGCCGCTGGACAGTGGTCAGCTGGTCGGTTTCTTCAGGAGTTGGTGCAGGGGACTCTGGTTAGCAATTTTTCACCTGTAGCAAACAAGGTGTCCCTCCTTAAACCAGTTGAAGCCAGGCAAACTCCTTCTTGTGGTGAAGCCCAAGTGTGCAGCTGGTGCAGTCCTTCTGAGTGCAGTTTTCAGGTGTTCTGTAGTTCTTCCTGGTAGGGATGTGGTAGAGAACTGAGGTGTGGGTGCAGGTCTGACAGTTTTATCCTTGCTCCTGGGTGAAAGACAGGGGGGTCTTGATTCTCCAATCAGGTGCAGGGTCCTTCCCCCTGTGATGACCACTTCCTGGGAAGTGTGGCAAAAATCAATCCCAGGAGGTAACATTCTTCAAAACTCCATCCTGGCTGAATATGATTTTTGGAGGTTACATCTGGCTGAGCCCACACACCGGTGTGACTAAAAATCATAAACACACCCCTCTCCTAATCTAATCAAGGGGGCACCTAGTTTTCTGGGGTTGCAGGATGTGGTGGTGTTGCTGGGTTGCTCTAAATCTCCTTCTGTAGCTTTGCAGACCAGTTTGGCAGCCCTCCCCCTTCCTGTCTCACCGTCTGCTGAGGGGAAATTCCCTCCCACAGGCACATCTCTTTGTGTGAAGCCAGGCCACCTCACACCTCATCAAGGCAGCCTGGCCAGGCTGCCAGAGGCTGGCCAATAAGAGCACAGCAACAAAAACAATGCAGGGCTGAAATTGGCAACTTTTCAGGTAAGGTTTAAAACTCTTTACCTGAACAAGTTATATTAAATCCAACAGCTGGGAGTTGTGGGATGTATTATAACAATTAATTTGATACCAAACTCTTGGTATCCATTACTTAAGGGAACTTTTAAAATTAAAATAAAGTCTCCCCATTATAGCCTATGGAGGCCATTCACTACAATGAGGAAAAAACAAATTTGGTTGCTTTTACCTCACGAAGGCTTATAAAACTATTTTTATAAGGTCACTGCTTATAGATACATGGCACCCAGCCCTAGGGGCACATATGGCACACCTTAGGGGTGACTTATATGTAGAAATAAGGTAGTTTAAGACTTTGGAACTACTTTTAATTCCAAAGTAAAATTTGTATATAACTTTAATTTAAAGGCAGCCAGCAAGGTAGGCCTGCCTTTAAAATGACACTGGGCACCTCATCAGTGCACCTATGGGTGCACTACCTATGCTGTAGTCCCTAAACCTACATGCCCTACCATATACTAGGGACTTATAGGTAGGTTGACTTAGCCAATTATAATTAGCCTAATTTGCATATTGATTTTACACAGAGCACAGGTTAGCAGTACCCAGGGCACCACCAGAGTCATGAAAACACCAGCAAAAAGTGGAAAGTGGGGGCAAAACGTTAGGGGCCTCTGCAATCAGCCCTGTTTTCTCACAATATTCAAGAGTATTTCTGGTCTTCAAGTGAACTAAATGAAACCATTGGTGTCCCCAAAGGGTGTCATCTCTCCTGAAGAGCCCTGGATGACTGGTCTGTACATTGTTTCATGACTTGGATGGTCCCACTGCCTGACCAAAATAAAACATTTGTGGTGCAGCACATGGCTTAGGCTGTTGAACTTTGGGTGCTGAGACCTTATTAGTATTCCCAAATGTTAGCCTTGGCATTCTTGGTGTGGTCTCCCCTAACTGTTTGCGTCTGTTTCCCAATTATTGATGTGTACTCGACTCTGTTTTTGTCACTCTGGGCACTTTACCATTGCTATCCAGTGCTAACGTTCAAGTGCTCCTATGTAAAATGTATGTGTAATTGGCTTTCCCTGATTGGCATATTTGATTTACTGATAATTCCCTAGTACAGCATACTAGAGGTGCCCAGGGCTGGTAAGTCAAATGCTACTAGTGGGCCTGCAGCACTGGTTGTGCCACCCACATTAGTAGCTCTGTAAACATGGCTCAGACCTGCCACTGCAGTGTCTGTGAGTGCAGTTTTAACTCCCAATTCAACTTGGCAAGTGTACCCACTTGCCAGGCCTAAACCTTCCCCTTTCTTACATATAAGACACCAAAAAGGTAGGCCCTAGGTAGCCCCATGGGCAGGGTGCAGTGTATGTTTAAGGTCGGACATAAACTAATGTATTTTATATGTCCTGACAGTGAAATACTGACAAATTTAATTTTCACTGTTGCAAGGCCTATCTCTCTCATAGGTTAACATGGTGACTACCTTTAAATATTATTCAAGTATAGATTCCCTATGGGAGCAGATAGACATGTGGAATTTGGGGTCTCTGAACTCACAATTTAGAAAATACATCTTTTAGTGAAGTTGGTTTTGAGATTGTGTGTTGAAAATGCCACTTTTAGAAAATAGGCATTTTCTTGCTTTAACCATTCTGTGACTCTGCCTGTTTGTGGATTCCTTGTCTGTGTTAGTTTGACAGTTGGCCTGTTTGCACCTCTCTCTAGACAATGAAACAACGCAAAGCCTTCCCAGACCCGAGGTGCCTGTCTCGATCGACACATCGCTCTCTTGCGGGAGAGAAGAAATGGCGCACGCTGACCTAACTGGAGGAGGAACAACGCAGGGTCTCGCTTGCAAGTGAGAAATCAAATCATAACTGGCCTTTTTAGATGCACACTCGCCTGTGTTGCTTTATTTTGACACTTGCCAGGTACTTTTGTTAAATAACAGCATTCTCACAGTTTTCTAAGGATTAAGGCCCCCATTATGACATTGGCGGTGAGTACCGCTTACCGCCATGCTGACTGCCGCCAACATCCCGCCGCCGCAGCGGATTACAACTACCCATATTATGACACACACATAGCAATCCGTCACTATACAGCCACACACACAAGTCCACCAGCCCAAAGGTCAGTGATAAACTGGCGAGAGCAAAACCCACACCGCTACGCCAACAGAACTATGCTCACAGCATTATGACCCACGAATCACCCCAGCGGACATTCAATGGCACTAAACCATTGGTGGTACAGACCGCCGTGCTCAAAATACACACATACATAAAAAACACCACTACATTGGACAATTTGAATAACACACACCCATGCACACACCACTATAAAACACATACCCATACTACCCACAACCCTTTACGACTAAAAACAATTGCCACAAGAGAGATAGCAACACACATACAAGACCACAGCCACACACCACCATCACCTATACACCATCCACGCACCTTACATCACATACCCCAACACATCACCCTACACACCCTCACCCACACCACTCACACTATACCCATGGCACCACAACAGCACCCCAGGTTCTCAGAGGCAGAGCTAAGCGTCATGGTGGAGGAAATCTTCCGAGTAGAGCCACAGCTATTCGGATCACAGGTGCAACAGACATCCATTGCAAGGAAGATAGAGCTATGGTGGAGAATCGTTGACAGGGTCAATGCCGTGGGACAGCACCCCAGAGCAAGGGATGACATCAGGAAGAGGTGGAACGACCTACGGGGGAAGGTAGGTTCTACAGAAGCAAGACACCAAATAGCTGTGCAGAGGACTGGTGGTGGACCCTCACCTCCTCCCCTACAACTAACAACATGGGAGGAGCAGGTCTTGGCAATCATGCATCCTGAGGGCTTGGCAGGAGTAGGAGGAGGACTGGACTCTGGTAAGTCAAATCTCTATTACTATCACCCCCTACTGCATGCCATCACAAACCCCCACCCTTACCCTCAGTCCCATCACTCCACCACCTCACACACAACCTACTATCAAAACCCACCCCTTCCAATACCAAGCCCTGCATGTAACACTAATGCATGGACCCCCATCACAGACCTGCATGGACACCCATCACTAAAGCATGCACAATAGAGAGAGCCACCTAGCCCACCAAGTAACTACTCACACAAGGCAAAGCTACCAGGTCAATAACAACCATAAAGGGCAACACACTCATGCACAAGATGTCACACGCAGAAACAATAACACTGCATTTACATCCCCACAGGTCCCATACCCAACGTCGCCGGAGAGGAGGTGCCAGAAACATCCGCCCCCCCCCAGAAGAGGCCCACAGTGATGACAGCAGCTCTGGACCCCAGGATCTGGATGACCAACCTGGCCCATCAGGGACCTCCGGACAGTAGGTTACCCAGGCATAGTCCCATACCACCACAGACCCTCCCACCTCAGGACACCGCAGCACAGTACCCACCCAGCTGGCCAATACCTCTGTCCCCAGGACAAGTCACCCCACAAACACAGGATGATCAGGGGCCTGGGGTCAGTGGCAGTGGGCACACGGTTTAGGGGACAGAGGCACAGGACAACAGGGAAGCTTGGAGGACTGCTGTGCGACAGGCGGAGGACAGGCCCAGGGAACCAACTCTCCAGGAGGCACTCACCAACATCCTGGGAGCATACCACCATTCCCAGGAGACGATGGGCCAGATACTGGACAGGTTGCAGGAGACCCAGTGGCTGAAGGAGGGACAGTACCTGGGGATCAGGGAGGACTTGAAGGACATCAACACCACCCTGGTCACCGTTGCAGGGGTGCTGGCAGACATGGCCAACACCATGAGGGAGGCAGTGGCACACCAGCGGACCCCTGACACTAGACAAACTGATGAACAGCCTTCCACCAGGGCCTCCTGTTCACCTCCACTGCCGCTAGTGGACAGGAGGCCCCACCACAGGAACAACAGGCCACCAGCACCACTCCACCTGAAGAAGGAGAACCACCTTGCAAACACTTCCTGCAATCCAGGCTGAAGCCAGAGACTATTGCCAAGACCCCTGCCAGGAAATGTAACTCTCCTGATTGTCACCCTTGTGTCCTACCATGTCACCCTGTCCATCTTGAACTGCCATTGCTACACTTCCTATGCCCCCTTGGACAATGCACCTGTGATCCACATAAACTGGACTCTATCCTAGACATTCCTCCACCATCACCCCAGCCCATTGCACATCCCCCTCTACTTATTGCCACTTAAATAAACACCATTTGAATAATACAAGTATGGAGTCTGTCAAATGATTGAACTATGTATTTGTTTAACAAGCTTTAAACACTGCAATACAACTGTACAGTAATGTGTACATAGGAATGACCTGTAGTTGTTTGCAGTCAACACACCAGGAGTGATAGTGGAGCACAAATATCTGAAAAAGGGTACAGGAAGTGGCCGAAGAAGAGGGGAAATCAGCCTACCAGTGACAATGTCAAACACAAAACTGTCAATGAAAAGTGAAGTTACAGTGTCTTACCTGTGTGTCATTGGAAGTATTGTCGTATTATTGCACTTCTGTTGTCCTCATCCTCTGCCTCCTCATCTTCAATGTCCACAGGGTCCACTACTGCCACACGGCCATCTCCAGCCTCGTCCTCCTGCAGAAAAGGCACATGGTGATGTAAGGCAAGGTTTTGCAACATACAGCATGCCATGATGATCTGGCACACCTTCTTGGGTGAGTAGTACAGGGATCCACCTGTTAGATACAGGAAACTAAACCTTGCCTTCAGAAGGCTGAATGTCCTCTCTATGATTCTTCTTGTTTGCCCAGGTGACTCATTGTAACGTTCCTCTGCCCTTGTCCTGGCATTCCTCACAGGTGTCAGTGGCCATGAGAGGCTGGGGTAACCAGAGTCACCTGCAAATATTGAGGAACAACTGTTAGCCACACACTAACCCTTAGGGCCCACACCATATCCATACACCAACACCTACTGGGTGGGAACCAGGGCTCACCTATTAGCCACACCTGGTGCCTCTGGAGTTGAGCCATCACATATGGGATGCTGCTATTCCTCAGGATAAAGACATCATGCACAGACCCAGGATACCTTGCATTGACATGGGAGATGTACTGGTTCGCTAAGGCACACTATCTGCACATTCATGGAGTGAAAGCTCTTTTGATTTCTGAACACCTGTTCATTTCTCCAGGGGCAAATGCAATATGTGTACCATCAATAGCCCCAATAATGTTGGGGATATGTCCCATTGCATAGAAATCAGCTTTCACTGTGGCCAAATCCTCCACCTGGGGGAAAACGATGTGTTTAATCAGTGCAGACAAAACTCTGGTCAGCACTATTGAGAACATTGGTTGAGACATTCCGGCTGCAAAGCCCACTGTCACTTGGAAGGAGACAGTTGCCTGGAAATGGAGCACAGATAAGACTTGCACAAGAGGGGGGATCCCAGTGGGATGACAGATAGCAGATATCAGATCAGGCTCCAATCGGGCACACAGTTCTGTGATTGTGGCCCTGTCCAGTCTATAGGTGAGGATAACGTGACTGTCCTCCATTGTTGCCAAGTCCACCAGGGGCCTGTACACAGGGGGATGACTCCATCGCCTATTCACCCGCAGTGGCTGCAATCTAGGGGGCAAAACGGTGAGCAGCTGGTCAGTATTCCATATTTTCAAACACTACAGTTCATTGCATGATGTGACTCTAACAGTATATTGTTGGGTAGGCCCAAATGGTGCCTATGTGTACTGTGATGCAGTTAGGTGCCATGGCCTTCCCCCCCACACTGAAATGGCGTCCAACTGTCCTGTATGGAGGGACATGTGGAAATGAGGTAATACCGCTGACGTTGTGCACTGTTGCGGGAGGCGGTCGAGAACCGCTGTACTACTCCTCATTGGATACCATTGGGCCCTATGGGCAAATGGTGATGAACGCCACAGACGTGATCGCCATTTTGTATCTGTTCACTCACTTTCTACCTGACTTTCAACAGGAGAGGACCTACACTGCAAGTTCTGCTGTGACCTGTGTCTGGAACCGACCATGACTCGTGTCACTGGGGAAAGTGCCCCAGCCTTCACCGCTGCGAAGTTGGAGAGACTGGTGGATGGGGTTCTACCCCAGTACCGAATGCTGTATGGGCCTCCAGACCAACAGGTGAGTACACTGTGAGCACACTGCATGGGGCATGAATGCATGGAGTGCTGTGTGTGAGGGTCTCGTGTGGGGGATTGGTGGAAGGGCACTGGGCAGCATGCTGCATGTATGGTGGGCAATGTCTGTGTGTAAGGGGATGTGAGGGCTATGGTGGGCCATGAGTGTAACAGGCAGGACGGTCTGACTGATACCTTTCCCTATGTGTATTTCTCTGCAGGTCAGAGCCCATCAAAAAAAGGGTATATGGTGTGCCATCGCCAAGGAGTTGCAGACCCTGGGGGTCTACAGCAGGTGGAGCACCCACTGTCGGAAACGGTGGAAGGACCTGAGACGCTGGGCACGGAAGATGGCGGAGGCCCAGCTGGGGATGGCCTCTCAACGAGGAAGGGGTGCCCGTCGAACTCTGATCCCCCTGATGGCCCGCATACAGGTGGAGGCCTATCCAGAGCTGGATGGGCACTTGGGGGCATCACAGCAGCCACAAAGGGGTGAGTACAGTGCCCCAATATACTATTTGCATGTGGTGGGGTGGGGATGTGGCCCTGTGGGTGACCCTAGGCCAGGCCGGACATTGCAGCGTACGGCCCATGTTGGGCAGCATCTGATGTAAAACCTCCTCCAACCAAGGTAGTAGGCATCCACTACTGGGCAGGGGTCTGTGGGTCTCAGGTATGCTGCAATTGGCATTAGGATCCCTGTCCATGGGCTGGTGACTAGCATTGTGACTGTTAGTGCATTGCCTAGTGTGTAGGGCTGTTCCATGTGTGTGTATGTGTCATGTACGCCAACGGTGGTGTTGTTGCCGCCATTGACCAAGGATATCCTTTGTAACTCCCCTCCTTTTTGTTTTGTCACTCTGTCCTTATGTGCATCAGCATCATCTGGCGGAGCAGCTGAGGAACCGGGGGCATCCCACAGGGCCCAGGAGGCCGAATCCACCGATGGTGAGGGCACCAGTGGGACAGAGGACGAGGGGAGCATCACGGCGGGGACTGGAGGGGACAGTTCTGACAGTGATACCTCCTCCGATGGAAGCTCCTTGGTGGTGGTGGACACCTCTATGCCCACCTCAACTACAGGTACAGCCTCCTCCCCTGTACCAGCACCGCCCTCCCAGGAGCCCCTCAGCGTGTTTCCCGAGCCTACTCACCCAGAAGGGTAGGCATCTCCTTCGCTCCAGGCACCCCAGGCCCTGCCCCAGTTAGCCCTGCTGCCCTGAGTGAGGAGCCTATTGACCTCCTGCAATCATCTCTGTTGGGCAGTCAACCATTGTGAATGTCATCCAGGGGTTGGCAGCCCATTTGCAACAAACAAATGAATTCCTGGAGGGCATTCACCCTTGCATGGCGGCCCAACAGAGATCAATCCAGGTTCTGGCCTCCTCCCTGATGGCAGCCATTGTCCCTGTTTATCTCCTCCCCCTCCAACGTCCTCTTCCCACTCCCATTCCCCTCAACCCCAACCTATCCCAGGCACACAGGCAGACCAGCATGCACCCAGGACAACACGCAGGAGTGGTTCAGGCAAACACAATCACCACACATCATCTGACAGGCACTCACACAAATAGTATCTAGATGCATTCCAACATCCACTGCCTCCACTGTGTCTCCCTCCTCCTCGTTGTCCACCTCCCTCCCAGTACCGTCAACACTCGCACTTGCATGCACAACATCCTCATCCACTGCCACCATCACGACTATCATTAAACGCCCCTCACTGGCAGTCACCACCCCACATCCATGCACACGTCCCCTGTGTCCTCTCCCACTGTGTCTGTGCCCCCTCCTCCCAAAGTACACAAACGCAAGCACTTAGACACCCAACAGCCATCCACCTCACAACAGCATCCAGCCCATGCACCTGCACCCAAACACAGCAGACAGACACCTCCTACAACCACTTCCTCTTCCTCCACTCCCAAACCTTCACCCTCTTCCCACCCCAATGTCCCTAAGAAGCTTTTTCTCTCCACCCTTGACTTCTTCCCTGCCACTCCCCCCCCCGTTCTTCACATCGGGCCAGGGCAGTCAGAACCCAGGCAAGCACCTCAGCTATCCAGTCCACGGCCACAGTTGTGGCGACAGCTACTGCAGGTGGGAGAGGATCCTGGGGATCAGGTAGCAACACTGAAAGGGTGACTGCACCAGGTGCATCAAGGAAGGACAATGAGACACCACCAGCTGCGACAGGGAAGGGCAAGGAGGCACCACCACCAGCATCTGGGAAGGGCAGGAGGCACCACCAGCTGCAGGAGGGAAGGGCAAGGGGAAATCCCCAGCTTCTGACAGGAAGTGCAGGGGGCAGAAGGCCTGGTGCTGGGACTTATTCGGAGCCCCTACCACCAACCATGGTGATTCAGCCATTTGAGGCTGCAAGGGAGGGGCTGGAGCCACCCCCAACCAGTGCCAGCATAGCCACCAGCACCACCGCCAGCCGCAGCAGCCCCAGGAGGCAGCCGTCCGGGGCTGCAGGGGTTGGGCTAGAGCCTTCCCTCACTACTGCCAGCACCGCCACCAGCACTGCTGCCAGCACTGCCACCAGCACCACTGCCAACAGCAGCAACCCCAGTGGGCAGCTGTCTGGGGCTGCAGGGGATGGGCTGGAGCCTCCACCCACCACTGCCAGCACCGCCACCAGCACCACTGCCAGCAGCAGCAGCCCCAGTGGGCAGCCGTCAAAGGCTGCAGGGAATGGGCTGGAGCCTCCCCCCACCACTGCCAGCACTGACTTCAGCCCCGTCACTGCCACTACTGAGCAGCAGTCACTGTCAGCAGACACTGTGTAGTTCTGCCTCCATGGGCTGTTGTGCGTCCTGGTCCCTGCAAATCCTGCGGGTCTGACACCCAGGTGAGAGACTGTGACCTTGCACTCCCCAAGATCTGCATCACAGGGCACAATGCCCCCTCCAGAACCAGTGGAAGAAGCCATCCACTCACCCCATCCTTCCCAGGATGCAGCAGACTGGGTACAATGCCCCCTCCAGAACCAGTGGAGAAGCCATCAACTAGAGACACTGTGGCCTTGCACTCCCCAGGACAATGCAGTGGGCAAACCATACACTTGAGAGACTGTGGCCTTTCACTCCCCAGTACCAAGCAGTGGGAAACCACATACCCACTTGAGAGACGGTGGCCTTGCACTCCCCAGGACCAAGCAGTGGGCAAACCACCCATTTGAGAGACTGTGGCCTTGCACTCCCCAGGACCAAGCAGTGGGAAAACCACCCACTTGAGAGACTGTGGCCTTGCACTCCCCAGGACAGCGCACAGGGCATGTTGCTCCCTCCAGGACCAGTGATGTTGTACCATCTTCCAGCTGAGGTGCCCCCCCATTCCCTGTCCCCCTGAGGTGCCTGTGTATTTTCGACCTGATGCCCCTGCAGTGTTCTCTCCATGTTGTTGCAGGAGTGAGTTGGGGCCTTGGCCTATGTGTTGTGGTCCTGTGGCCCACCGACATTGAGGACTGGGCAGTGTCCCTGCATTTGTAAATATGTATATGCATTTGTATTTTGATGCATTTATTTATGGTATTTTATTGTATTACACTCAGTTTCTTCAAATAATTTTGTCCTCGCATTATTCCTGAGGGGTACAAGGAGAATATGTAATGTTTGTGCATCTGGTTGTGTGTATGGTGTTGGGGGTGGGAGTGTGTGTGTTGCGTGTGTGTGTCATTCTTTTTTTTCTCCTCCCTCCCTTGTGTGCTAGGTGGCAGTACACACTGTGGTCGTCTTCGCCGGCGTTGATGTTCATAATGCTGCAGAAGATAGACGAGCATCGGAAATAAGTGCAGCTCGGGCTCCATGGCATCATGGTTTTTACCTGAGTCTCCACCGGTGAGTCCTTTGACTTCTGTGCAATGTTTCCGCCATGCTTTTGATGCCGTTGGTACTGCCCCGGAGAAGGTGGCGGATAGGCCGGTCGTAATAGTGTGGGCGGTACATTGTCTTCCGCCTGGCTGTTGGCGGTTACTGCTGTGGTGCTTGTTGATACAGCTGTGGCGGTCAGTGTGTTCAAGTGGCTGTCTGTCTGAGCGGTTTCCGCCATGGTCATAATTCCAATTTGGTTACTGCCGGCCTGTTGGCGCTATTACTACTACTTTATCACCGACTGACAGAGTTGTAATGAGGACCTAAGACTCTTATTCTTTGAAAATTCACAACTTGACTTGTGTAAGTAGGACTTTTTGTCATTTTGGTCTTGTTTCGTTTAGATTAATATTCCCTATTTTTCTAAACCTGTGTTGTGTTGTTTTATAGTGTTTTCACTGAATTATTGTGTGCGTTGGTGCAAATACTTTACACATTGCATCTGAAGTTAAGCCTACTCGTGCCAAGCTACCAAGGGGGTGAGCGGGGTTAACTGACGGTGATTCTCCTTTTCCCTGACTAGAGTGAGAGTCCTTGCTTGGACAGGGGGTAACCTGACTGCCAAACAAAGACCCCATTTCTACCACCAAACTATAAACTTTGGTCGACCAGGACATGATAAAGTTATTTTATAAATAAACTGCAGAGGAAATATGATCTCCACCACAGCCAGTTTTACTGGTGACTGCAGATTAGACACATACTTGCCCCCCAACATCTTCGGCCTAGATGACATTTTGGTGCTGGAGGTCAAAGTCTTGCTGACACACCTCAAGCAGCATCAAATTTCCCTTTTATGCAAATCTCTTGTGGTCAACAATCTGGATACTCTTGATCAACTGCGAGAGACATGAGCATTAGGCTTAGGCACCCTTGATGAAGATGACTGGAGGAAAGCCTTGGCATCCCCTCGGGAAGCAGCTATTGCTTCTCATTTGTGACCGATTTGTTTAAAGTATCCACATGGGTCTTTTTTCACAAGGGTGTGGCTGTTAAAAATGGGGGTAATACAGTGACAAACCTGCCTGTGATGCTCAGGACCCACTGGCATCTTTCTTCAGATGGTTTGGGGCTGCGAGGTTCCTGTGCCCTTCTAGGACTGGGTATTGATGGTCCTAGAAGGAGTGTTAGGTTGTAGTCTCACTAAAAATTCCAGGCTTCCACTGCTCTATATTGCTGATGATATTGATGGGACTAGATACAGAGGCATTACTGTGGCTGGGCTTGGATGTCACCAAACAGGATGTTGCCTGGGCATGGAGTGAGTTGGCAGCCCTTCATTGGATGGGTGGAAGCATTGTTTGGACCACTCTCTCAGCTTGGCTCAGCCCATCTTCGTGAACCGGGGCTGGTCTAAAGACAATGGGAACACTTTGGGAGACTGGGCTCAGCACAGGGGAATCTGCCTTGAGCCATGTAGAGAAAGACCCTGGGCACTAGACATGAACATACAAATGTTGGAACCATGTGTCGTTGAGGACAGGGGAAACTACACAGGAGGGAATTGAGGTAGAGTGGCAAACTAGTCTGCCCTGATACTGGGTGGTGGTGGGACACCTTGCAACTTTTGACTGCAAGCATACATTGCATTGTATGTAAAACAATAACAAGTGTTATAAAAGCATTGTAAAATAAATTATTTTGAATAAATTGTATTTATTTTAAATGTAGAACAAAATAAAAAAATCTATGGCACTGGTAAATGTATTTTGAATTAAACATGGGTGACTGTTTTGAGTCCTCATTGGCTGTACTAACTCTATAACTCTATAAGTGTAGTTTGTAAATAGCAATGATCTTACTCTTTTGTGGATAGGTGCCCTTCCCTAAACCCCTGCTTAACCCTCCTTCAACTTTTCTTACTCCTGCATAAGCTCCTCTCATTTAGTAGTAAGCATTCCCCATGTGTCAGCCACTCCCCAACTCTCCCACATTTACTACTCAAAGGTTGACATACGTGTGTGAAGAACTCCGCACTTTGGATGAAATCTCTGCACACAAAATTTAGGAGAAACGGAGGCATGGAAATCCACAATTAAACTGATCGATACCATTTTGTAGGAAGTAAGTAGTACTACTATAGCACTACTGAATGTGCCACAAAATGCAGCTTGTGAACACGCCATACAGGGTCTTGCATACCTGCTTTTGTACACATTACCAGATTAAAGACCGACATACTGGCTTTACCGGTTATTGTTTTTTTCCTGTGTAATGACTCCAGAGTTACTCTTTGAATTTCACCCATATCGGCTAACACCAATGAGCTTCACACACATTAATACACTACACATCGAAAGACGATGAACCACCTGACCTTCCTATAGAAGTCACATTGTCCCTCATTATGAGAGAGGGACACACACAAGTTGTGCAAAGTGAGGATTTGTGATGCACATTCAAAATTTAGATGATGGATTATCGGTCGAACATTCAGCATTGTCGTAGTTTTAAGCACTTTCATGCGTATGACATATATAACATGATCGGATGTCCGGAAAACTACTTGTGATCGGCTATTTTTGTAATGAGTTAAATACAGAAACCCATAAATATCAGGGCCAGCGACCCAAAGAATTAAAATAAAGTCACCTGATTAAAATATATTCATGAAGGGCAGATCATCCTTTGACACTACCCTTGTGCGCCATGCAATAATTAGCATGAAAATGTTCAATTTCTTACGCCCTTCAATAATCAATTCATTCTGACCTATTGTTCAACCATGTGATTAGCTGTCTCTGAAATGGAAAACGCAGTATTAAGTTTCAAATCCTTTTGGTTTTTCTTTTTCTTCATGCTGTGATGGGCTTTAATAAAAAACATAAAACTATCCTGATGTAATTACCATTTCTGGATAATGCCTAGAGCAGGACTGATGCCGTTTCTCGTCCTTGTATGGGTATAATCCTCTCAATTAATCACAGCTGGAATTATCCAACTGGTTATTTTAATTTGTTCTTTTACATTTGACATTTTTTTTCCTTCCATTTGAAAACGATTGAGCTCCAAGGTAGAAAAGAAGCTATCCAGCATCTCTTTCCTTGAAAATATTTAACACAAGGGCCGAGTTGTAAAGGTGTCAAGCGTCAAAAACAGAATCTCTAAAAGTAATGGAAAGAAATGTGTACCAAATTAGAATCAGAAATTAGCAGTGCTTGCGAAAGGTGCATGTTCAGGGACTAATTTTAATGTGTTAAATTACAGGATTTTTGGTCAGTGGAATAGAAGATAACGTAACTCATTTAGTAACCGCAATCTTTTTGCATTGCATTTAACAAGGGACATGAACTTGTACTTGTATTGCATTCGAACATGCACCATCTAAACCACATGAACAGGGCTTGCCTTTCGTAAATTTATAATACCTAGAATCCAGAAAATTGCGTATGGGCTAGACATTAAATGCAAATCTGGTTTTCATAAAATTCCTCTAACAAGGTTTAAATTCATTAATCTTATCCGGAGACAATGGCATACCCAGGGGAACCTGCTTGATTGAGATTTGACTATTGAAAACGTTTTTGTTGGTGATAAAAATTAACTTTAATTGGTCAAATGAGAAAAAGGGAAATGATGTTTACACCAAGACCCTACACACTGGAAAGGACGGCCGCGGGACCTGGATCGAGCAGGGGGTTCTCAAGGCACATATAAGTTACTGAGCTTAAATTGTGCCAACTGTTGCCTTTTACCTCTAGTGTTATGACGCCAATTTGCAACTGGAACTAAAACTAATACCCTGATTTAAGAGGGTTTAGCGCCGCTTTAGCACCGCATTAGCCTCGTTTTTTTTACGCTAAGATGGTCTTTTCCCTGCGCCATATTTACAAAGTGGCGCAATGCATGCATGTGCCAGGCATAATGTGTGCACAGGGGGTATTTCCCTGTTGGGGGGGGAAAGATGACAAATATAAATATAAAAGATTTCTTTGTGTTTCTTTGTGTCATTTTGTTCAGCACTTTTAACGCATGCTCAGAGCAGGCATTAAAAGGGGGCACACCATTGTTTACAATGGGCCCCTATGTACTGTTCACGGTTAACACCAAAATGTTGACACTAACCTTGAACAGTTGTAATGATATTTGTGTTTTGACCACTGACTCCACGTTGCACCTAGCCTAGCAGCACACCATCACATTAGTGACCCCCAGCTTCATTTTGCCTATTGACTTTATTTGAGAATTAGCCACAGCTACGTGAAAAGTATTTTTCCATGCCCACGTTATGCTATGTTTTTTTTTTTGCTCATGTTTTTATTCTGTATGTCTGCGTGTTCTTTCTCACAAAGGGCTTAGGCAAATGAGAATGTGCTAGGATGATGTTTATGGTACGGCAGGGAACTCTTTTGTTTTGAGAGAGGGCAGCTAGGGATTTGGCCAATTCCAACATGTTCCTTTCAAAAGTGACCTCAAGTAGCCACCATTTTTGGACAGCCAATTGCGGAGCGAGGCTTGCTTAATGTATATAAGAGACCCAGGATTGACAGTGGGGATATTCAGAGACCTCAGTCAGGATTGAGACGTCAATGCCTGACATCTCTCATGAGGATAAATCAGATCTCTCTTTCTCCTGACAGTTGATCTGGGGTCAGCAGCTTGAAGTGCTGGGAGAAAGATGAAGGAACAACTGTGCCCCATGGTGATGAATTTTTACTAATTATATGCTTTGCATTGTGTATGACTATATATATCTATATAGGTATTTGCAGCTTTGCATATATCTATTTGCTGTTTATAGATTGAAGGTTATTTGTACATGTACCGAAACTGTGCACCTTCGGTTGTACTGACCTTCCTTTACGAGCCTTGCAGAGTAATTTAATAAATGTATTTCCTAGACTAAGAGTTTCATTCCAGAGATTCTTTTCAGTGTGCGTGTATCTCAGCTCGTCATTAGTGAAGAAATACAACAGTACATCAATAGCGTCAGAAATTCTGACACTATTGCTAGCTAACCTGCACCATGGTGTGCCGTATTTTAAAATATGGGGCACACATGGTGGCGGTAGGGGGGCGCAAAAAACTGCTAGAAAAGTGGCGCTACATGTAATGTGTCACCACTTTTCATAAATTAGGCCCTAAGCACTTTGTAAACCCCATTAGCACTTGACAGTTAAGGTAGATAGGCAAAGCTGTCCACAGCTCACCAAGAAATGTTGTGTGGGTTAGAAACTTAGGCCCATATTTATTGGCTTTTGGTGCAGGGCAGCGCAGCAAGTCACCTTGCTGCGCTGCCCTGCATCAAAGGGAAAGGGCAGGAATGCGCTGTATTTATGGCATATGACACATTCCTGTCCTTTCTGCCTGCACTGGCACTGTTTTGGCAGCCTAGCATCAATGCAGTCACCCTTGTACCATTGCACCATATTGCAAAGGTGTCTTCTTTGTAAGTAGGATTGTTTAGTGCATGAAGGGGCACCTTACTGCACAAAAACAATCCGTGAGGCATTTTCCTCTTTCTATCTGTGCTGCAGAAAGAGGGAACAAAGAGAAAAGTAAAAATATTTCTCCTTGTTTTACCTCCAATGGGAAGGGGTAAGGTTTTGGCACATCCCTAGGTTTTCAAAGACTTTTATATCTGGGGATGAGCCAAAATCCATATGTGTTGCTTGGAACAACCACTGCAATGTTCATGGAACGACTCCCTTGCCCAGAGCAAGACAATGCAGCAATTTGTGCTGCCTTGCCATACTTCATATCAATGAGACCATTCAAAGCCACACAAAGGCGGTCATTCTGACCGCAGCGGTCGCCGCCCGCCAAGCGGTTCCCGCCGAAAGACCGCGGCGGCCATTCCGGCTTTCCCGCTGGGCCGGCGGGCGACCGCCAGAAGACCGCCGGCCGGCCCAGCGGGACAGCCCCTTCAACAATGAAGCCGGCTCGGAATGGAGCCGGCGGAGTTGAAGGGGTGCGACGGGTGCAGTGGCACTGGTCGCGATTTTCACTGTCTGCTAAGCAGACAGTGAAAATCTTTGTGGGGCCCTGTTAGGGGGCCCCTGCACTGCCCATGCCAGTGGCATGGGCAGTGCAGGGGCCCCCAGGGGCCCCACGGGACCCGTTCCCGCCATCCTGGTTCTGTCAGTGGACACCGCCAGAAACAGGCTGGCGGGAAGGCGGTTGGAATCCCCAGGCCGGCGCTGCAAGCAGCGCCGCCATGGCGGATTCCCTGGGCCAGCGGGAAACCGGCGGGAAACCGGCAGCTCCCCTTTTCTGACCGCGGCTTTACCGCCGCGGTCAGAATCGCCCAGGAAGCACCGCCAGCCTGTTGGCGGTGCTTCCGCCGCCCTCCGCCATGGCGGTCATGGACCGCCAAGTTCAGAATGACCCCCAAAGTGTCTTTGCGTGGTCTCGTAGATATGATTTCAAGGTATGTGGTGCTGTTGTGTCACAAAAAGTGAGTGATGCAACAGTAGCACAAGGGGCTAATGGCCAGATTTACTGACAAGTGGCTATCCACAATGTAGCAAGCAGAGTTGCTACACTGCATAGCGTCACCTGGTGAGAACAGAACTGTGTCACATAGGGGCATATTTATACTCTGTTTGCGCTGGATTTGCATGTTTCTTCATGCAAAGCCGGCACAAACTTAACTCCATAGTTATATTTTGCCGCTGGACATGTCTAGTGCCAAAATATTGGAGTTAAAGTCATTTTTTTGCCTGCGGAAATCTACCTTGCATCAGTGAGATGCAAGGTAGGCATTCCTGGGCAAAAAATGACTCCAAGACCTGTTTAGCACCATTATTTTACGCCTGGGTATGGGCAGGCGTTAGGGGACCGGTGGGCCTTTTTTCATGGTCAGAGACCATGGAAACAGCCCACAGGTGCCCATCCCTGCCCCCAGGGACACCTCACTCACTTGCAACCACACCTGGAGGACACCAAATGATCGGGGGACCGATCCCAGGTAAGTCCAGGTAAGTATATATATATTTTTTTAAAAGTGCCATAGGGGGGCCTAACTTGGGCCCCCGTGCATGCCCATAATGACGTAAGTCCCCTGGGCATAGCCATTGGACGGGTGGGCATGACTCCTGTCTCAGCTGAGACAGGAGTCATGTCCATGGGGTTTTAACGTCAAAAAGTGACGCTAGTCTGGGTAGAGGCATTTTTTTTGCCTCTGCCCACACTAGCGTCATCCTCTGATGCAAAATCCCCTGTTCCCCCTATGCCTCCCGCACCCGGCTAGCATCCTTTTCTACAACACTAGCTGTACCTTACCGCCGGCTAGCATCATACCATAACTATGACGCCGGGCCGGCGTCTTGGTATGGCGCTAGCCGGTGGTAAACTTTTTGATGCTGAACTGCGTTAGCATAGTTCAGCGTCAAAAAGTATAAATTTGGTCCATATTGTCAAAGAAATGGTGCTGTTCTGCTCTCTATATGTGCTGCCACACTTCCATTGTGTGCAATCCCTGCCTACAAGTCTTTGTAGATTCAGGTTTGTGTCATAATCTATGAGTGGATGTACAGGAACGTTCATACATCTCCCATTGAATGCCTTCCTGAAGCAAACTAGCATAAGGAAGTGCAATAGTCATTCGCGTTGCTTTCCAAATATCAAAAGCATTTTGTGTCGTTCTGTGTTAAAAACGTAATGGAAACCCAATGCAAAACCTTTATAAATCTGACCCTAAGAACTAAGTTGACGTATTAGTAATTCCCAAAAATGGTTCCAATCCATCCAACGGTTATATTTTAAAGGAACAAATATTTAAAAGAAAGTAAATGATTCAGCACACAGCTCAATACAGCTTAATACAACATGTAAAAATATAAATGCATATGGAAAAAAAACTATGCAAAATCAAACAGGTTTTTCACAATAATCATACCGTACCTACTGACTCTGACTTGGTCTGCACAATCAGTAAACTACTTTGACTCAATTTTTCAGTGATAAATAAGCCTCTGCATGCACGGTTTGTCAGAGCCACTACAAGGCTGCTCATTATTTTATAGTATTTCAATTTGCTTTAAGCTGCCTGTGGGCAGCATGAGCTTCATGATGACCTTCACTGTGCTTCTCAGACTTCACCCACCAGCCTTACCTAAGCATACCTTACCTCATGATTTTGTGGGGCCAAGCTGGGTAATTGTGGAACCAAAAAAGCACAATCTTCAGCCTGAAACCACTAAATGGGTAGTAATTTTGCAGTAGTCCGAAAATGGGTCTGTCATAAGAATTCTCCACATTCTGTGCTTTTACTGCTGTAGACTGTACCATGTAACAATCTGCAACCTCCCAGTACAGCTCCTGACATTGGAGGATGTCTGATGACACAGAGTGCATATTGCAATATGAAACCTCAGTTTTCTCTGGCATCGGAAAATCTGCATGCAGCACATAGGGAAGCAGGTGTTGTGGAGGTGATCACAAGAGCAAGAGCGGGGACAGAAGAGCCACAGGGGTGATTGGAGCACCAGATAATTTATGGGAGGTACAGTGGAATGGGGAGGAGGGGCTAGAGAAGAGTCACAGGGCAGCAGGGGTTGGGGGACAGAGGAGACATGGGGGCGTGAAAGGTGACACTATACAGAGGGCAGCAAAGGGGGTAAGGTGGCAACAAAGTGCAATGGTGGGTTGGGGATGGGAGTGAGGTCCAAGAACCTGCAGAAGTGGCAGGGAGCCCTCTGAAGCATATGAGGCGATCCGCGGGCTAATTGCAAAGGAGGGACTTCAGTGCATTTACAAGGAAGATGGAAGAGGAAGTTAACAACCCTGCTGCCAACTCACCTGTCGCTCACTCTGCTTTTATTAGCTCAATGGCAGCATAGAACCAGTAAAGAGAAGGTCATCCTCTTTTTTTAATGCCATTGTGGGCACATTTTTAAGGATCACACGATTTTGAAAAAAGTGCCCATTTAGTTATTTGTTTATAAATCACAAAATCTCGCTCTTGTAGTGGTTTGAAATGTACCAGATCACCTTCACGAAGGAAAACAATTGCTTTAGGAAGGCATCGAAACCTCCTGTGGTAGAAGTGATATGATATGGTATCCTGCACTCACACTGCCTCTTTTGCCTGATTGCAAGCTCCAAACTTCTCTAAGGAGATTGTTGATTTCTCAGGACCCGTGCCCCACTCATACAAAATAGAGACATCCTTCCACTCTACACAATTACACTGCTCAAAAGGGTGGGAAGACCACAAACATGAGCAGAAGTCCTTGGTGCACCATGATCTCTGGCACATTGAAACGGGAGCCAAAAGGAAAACACAAAAATTTATGAAACCTCTGCATATGCTTGCATAACGTTACAGCTGCTGATCTTAAAGGCTCATGTATTTTAATCCCACAATCACCGTTACATTTTACTTATGGTACATACTTAAGGTGTGCCATTTCTAAGAAATACAGAAGATGATCAGGTTTTCATCTGGGCAGCATCCACAGAGCATCAGGAGGAGTGACAGGCTCGCACATCATCTCTCCAAAATGGAACTTTAAATATTAACTGCTGGAAAGTTTTACATACAATTTCTAGGGTTTGAAATTTTGAAGCCTAACTGACAACCCCGTAGAAAACTCTGAATACAAAGACGAGGTCCAAGAAAGTTTAAGGGGCATATTTACAAGGAACTGGTGCATTGGCTTAATGCACCAGTTTCCTTGCGCTGCCCTGTGCCCCCTCTAACGTCACAAAGGTAGCACTATATTTACAATACAGTGCACCATGGCACTCATTAGCACACTTGGCGCAGTTGTAGTGCTTTGCTGAACTAGCGTCAACAATTTCGGTGCTAGTTCAGCAAAGCTCTGGGAGGCCCATAATATATAGCACTAGCGTATGGGCAGGCGTTAAAAAATGACACTAGGATGGTGCAGAGAAATTCAGTAAATTTCACTGCACCATTATTTGGGCATTTGTGCTGTGGAACGCCTCTCTTGCATACATTATACCTGGTGCAGGTATGATGTGGCACAAAGGTTTACAAAATGGTGCAATGGTACCATTGTGTCACTTTGTAAATACAGCGCAGGGTGAGTGCTTGTTTAGTGCAACTGTAGCATCAAAAAATGACACTGCAGCAGTGCTAAAGGTTGCAAGGGGCTCGTAAATATGGCTCTTCATTTTTATAAGGGACAATCAGGGATACAGAACATTTCAAGGCTTAATTAAACAGACACCCTCACATTGCTTACATGCCAGTATGGATGTGTCATTTAACCCAAACACACCTTCCATGAAACATCCCTGTGATGCGCCCACACATATCACCCACATTGCAACACAATGGAATGTCAATGTGATGCACAATATTTTGTGAGAAAAATATCCAAAGCTCACAATGTAAACAATACCTGCACATTAGAGATGGTGGCATTATGGGCACTCCAGGAATAATGCTGCCCTGCGACACATTTCACTTTGCACATGCCCCTAAAATACCATTTGCACATGAACTGGCCCTTCACGTATGTCAGGGACAACCAAGTGACATGCCAATCTGTAAAATGTGTAAGTGCAAGTCAAGAAAGCAAATACAACAGCACCAGCATGTGTCACATATGTAGATGAAGTAGCTGGATGATACATACAAAATGGGGACATGGTTAGTGAAATGTAAAGAAAAGTAGCACAATTGAACACCCTCCATGTGTGGACTAATAAAACTCTAGCTTGCACACATGGGACGAATGTCCAATCTACATCAGGGGGACAAATCTAACACAATACATGCTGAAATTGGCCAAACCAAGATGAAGTACTTACCATATCAAACAAAACACAATGCAATGGCACCCCAATTGGATTACCACACACACATCCATTCAGTGAACATCAACCCTTGCTCTGGGTGACATCAGAACTGCCCTCAAAGTCAGATCTTGCCAACCATAGCCCATGGAACAGCAATCAGGGTGAAACACACAAACAACTGAAATTACTCAGGAACAACAAAAAGGTAGAAAAGTAATGAGAAAACAAATGTTTACCCCAAAAACAACACCTTCAGTTTGTTAAGATAAAATGATGGAGATCAAAGGCCATTGGCCAGTCCATAGGTACGTCTGTGCACAGTACTTTGCACCAGCTTGACTCAGATCCCTGCCAAAGAACCTCCATAGGAAGGGGCATCAAGTGGGCATACAGGCAACTCAGGGATCATTCTTGGGTGAGGTCAGATTTGGGGTGGGTGAGTTGGGTTTGGTCTTCTTAGGAGGGGTGGTCTCCTCCTTTGGAGGGATGGTCTTCTTCTTTGGGGTGTGAGGGGTATGGGTGCGGGTGTGATGGGGAGGACCTAGATGTGGAAGGGATGGGTTGGGGTATGGGTTTTCTTGGTTTTGGAAGGGGGTTGTGATCACAGGGGTAAGGGCAAGAGCAAAAAGGAAGCTTCCCTTGGGAAAACAGGTAGGGTCTGCAGAAGGGTTTGGGAAGTTGAGGGAGTGCTTGTCTTGCCTTTGGGTGTTGATGCTGCTGGTGTGTACATGCCTGAGGTATGCTTCAGTTTGGGTGGTGTCTCTGCATGTGTGAGTGTGGGCATTTGTGTTTCTTGGCGACTGTGAGTTGGAGGTTCTAGGTGATGTGTGAGTGATGTCTGTGCGTGTGGGTGTTGGAGTGGTGTCTGGGGGCGTGGTGGATGTGGTAGCTGTGTTTGGGTGTGTTTGGGTGATGTCTGGGGTATCCTGAATGTGGTGGCTGTGTTTGTGTGTGTGTTGGAGTGGTGTCTGGGGGTATGGTGGATGTGGTGACTGTGTCTGTGGGTGTTGGGGTGGTGTCAGAGGTATGGTGTGAGTGGTGGCTGTTTCTCTGGTTGCTGGGGTGCTGTCTATGGGCATGGTATCTGGGGTTTGTGGGTCTGTAGGTGATGAGGTGGTATCTGGGGGTATGGTGGATGTGATGGATGGGTCAATGGGTGTTGGGGTGGTCTCTGTGGGTATGGTGGTTGTAGTGTATGGGTCGGTGGGGGTGCTCTCTGTGGTAAAAGTGAGTGTTGTGGTGTGTGAGAGTGACTGTTGAGTGCTTGCATGCCGGTGTATCTTGTGGCACTTGTGTTTATGTGTGCTGCTAGTATGTGTTGAGTTGGCTGTGTGCAGGTGTGTCTGTGTGCTTGGGATAGGTAGGGGAATAGGGATATTGAATCGGGAAGAGGTAGGGGATTGGAGGGAGGATTGTGGGGAGTGGATGGCTGCCGTCAATAATGAGGGCAGAGCCTGAAAAGATCTATGTAGGCCATTCATGGCACTATGAATGCCTTCCAGGTGTGCAACCATCTGCTGAAGCTAGTTGCCCAGCAACTGGATGGCATTCAGATTGGCAGTTTGACCCACAGAGATACTCCTAGGAGGTCAATAGCCTCCTCAGTCAGTGCAGCAGGGGTAACGCGGTTAGGAGGTGAGGTGCCTGGGGCAAAGAAGAAGCCCACTGTCTTGGGTGAGCACTCACGGCCAACTGGGTGGGGAACAGTAGGGAGGGTGGAGATGGAACTGGGGGTAGCGGACAAGGATGGAACAGGAGCTGGTCGTGATGGGTCTGTCACCACTAGGAAGTGACCACTGGAGGAAGAATCTGTGGATGACAACGTCGATTCTTTGGCACTCAACTCACCCTCTGGGCCACTGGATAGCTCAGTGTCAGTTGTCTAATAACTTGAGGCACCATAGCCAGCTGCTTCCCCACTTGGTTCTGCCCTGTATCCTCTGCTTGCCTGGGATAATGCTGAAATTACAAAGACAGTCAGGGTCACTTCATGTTTCTGATCACACTTGAACAACAGCTGTGATTAGCAAACATTACCATGGCACACAGTAGCCCCCAGCCACAAGCTCCAGTAAAGTATGTCCAACATTTGCAATACCATGTGCATGCACGCTACATGAGCTGTCAACAGTTGCCCACAGGAAATTCAGAATCACTGACAACTTCAGTTGTGTGGGAGAAGTTGTGCAATCAAAGTACCCATCAAACAAATAGGAGACTGTTGGACTTTTTGCCTTACACAGGGTTATCCCCAGTCTTTTTGCCTCCTTCCTCCCGGTTTTTCTGACCTCTCGCTGTTGGCTCTAGGACTCTGAGCACTTTATCACTGCTGACCAGTGCTAAAGTGCAGGTGCTCTCCCATCTAAAGTTGGTATGATTGGCTTATACCTAATTGGCATATTTAATTTACCTATAAGTCCCTTATACAGTGGTATCTCTATACCCAGGGCCTGTAAATTAAATACTACTAGTGGGCCTGCAGCGCTGCTTGCGCCACCCACTGAAGTAGACTTTCAAACCCGTCTCAGGCCTGCTAGCGCAGGGCCTCTGTGCCCAGTTTCTGCCACAGGGACCTGGCATCTAAACTTACTTGCCAGGCCCAGAACTCCCCTTTTACTACATGTAAGTCACCCCTAAGGTACACCCTAGCTAGCCCTATGGGCAGGGTGCTGTGTATGTAGAAAGGCAGGACATGTGCCATATTGCATTGCCTGTCCTAGTAGTGACAAACAGCCTAACTTGGTGTCTCACTGCTGTGAGTACTGCCTTCTCATAGGATTGCATTAGAAATGCCCTGCCTTATGTGTAAGGGGTATTGTCTGATTTATGAGGGGTAGCGTAGGCGTGTTTGGTATGGTTGTGATGGTGATAATAAATGCTGCTTACTGGTGTGGGTGTATTTTTTATTACCATCTCAGAAATGCCACTTCTAGAAAGTGCACATTTATCTGTGCTTATGACTCTGGTGTTTTGCAGCTCGACTCCAATCCACGTCTGGGCAGAGTGACAGTTGGGGCTTTGTGCATACTTTTCAGACAGCCTGTACACAGGGAAGGTGGAGGTGTCACAGAGGTGCATCTGCATACTGAATAGTCTTCCTGGGCTGAGAGAAGGGAGAGGCGGGGCACACCTGCATTTGTAAAGACTGTGCCCTGGCCTCACACAATAGGGTCGTTAACCCCCCACTGATGTTTGGAGCCTGTGCTGAAAGGAGAGAGGGGGCACTCCCAGAACCAGTTGTAACTGGCTGGAACCTCCTCTCCCTACCATTGTAAAACACTGTAAGAACTGACTATAAGTACAGGGGAATTTTCCCCACAATTTGGAGACTCTTGGAATCATCTTGGAACTGGACACCAAAGGCTGAAAGGACTCACCAGGAACCGCCATGGACTGCTGCTGCTGCTGCTGTGCTGTCCTGTGACTTGCCTGGCAGGACCAGGGGAAGGAGCGGGGAGTGCCCCCTTCCCCCTGGCCTCTGCGTTAGGAGCAGGACTTTTCTGCTGTTAGGTAAAACGGGCATTATTGTGGGCCCCCCCCCTTGGTGGAAGGGCCAGTGGAGGCCAGGGGGGGCCCCCAGAGATCGTGGGGGCCGGGAGGGGGCTGTCATTAAACCAGAGGGGGTGCGTGGTGCCCCCCTCCTGCCCTAAGTTGTTTTTGCTGGCTTTGGCCCCCCTCGTGAGGGCCGGTTGGGGCCTTGGGGGGCCCCCAGTAATCACAGTCCCCGGAGGGGCCTGTCTATAAAAGAGAGGAGGTGCATGTCGCCCTCCTCTGACCCCAGAGTATAAGGGAGGCCCCCGTTTTGCGCATAGGAGCGCCGGGGGGCCCATTGTTCGCCTTCTAGGCACTGGAGGTGCCTTCATCCAACCAGGTACTGTTTAAAGGACCAATATAGTTGCAATCCAAAGTTCTTTCTACAGACTTTTGTTTGATTCATATATTACCTACCAGCGTTTGATGTTTTTACATATGTGTATGCAAATGTTCCTTTTATGGACATGCTTGCTAATATGTTTTTCTAGCTTGCCATATGTTTTCTAATGTTCCTACTATGGGCATTTTATGATATTCTTATGACAAGTGCTGTGATGTAATAACGTGTTTTCCTGACTACTGCTTATGTTGCAGAATACTGAGTAACCTGCGTGTTATGTGTGACTACTGCTAGGTTGCAGAGTAACTAATGTGTAACGTTCTGACAACTGCTAAGGTAGCAGGATAGTACAGATATGTGATGTTTGGTCTGATAATTGCCTTGTGTACAATACAGTATATTTTCATATAATCTGGTGTTGTGTTTCCTTTGTGGTGGGGATATTGTGTCACATGTGTTGTGTGTGTTGTGCAAACACTTTACACATTGCCTCCAGGTTAAGCCTGACTGCTCGTGCCAAGCTACCAAGGGGGTGAGCAGGGGTTATCTTGGACGTGTAACTCCCTTGCCCTGACTAGAGTGGGTAAGTTCTGCCTGGCTGAGGTGCATACCCTAGCCAACCAGAAACCCCATTTCTAACAGAGAGCTTATCACCTTCAATGGTTTGCCTCATGCAGCATCCCTCAGTTACCGGTTGTCATGCAATAGTAGGGCAATGCCAAGTGCATTTGCACAGATCCCACACAAGGATGGCATCCAGCTAGTCTTCATATACCCAAAGCCACATCATGGAGAAATGATGGCCAAATGACCCAGCCACGTTGCTGACAGAAGTTCAGTAGCTGGAAGAAAGTGACATGGAAACACCCATGTCACACTGGAAACAAATCAACAATGGTCACTTCACTATGTGTACATTGCCTAGATGGACTCATGGAGGTTGTACTAATGTTTCTCAGACAGATAACATATCTTGCATGGAAATGTACACTGGAGACAAGTTGGGGAAAATGTGAGGGAGATTTGTCTACAAAAGCACCTCACAATGAATCACCTAGTCCCAGAGATAACACCTCTCTTGATTTGTACTCCTGACAACACCATGGGGGTCATTCAGACCCCGGCGGGCGGCGGGAGCCGCCCGCCTGGCGGGAACCGCCGAATGACCGCACCGCGGCCAAAAGACCGCGGCGGACATTCTGTGTTTTCCGCTGGGCTGGCGGGCGACCGCCAGAAGGCCGCCCGCCAGCCCAGCGGGAAACCCCTTCCCACGAGGAGGCGTAGTGGGAAGGGTGCGACGGGTGCAGTTGCACCCGTCGCGAATTTCAGTGTCTGCAATGCAGACACTGAAATTCTATGTGGGGCCCGCTTACGGGGGCCCCTGCAGTGCCCATGCCATTGGCATGGGCACTGCAGGGGCCCCCAGGGGCCCCACGACACCCCTCACCGCCATCCTGTTCCTCGCGAATTTCAGTGTCTGCAATGCAGACACTGAAATTCTATGTGGGGCCCGCTTACGGGGGCCCCTGCAGTGCCCATGCCATTGGCATGGGCACTGCAGGGGCCCCCAGGGGCCCCACGACACCCCTCACCGCCATCCTGTTCCTGGCGGTTCGCGGTGAGGGGGTCGGAATCCCCCATGGCGGCGCAGCAAGCTGCGCCGCCATGGGGGATTCCTCAGGGCATCGGAAAACCGGAGGGACACCGCCAGTTTTCCTGTTCTGACCGCGGCCAAACCGCCGCGGTCAGAATGCCCTGCGGGGCACCGCCAGCCTGTTGGCGGTGCTCCCGCCAACCCCGGCCCCGGCGGTCCTTGACCGCCGGGGTCGGAATGACCCGCCATATTTTGATTGCATCAGTAGAAGCCATTAGTCCTTTGAATGTTGTAGAGGACCATGGATTCTCAAGTACTTGTAGAAGGCCCTTAATACGTTGTTCAATGGAAAGCCATATCACTGTCTCTTTTTGTCATGTAAACACAGATTCCCTTAAATGATGTTTGTACGCAACCAAATATGATTCCCACTTTACTGCAATTCACTCCCTTGTGCATGTCAACACTTAGGTAATTCACCTTTCCCATTTAACATGCAAAGCACTTTGCTACACAATTCTACATCAATGGCATGGAAATGCACATTGTGAGTAAAAACTGTAGTCCTACCGGTCATGTCCTTTATTGCTTCTGCAGTTGTACATGCCAAATTACATGCAATTTTGGGTGAGAGCGTGTGTGAGCCACCAGTCAATGGTGACACACTCCTGTCAGTGGCACCACATGAACTGTAGCACCATAACATATATCCAAATCCAAACACATGTCGGCAGGACACATATGTGAGGGAATGCAGACATCATCCCATGAAGACAAGTAGACCATTCATGAAACAGCAATGAAAACAATATGATAAAAGTGAAAGATACATATGATAACATGTAGGCACAAGGAAGGATGGCAACAGTGATAACACCAAAATCATGTCAATGGATATTCAGCAATTACCAAGGGAAACCTTTGCTCTACGACTGCACCCAAAGAGCAACATATGCTTTGTCACATATATGATGGTCACTTTAACATGAGAGACAGTATTGAGGCACCAGCACTCATGACATGCTGAAGACAAGTGGCCTCTGGGGAACAGATGCCAATTTACTCACTTAAGCAGACACATGGCTGAGGACAGTGATCTATTATTTCATGTTGTTTGGGCTGTCACACTAAGAAGTACTAGACTGCTGTGTACAAATTACACCCACAACAACAAATAACATTACCTGATTGATCACTGTACTCAGCCATGTGTTGGCCCTGGAAAGTTAATTGGTTGGGGAATTTATTTGGTTGTGCCCTGTTCACTGGGCTAAAAGACAAGGCACATCAGCATGCACCAACTTCCAAACCTATACAAACAATTAATCATCTTGTGTCTCACACATGGCCCATCCCCACGATCTTTAGGGAGAGATGGCAGAACGTAACACACCAACTTGTCAATGTAACAGGCAGGAATATGCCTTGGATTCACCCCTTGTAGCTGCTGTGCTCTCCACAAGAGCCCATCAATCTCGTGATAAGCCACCGCCAGAATGCAGGCCCCTAAAGGGGTCAGGCTCAGACATGTGCCCTGCCCACATTAAGAGGACAACCCCAGCTGGACCGCTGGAATCTTCTTGGCCCAGGGTCTCAGGTCCACCTATTCTGACAGTGTGCAATCCACTGGCTATGGACCCCCAGAGTCCTCACATTACGGGTGATGGCTCTCCAGAGCCCCTTCTTCTGATGAGCATTGACCTGTATGGATGCAAGAAACAAATCAAAAGGTTACAAACACAATTTTCTTCCCCAAATGGTTGTCACACACATTTCCGAAACACCAAGCACAAAAATGTAAACTTGTCATCTTTTGGAGTAATCTGCAGACTAACCCACAAATCTGCTCATGACGTGCATTGACTAGGCAAGCCTACTGTCAGGTAGCCCAGGTTTAAGCAACATGTACTGTGATGTGAGCCACTATGAAACACAACTCACCATTGTGGCCTTCTGAAGGGTAAACTCCTTGGGCCTGACTGGACAGACACATTTACATTCTGCAACATTGACTCACTGCATACAATCCTTACACACAACTACCATAGTACATACTTCACCCTAACACTTACGTGACAGTGAAAGGACTGCCATGGGTGACACAGAAAGTCTCTTCCCTGTGCATGTGTGGACATATTGACTACCCAATGTTATCTCATACCACTTCGGGGGGGTTCCTGTGGTGTGTACCTATAGCACAGAACCCACTTTTTAGCGTAAGTGGAAATCCTATAATGATGGTATCTAACATACTAAGGTTAGTTTGGTCTCATTGGTTGCGTGTTACCAAGCTAATGAGTCACATGCCTTGCCTTCCATGGAATCAACCAACTTTCTGCACTGTTGGCTTGACACTTGTGCAATACACCCGTATTAGACAAATATAACTTATGTAAAGTTGACAACAGGGCAGTGGTGCTAAGGGGCCTTTCATAAGTCAATGACACACTTTGACAATGAAGGAAAATGCACATAGATACTAGATCCTGGAGTTACCTCAGTACCCACCCCTAATGTAGTCAATGGACAAAGGCCTTCAGGCCAAGTCTTGCCACTGAAGACTCCATATGGCCACATGCCAGGATCTGCTGTTCTACAGGGAGTGGGCCTGGTGCCACAGTAGCATAGCCGCAGTAACTCTACCCCAGCCTGGTCTATGTCCCATACTGGAAGATACATATGACAGGTCCTGGTCTTTGCAGGCTATGCATACAGAACCTACATGAAACTCACATTTCTATCACTTCCATGCATGACAGTACATCATGTGCCTATCCTCTATGTGGGTTGTGGCTTGTGTGGCACTATGAAGGGCTCAGTGATTTGATGTGGTTCTCAATCCACAATTTGCCAAGGCCAGATGTGGGCTGAGTGTTCTGTGGCACTATACACATTGTTAACAACGTTCTCAAATAACCCAAACAGTATATATACACAGCTCATGCTGTGATGCACATATATGTCATTTGACATTTATGACCATCATTTCCACAGATATGGCATTGTATGCCTGTAAGGTCTCCTCCCCTCTATACATGAATGCAACACAAGGAGGATCTTTGCCTTATCACATATCATATAACACAAATTTAACCTTAAATATATAGAGTACCTTTCTCCACTACCTGCATGATTTACATCCCATGCATGGCACACAAAATGTGACAATAGGCACCCAGAAACTCTAACTGGCACACAGAGGCACATTGTAGCCTATGAGGAAGGAATGGGCGGTGTTGAAAAGAGTCAACTATGCCTATGAGGTTCTTACCTGCTCCTCTGGTGAGCCATAGAGCTGACCATTCAGGGGAAGGACCGCCTCAACGAGCCTTTCCAGCACCTCAGAAGAGAAGGCAGGGGCCCTTTCAGCTGCTTGGCCTGGCATTATTGCACCCAGAGGCAGCACAAAGCAGCTGAAGTGGTGGAGGTGTTGATGGCAGCAGTGTCAGGAGTCAAGTGAGTGAATTTGCAAAACACGCCTTCACCAAAGGCCACAGCCATTGGCCCGCAACCATCACAAGCAATAATGTTAGCCTATGGCTGTATCCACTACAGTTGGAACCACCCACCAGAATAGTCTGCTGGTGGCCATGGGCAGTTCTAAATGTCCAGTGAAGAAGGTCAGTCATCCGCTATTTTGGCTTTGGACAATACAGTATTGAGCCCTGATAAATGTGTCAGAACACCAATATGTGTTGAATCATCACAAACATTCTAAAGCAGCCTTGTTATTTTAGTTCTACTACACAATCACCAGTGTAGTGTATTGCGGGGCACAGACCGCATATTATGGTGGTGCATTATCCACCGCCGCTGACAGTATTTTTCATGGTCGGAACAAACTGTTACATTCTGAGGGGCATTTGAGAAGCAGATAGTTGGGTGTTGCACAGATCCATGTTGTAGACACATGCGTTGACAACCATGGGGGTCACATTTGACCCTTGTGTAGTTGACAGCTGTGATGTATACTGGGTGTAATGTCTTTCCAGTCACAAATGCTTGGTCATATGATTTTGTTTCTATACATCATGTATGTTGGTGTGGGCACAGTGATTAATACTTCAACTCATGCGTTTTCACAAATAGGTACCCTGAGAGAGGGAAGAGGCAACATTCTCCAGTGCACCATCCATTGCCAGACCTTCAAACCATAGAAGAATGTCACATCATCAAACCGTACTGTCTCAATAGGCAAATACTTGTGGATTTATGTTGTCAATTGGAGCCAGATCTGATGCCTGAAACACTAATCGAACATGCATACCACCCATTTTTCAACTCATGGCAGTATTACACTTCCTGGCCACAGGGTCCTTCCAATATACAGCGCCCCTATTTGGTGGTATGTCTCAACCTATGTTCAGTGTTGTGTTAAGAGATGTGCTATCAGCAATGTTGAAACACATTGACAGCTATATCAGGTTCCCCAGACGTGAGGATTTAGTCAATGTGAAGGCTGACTTCTATGGTTTTCCTCACCTCCCCCATGTGGTGGGAGACATTGATTGCACATGTGTTGCCTTGGTGCCACCGCAGACCAGTGAACAAGTCTATTACTACAGGAAACACTTCCATTCTATCAGAGTGCAAGTTTTCTGCCTGTCAGATCTCTACATCAAATGTCTGTTCCTGGTTCCCAGGTTCAGCCCGTGATTCCTTTGTGAAGCGGAATAGCATCATACCCCAGCTGACAACTGCAACCAGAGAGGGCCTAGCTGGTTGATAAGTCACATCTGTCCTGATTTTGTCTGTGCAATGTCAGGTGCTGTAGGAGGCTGGACTGGGTTTTAGTGAGTACCAAGGGGTACTTACACCTTGCACCAGGCCCATGTATCCCTTATTAGTGTAGAGGGGTGTCTAGCAGCTTAGGCTGATAGAAAAGGTAGCTTAGCAGAGCAACTTAGGCTGAACTAGGAGACGAGTGAAGCTCCTACAGTACCACTAGTGTCATATGCACAATATCATAAGAAAACACAATACACAGATATACTAAAATTAAAGGTAATTTATTTTTATGACAATATGCCAAAAGTATCTCAGTGAGTACTCTCAGTATGAGGATAGCAAATATACACAAGATATATGTACACAATACCAAAATATACAGTAATAGCAATAGAAAACAGTGCAAACAATGTATAGTCACAATAGAATGCAATGGGGGCACATAGGGATAGGGGCAACACAAACCATATACTCTAGAAGTGGAATGCGAACCACGAATGGACCCCAAACCTATGTGACCTTGTAGAGGGTCGCTGGGACTGTAAGAAAACAGTGAGGGTTAGAAAAATAGCCCACCCCAAGACCCTGAAAAGTGGGTGCAAAGTGCACCTAAGTTCCCCAAAGAGCACAGAAGTCGTGATAGGGGAATTCTGCAGGAAAGACCAACACCAGCAATGCAACAACGATGGATTTCCAGACGAGGGTACCTGTGGAACAAGGGGACCAAGTCCAAAAGTCACGACCAAGTCGGGAGTGGGCAGATGCCCAGGAAATGCCAGCTGTGGATGCAAAGAAGATGCCACTGGATGGTAGAAACTGAGGATTCTGCACGAACGACAAGGGGTAGAAACTTCCCCTTTGGAGGATGGATGTCCAACGTCGTGAAGAGTCGTGCAGAAGTGTTTTCCCGCAGAAAGACCGCAAACAAGCCTTGCTAGCTGCAAAGCTCGTGGTTAGGGTTTTTGGTTGCTGCTGTGGCCCAAGAGGGACCAGAATGTCACCAATTGCATCAGGTGACAGAGGGGGGCATCCAGCAAGACAAGGAGCCCTCTCAGAAGCAGGCAGCACCCGCAGAAGTGCCGGAACAGGCACTACAAATTGGAGTGAAACAGTGCTCACCCGGAGTTACACAAGAGAGTCCCACGCCGCCGGAGGACAACTCAGGAGGTCGTGCAATACAGGTTAGAGTGCTGTGGACCCAGGCTTGGCTGTGCACAAAGGAAATCTTCGTGGAGTGCACAGGAGCCGAATTAGCTGCAAAACACGCAGTTCCCAGGAATGCAGTCTGGCGTGGGAAGGCAAGGACTTACCTCCACCAAACTTGGACTGAAGAGTCACTGGACTGTGAGAGTCACTTAGACAGAGTTGCTGAGTTCAAGGGACCTCGCTTGTCATGCTGAGAGGAGACCCAGAGGACCGGTGATGCAGTTCTTTGGTGCCTGCGGTTGCAAGGGGAAGATTCCGTCGACCCACGGGAGATTTCTTCTGAGCTTCTAGTGCAGAGAGGAGGTAGACTACCCCCACAGCATGCACCACCAGGAAAACAGTCGAGAAGGCGGTAGGATCAGCGTTACAGTGTCGCAGTAGTCGTCTTTGCTACTTTGTTGCAGTTTTGCAGGCTTCCAGCGCGGTCAGCAGTCGATTCCTTGGCAGAAGGTGAAGAGAGAGATGCAGAGGAACTCTGATGAGCTCTTGCATTCGTTATCTAAGGAATTCCCCAAAGCAGAGACCCTAAATAGCCAGAAAAGAGGGTTTGGCTACTTAGGAGAGAGGATAGGCTAGCAACACCTGAAGGAGCCTATCAGAAGGAGTCTCTGACGTCACCTGCTGGCCCTGGCCACTCAGAGCAGTCCAGTGTGCCAGCAGCACCTCTTTTTCCAAGATGGCAGAGGTCTGGAGCACACTGGAGGAGCTCTGGGCACCTCCCAGGGGAGGTGCAGGTCAGGGGAGTGGTCACTCCCCTTTCCTTTGTCCAGTTTCGCGCCAGAGCAGGGCTGAGGGGTCCCTGAACCGGTGTAGACTGGCTTATGCAGAAATGGGCACCATCTGTGCCCTTGAAAGCATTTCCAGAGGCTGGGGGAGGCTACTCCTCCCCTGCCTTAACACCTTATTCCAAAGGGAGAGGGTGTAACACCCTCTCTCTGAGGAAGTCCTTTGTTCTGTATTCCTGGTCCAAGCCTGGCTGGACCCCAGGAGGGCAGAAACCTGTCTGAGGGGTTGGCAGGAGCAGCAGCTGCAGTGAAACCCCTGAAAAGGCAGTTTGGCAGTACCCGGGTCTGTGCTAGAGACCCGGGGAATCATGGGATTGTCTCCCCAATACAAGGATGGCATTGGTGGGGCAATTCCATGATCTTAGACATGTTACATGGCCATATTCGGAGTTACCATTGTGAAGCTACACATAGGTAGTGACCTATATGTAGTGCACGCGTGTAATGGTGTCCCCGTACTCACAAAGTCCGGGGAATTGGCCCTGAACCATGTGGGGGCACCTTGGCTAGTGCCAGGGTGCCCACACACTAAGTAACTTAGCACCCAACCTTTACCAGGTAAAGGTTAAACATATAGGTGACTTATAAGTTACTTAAGTGCAGTGTAAAATGGCTGTGAAATAATGTGGACGTTATTTCACTCAGGCTGCAGTGGCAGGCCTGTGTAAGAATTGTCAGAGCTCCCTATGGGTGGCAAAAGAAATGCTGCAGCCCATAGGGATCTCCTGGAACCCCAATACCCTGGGTACCTCAGTACCATATACTAGGGAATTATAAGGGTGTTCCAGTAAGCCAATGTAAATTGGTAAAATTGGTCACTAGCCTGTTAGTGACAATTTGGAAAGAAATGAGAGAGCATAACCACTGAGGTTCTGATTAGCAGAGCCTCAGTGAGACAGTTAGTCATAACACAGGTAACACATACAGGGCACACTTATGAGCATTGGGGCCCTGGCTGGCAGGGTCCCAGTGACACATACAACTAAAACAACATATATACAGTGAAATATGGGGGTAACATGCCAGGCAAGATGGTACTTTCCTACAGGTGCTATAATCATAAAATGAGTGACATGTTGCACTCATGTCTCATTCCTGAACAGGAGACTTAGCATATCCAAACTGTCCTTAGTTACTGATGCTACTGAGGAATCTAACTATGCCAGGGGAAGTCTGCTTCAATCAGGCCCATGGAAGAACACAGCTGGCAGTGGAGTGGGCTTTTGGGCTCCTGAAGGCCAGATTTTGTTGTTTGGACAGGACTGGTGGATGCCCTCCTCTTCTCACACGGGAAAGTGTGTCAGATCACTGTGGCATGCTGCATGCTCCATAACATCTCCCTACAGAGGAATATCCCTTATATCCTAGAGGAAGGGGAGCCTGCAGTGCCACCAGGTAAGAATCCTAAAATGCCAAATTAAAATGATAGTGATGAAGAGGAAGAAGGTGACTTGCAACAAGATCTCATCAACAGCTTCTTCTCATTAGTGTATGTCATGAGATGTCATGACTTTTACTCTACAATAAGTTGTAGTTGTGATAATGAATGAAGTTAATAATTGGTAATACTTGGGGAGCTGATGCTCCGGCAAAATCTTCCAAAGGGTGTTTGATGCGGTAGCTTTTGACACATACACATCTTGATGATGTTTCTTTGCGTGTGTCAGATTTATTGTTATGTTCTTTGTTCTTCATATGCTTGCCATGTGATTTGTGTCATGTGTATGGTTTCATACCTATACTCCTTGTTTTGTTCTTTGTTCAGGTACCTTCACAATGACATCTTAAAGTGGCCATTTCAGAGTTGTGACATTGGCAGGTATGTGATGCTGTCAGGACATACGAAGTGGACATGGATTGTTCCTGGGAATGTAGGTCTCAGTCTGAGGGTGTAGACCTTTTCCAAGATAGCTTGCACAGTGATAGGATGGAAGTGCAGAAGACTCCATTTGACTTGTTCCTGGTCATGTGGTGGCCCTGATGCATCATGTGTGTCATCATGTGGTCAGACAATATCTAGTCCCCAATTCATTTTATTTTCCCTTCACATTGGCTGAACACTCTTTGTGCGTGAACTGTATGTAGCTGTTGATGTGTTTCATCATTGTTAGCCAAAGTGTCTGTGGTACATCACTGACATTTGTGTGTGTCATACCACCAGATGCAGAGGCACTGGGTTGTAATGACCCTGTGATCAGAAACTGTTGTACTGCCATCTATCTGAGTCTTGCATTATATGATGTTGGATTACTTTTGTTTGGTAGGCGATATGGCTCCAGCTGATGACATCAACCACTTTAATGTTTGTTTATTCTAAGGGACTTCTGACAAACCCCTTCTTCCATGGTCTGGAGGTCAGTACTTGTAAATTTAATCATTTACCCAGTATGATTCAATCATGTATGACTTGCAATGTTTCATACATATTGACAGCCCATGCACAGAACAATGCAATACAAGTTCTTCTTTGGCAAGACACTTGTATGTATGTTTTTGTGTGGGATGGTTGTAATCCTAAGCTGGACACTGTGTATATGCACCATAACCCTGCTTGCACAAGTACCTTTGATTTATCATCATATGTTTCACATGGTCTGGCATATCTACATGGCTAAATGTGGAATTTAAGACATCAGACAATGAGTTTGTGAAGGGTGCCTATTCTACAGTACAAAGTCTGACGAATATGTACTTTGATTCAGTATAAGACACACTTTCTGGTTTCAAAAAGTCAAGACATATGGACAGCCTATGTGCTGTGCACAGGTATGAAATGCTTGGTGTGACCAGACAATTGTATGTATGTTTTTGTGTGTAATGGTTGTAATCCTGAGCAGAATGCCTGTAACATATTCCTCCTTGCACAAGTATGTTATGCCTTCCTCATATGGTTCACACGGTCTTACATCTCTACATAGCAAAATGTTGAAATTAACAAGCAGACAATGAGGTTGTGATGGGTCAATTTATTACAATGCTGATGCAGAAAATAACATTTGGACAAAAAAGAAGAAAAAATAAAGTGAGGGTGTCAGTCAAGGTGAATGCAAATCATTGGAGAAGATGCCATAACATTGGGAGTCCAAAGTCCAGGGTACTCCTCCCAATGGAATTGGTAGGTGGCTGAGGATCAGTCAACAGAATGAATATGTGACACACAAAGAAGTTCCTTTAGGAAGAGGTCACTTTCTGGCAATGTTGGGTGCCTTGCCATCCACACCTCCTGGATTCTTTGCTGGACGTTCCCGTTTGTGAGGGGATATCAGATGCTACAGAGGTAGGGGTTTCTGCAGGTGTTTGTGCCTCTAGCAGGGCCTCCCTTCCTGTGGCTGTCACTGATCTTCTTGGGTGTGATGCTGTTGGCACACAAGAAAGGGTAGATGGTGGGGTAAAAGCCCTGCTATGGGTGGTGTTGATTTCACTCGGCACACCTGTTAGGGTGCCCATGATGTTGTTACAGACATCTACTTTTTCTATGAGGACCCTCTGAAGCTGCTTAATTTCCCGGAGTTTAGTCAACCCCCTGGCCCATCACGTCTTGGGACTCCCAATAGAACCCCAAGACATGGGTAATGGCATCCACAGACAAACTTGACAAGTGGTATCCTCTCAGTTGAGTACACTTTAATTGAGAGTTAACAATAAGGGGTATATGGTCAAGTGGATACTAGGCTGGTGTTTGGGATTACAGATGCAGGGCCTCCTGGGAGTTGCAGTCAGGTCACTCCCTCTACTTCCCACACGTAAGGAATGGTATCCTCCCAGGTGAGTACACTTCAATAGAGAGTTAACAAACAGGAGTATGTGGGCAAGTGACCACTGGGGTGATGGTTGGAGATACTGAAACATGGCCTGCTGGGAGTTGCAGTCAGGTCACTCCCTCTACTTCCTACACTTGACAAATGGTATCCTCCAAGGTGAGTACACTTCAATTGAGAGTTAATAAACAGGGGTATATGGGCAAGTAACCACTGGGCTAATGGGTAGAACTACAGACAAAGGGCCTTCTGGGAGTTGCAGGCAGGTCACTCCCACTACTTCCCATACTTAACTCATGGTGTCCTCCCAGGTGAGCACACTTCAATTGAAAGTTAACAAACAGGGGTATATGGTCAAGTACAACCTGGGCTGGTGGGTAGAATTAAATACATAGGGTTTTCTGGAAGTTGCAGTCAGGTCACTCCCTCTACTTCCCACATTTGAAGAATGGTAGCTTCCCAGGTAAGTACACTTCAATTGAGATTCAACAAACAAGGATATATGGGCAAGTGACCACTGAGCTGGTGGTTGGGGTTACTGAAACATGGCCTGCTAGGAGCTGCACTCAGGTCACGCCCTCTGCTTCCCACACTTGTCAAATGCAATCTTCCTGGTGAGTACACCTCAATTGGGAGTTAACAAACAGGGGTATATGGTCAAGTGAACACTGGGATGGTAGTTGAGATTACAGACACAGGGCCTCCTTGGAGTTACAGTCAGGTCACTCTCTCTACTTTCCACAATTGACAAATGGTATCCTGCCAGCTGAGTAAACTTCAATTGAGAGTTAGGAAACAGAGATAAACGAGCAAGTGACCACTGGGCTGGTGGTTGGAGTTACTAAAACAAGGCATCCTGGGAGTTGCAGTCAAGTTACTCCCTCTGCTTCCCACACTTGACACAGGGTATCCTCCCAGATGAGTTCACTTCAATTGAAAATTAACAAACAGTGGTATATGGACAAGTGACCACTGGGCTGGTGGTTGAAGTTACTGAAACAAGACCTCCTGGGAGTTGAGGTCAGGTCAATCCCTCTGCTTCCCACACTTGACAAATGATATCCTCCCAGGTGAGTACACTCCAATTGAGAGTTAACAAACTGGGGTATATGGTCAAGTGACCACTGGGTTGGTGGTTGGAGCTCCTGCAACAGTGCCTCCTGGGAGTTACAGTCAGGTTACTCCCCCTACTTTCCACAGTTCACAAATAATGGTGATTACATATCTGTAGTAGACTGCATTTAGGTTTGAGTATATATTTACATGCTGACACATACCATGAGTCCTGGAATTTTGTTTGATATTGAAAAACTTACAGGCACCTTTTTGATGTATGGTATGTGATGGGCCTTGTTAGTTTGCTGTTTGATTAAAAAAACACAGTAACAGTGTTACATCTCAGATGCTCTGCACATTGAATTGGTTAAGTACATGAACAACACAGGGAGGAGCATGCTGGACTTCGGCTCCAAACAATTGTGGCTCTACTCTTAAGATTTCATCCACCATGACTCTCAACTCATCTTCAGAAAAACAGGGATTTTTGGGATGTGACATGGTGGGCAACTAAAGTGGGTGACAGGGACTTACTTAACAGGGAAAGTACAAAAGGGAGTTAATGGCCAAAAGTGTGTGCAAGATTTTAAATAGGATGGTGAAAAAAGGGGTGCCTAATCATTGGAAAATTAAAAAATCAGTGGTCAGTGATCTTTGTCTTTCAGTGGAGAGCTAAAGGATTGTGGTCTGGGAGGGGGGTGTTTTATAGTGTGATTTGCAAGTGTGTTCACTGGACCAATGTGTGTCAGTTGCTTTGTATTTTAATTCATCCAATGTGCACTTGTCTGTTACTTTGCTGAACATTGACTACGGTGGTCGACCACCATTGGCTCACCATTGTAAGTGCACCACCACGGTGACTGTGTGTTTGTAATAGGCTTGGTGGTTGGCCACTGCACTGATGGCACTGGAGGTGAAACCATCTAGATAGCAGACCGCCACACCACTTGTGGCCTGCCTTTTTGCTTGGATGGCGGCAGTTCTGCCTGCTTGCATTGCAATATGGTGAGTTAGGGACTGCCAGTGCAGAGGTCTTTTGAGGACCACCAACATGGCAGTCTGCAGTCCGACTGGTAAACTCGTAAACAGGCCCATTAATCTTTTAATCTGCAAGGTAAATCGGTAGTGGGGTGGAGTGAGTTGAGTATGCCCTGACACTGGATGGGAAACAAAGGCATAAAAAAGGAAGGTACATTCATCCTCATTCACCACGCAAAACTGTCTGTAGTGACACTTCTCCGGAAGGGGGAGGAGGAATATGCCAGTGGCAGTATATGCACTTCAAAGGTGGTTATTCCTCCCGTTTCAGACACTGAGCCATTATTTCACAGTGGAGACTGCACAATGTTGCAGAACCTTCTCTCAATCAAAAACAATCAACTGCTGACCTCCATTTTCACTTTTGCCAGCCATTCACACAGAGGGGTTCTAAAATGGATCCTAGTTTTCATACAAAACAGCACAGTACAAACACTTAGGGTCTGATGTAGACTTTGAGGAATTGAGCAGTGTACATCAGGATGGAGCAGGACATAATCTTTGTCATCTCCCAACCGTACTCCTCCCATCAAAGTTAGAGATGACCGCCAGTTCAACGGTCATCTCTGTACCTTTAAATCCTCTGGTGTTCCAACCAAGGTGCCATAAATATGGTAGATGCCCCCATCGATTTTGACAGGGGTCCATGAAACTTTTAAGCTTTTTTGTTTTTCAGAAAAAACTCCTACAGCAGGAGATTTTGTTAACAAAATAGAAAACTAATGATCCCCACACCGTGAGAGTTCGTCCTATGGCGAGGGAGGGTCAATGTTTGTTTTCTACTGTCCCTCACCATACGGTTGTACCTGCCAGTGATGGACAGAAAAATAAAAGGCATTATGCTGCCCACCATTCCTTTATTGGGATCTCAGACGAAGCTTTCCCCGACAGAGTCCAAGGGGTCTTTGTTGATGGAAAGCTAACGATCTGCATGTGTATAAATGAAGTGGGTGGACAAGATTCTCCATTGCATTGTGATCATGAAATTACCACCTGCATGAATGGGAAAAAGCACCCAGATGAGGAGAGAAAAGACATTAAATTCTGCCAGCACTGCCCCTAGCTCTCAATCAGTTTAGCAGTGCAAATGATGTGCCTCAAGTTGTTGCACAGAAGCCCTTAGTGAACACCAGTGATTATGATGCTCTTTGAGACAAATATCAAAACCATGCAAACAAATACAACAAATGTATTAGCAGTTGAGCATTAGGTAGGAATATTGTCTTCAGAGCAGTGCAGAGAATGCCACCAAACATGTCATAAGAATGTTATGTGTATGGAAATAGATGTTTTGCGAGCAACAGTGCATCAACTGGTAGGTCAAGGAGAATCATGAAAGGTTAGGTTAGGTATTGTTGACAGCATTTATATATCTTAATGCTAGAGCTCTGTCGCTTCTAGGCAGCACCATGTCCACTATTGGCTTTCAAAGTTAGAATTAAAAAATGTGTAACCTGGGAAATTGGACCCTGATTGTCAAGAGTCTGGCAAGACATTCTTAACCTGACAGTCTATGTATGGACACGACGCAGAGTCATTTCACTGTGAAAAAATGATAAAAATTACATTAAAAGCATTTTGATTTGCTGTTTGGTGAGAATGTCTTGTAGAGCATGATGAGTTAGCAAGTTGGTATCCACCACAACCATTTACCTCTAGTCAAATTTACATATTCATATTTTGGCAAAAGCCTTAGAAGGTTGTAGAGTGAGACTGATATAATAATAAATGTTTTCCTAGAATTCCTGCTTGTTTTTCCATTGTACTTGAAATTATATCCAGTGAAAGATGGGCAGTGCCCTTGTTGGTATTGTTAACGGAAACCAATGACGATATTTTTGTATGGACAAAAATCCCTAATTAGGGAATAGTAACCAAGGGTTGCTTTTCAGTACCAAGCTAACAGGGTGCTTACTTAGGAATGTGATTGAATACAAAGATCAAAAAATGTATTTATAAAATGGATACAAATAAAAGAATTGCTGTTACTGGGTATCATAATGAACTTAGCAATCTCTTTTATAGGTATAATATGACTAGGGCCCTCATTATGAACTTGGCGCTAATCACCGCCGACCGCCGTGGTGACGGTGAACAGAAGCCCACCAGTGGCGGTGGACTGCACACCGCCAAATAATTATGGCAAAAAGTTAAACCTCCAAAAACCCTGCAACCTCAACCCACCGCCAGGGCCTACGATGGCACAAAGGCAGTACACCCCACCCCGCCACCGCCATGCAGACAAATCATCCGCCCACCAAATAATGTTGCACAAATCAGCTTGGCAGATAGTGAATGCCGAACGATCATTGGAGGTACGGACCGCCACAGCCAGTAATGGGACCCACCAACAGCAAATGCCCACATTGGCAAGTCTGAAACCCACACACCTGATACACATCCACAACAAAAATCACTCACATACACACCCCACAATCCTTTGCCATGCCAAAGCACAACTGATATTGACAACACAACACGCATACTCTAAACCCAATATCACACAAGTCACACACCCAAAGATACCACCAAAACACATACATACCCTGAACACCATCACAAGCCACACACACAACCACACAACAGCATCCTCACCAATACATCCACAACACACTATGGCCCCCCTAAGCACGCCCGCTTCACAGACAGGGAGCTAAGGTCCAAGGTGGACGAAATCCTCAGGGTTGAGCTACAACTATTTGGGGAACAGGTGCAGCAGACACCCATGGCCAGGAAGACGGAGCTATGGCAGCAGATAGTCAACAAGGTCAACATAGTGGAAAGCTATCCACGCACAAGGGATGACACCCATAAGAGATGGAACGACCTGCGCAAGAAGGTTCGGTCAATGGCATTCAGACACAACATCGCTGTACAGAAGACTGGTGGTGATTCCCCACCTACTCCCGCCGAATACACCGACTGGGAGGAGAAGGTCCTGGCTATCCTGCACCTGGAGGGCCTCACCGGACTCACTGGAAGACTGGACTCGAATAAGTCAACTACGATACCTTAACAGTCACCTCACCTACAATGCATGTATCACCCCATACCTCTCACTACCACCAGGACCCCATCTACTACCGAGTCAACAACACCCACATCCATGTTCCCTGTATGCCCACAATCCCACAAACAGATCTCCATCCAGCCACCAGTGCACAGTCACCTACTGCTGCATGGAATCCCAGTGTCACTACAGCTCCCACAGTGCACCTCCACTCCCCACATAAAATGCAACTAAATGTACACGAAGGGACCTTGCATGCCACGACAGGGGAATATAACCATCAAATAGTGCAGAGCAGTGCAGCAATTGTCGATAAAGTACCTGACACACACTTGTCTATTCCCCCACACAAAGGCACCACTACCCATGCCACCTGTACCGAGACGTCAACGCGTGCCAGCCCTCCACCTGAAGACAGAGGCCCCACTCAGGAGAGTGCAGAGGGATGTCTGGAAATAGAGGAACTCCCTGGCCCATCACACAGTCCTGGACTGTCACCCTCCAGAAGCCCCACCCAGGTTACCACTGACACCCCTACCACCCAGCCACCATCATCAGTTCTGGCCAAATGACCCCACACCAGTGTCTCCCGGCCATGGACTGGTGGCCCACATGTACAGAGGCCAGAGTATCCACCCACCAACAGGCAGGATGATGAAGGGCTAACTACAAGTGGGACTGCCAGACCTGTGCAGGGGACACAGGCATAGGGGCTAGGGCAAATGGGAGGGCATCAGTGGCTCAGGAGGGTGGTCAAAGGATGGATGCTGCAACCCAGGAGATGATATCTGAGGTCCTGGGAGCATACCACCATACCCAGGACAGGATGGGCCAGATTCTGGCCACCCTGGAGCAGAATCAGAGGCTGCAGATAGCACACCACCTGGAGGCCATGGAGCAATGGAAACATCTCAATGCCACCATAGCCTCCATTGCAGGGGTGCTGCAGCACCAGTACCACAGCCAGCCTGAGTCCTCCATCCACCTGCAAGCCCTGACCACTAGCCAGGACACTGTCCTGCCTCCAACATCAGGAGCTACTACTGGACTGGTGTCACTGGTGCCAGAGGACACACAGGAAACCAGCACCCCTAACACTGCAGCCCAGCTGCACCTTTGCAAACTTGCCCTCAGACCCAGATATGCCACTGAAGCACCAGCCAAGACAAAGCCCAGCGCCAGGAAGTGACTCTACCCTGAACTGTTTCTATTGTGTGCCACTGAGCTACCTTATTGACATGCCACTGCCATCTTCCAATGGCCACATGGACCAAAACCCAGTGCTACCAACAGCTGAGCATATGTACCCGAGTATGTATTTTCACCATGTGCCCACTCACTTTCACTGTCCCACCACTTATGCATATTTTGCCATTTAATAAATACACCTATGCACTCAAATTGTATGTCCCTTGTCAATATGAGATATGAATTGTGATTCTGTAGGCATTAGCCATTTACTATCATAATCCCACCTTGTTATTTCAGGAGGGGATCCAACGGTCTGAAGTATGTCACACTGTACCTAATATTGGGTTCCCTGACACATGCCACTTCAATCATCATTTAGCATTGTCACTGACAAAAGACACCACAGTACTTATTATATGAGTCAGAGTAAGTATGCAGTGAAGACATCAGCATCATTGAACGGTACCTTAGAGTCACTGGAAGTATGGGCGGATTAGCTGGGTCCTGGAGTTGAGATCTTTCCCCTTTTCTTCATCACCATCACTCTCATCCCCATCACTCTCATCCCCTCTCTGAGGCTGCAGGGCTGGTTGGATAGCACCCTCCTCTTCCAGAAGTGGGATAGCTTTTCTCACAACCAAGTTGTGCAGAATGCAGCAGGCCACCACTATCTTACACACCTTGTCAGGGACATAGCACAGGGATCCCCCAGAGGGATGGAGGCAACGAAATCTAACCTTCATGAGACCTATAGTGCGCTCAATCACCCTCCTAGTACGTCCATGGGCCTCATTATAATTCCTCTCTGCATCTGTCCTGGGATTCCTCACAGGTGTCAGGAGCCATTGTAAGTTGGGGTAGCCAGAACCACCTGCAAAGAGGCGAAAGAGGACTTTAACAAACTGCCTTTACTTGCATACAGCCTGGCAGTCAGCTATGTACTGATCCAGTGTCATACTAACTCACCTAGGAGCCAACCTCTATCCCCTTGTAGTTGTTGCATCATGTGTGGCACACTGCTGTTTCTCAGGATAAATGAATCATGGACCGAGCCAGGGAACCTGGCAATGACATGTGATAGTTCTTACGATTCTGATGCACCTGTTCAGTCACTCTTGTGGGTATGAGACCTATGTGGGTTCCATCAATGGCACCTATCACATGGGGGATATCAGCGAAGGCATAGAATCCAGATTTGATGGCAGGGAGTTCAGCCCTTTGGGGAAACTGGACATATGTTTGCAAGTGTTGAACATAGGCATCCAGGAATTTGGACAGGATGTGGCTTAACATTGGCTGTGACACCTCTGCAACCATGCCCACTGTCACCTGAAATGAGCCCGTATTAAAAAATGGAGCACAGACAGCACTTGCACAGTTGTAGGGATGGCATGCTGATTTTGATTTGCCGGTTTCAGAACAGGATCCATTAATGCACAGAAGTCATGGATTGTAGCTCTACTGAGACCCCCATTCCAGACCTAAGTCCCAACACCCGCCACCTCCTGCCCCTGTTCCCTGAGGTGCCTGGCTTCCCCATTGATGCCCCTTTTGAGTGGAGTACCCTTTGCACACGTGGGAGTCAAGTTCTGCCTATATTGGCCCTTCAGGGACTTTCAAATGGATTGGTCAATGGCGTTATTAGGACAATACTGTTTTTTTGTTCAATTAAAATTTCATTGCCCAGTAGTGCTGTTGGCACAATATAGTGACATTGTTCAGCGTTTTTTTGTTGTGGGCGTGTGGTGTGCACATATGTGTACTTTGGTGCAGGTATTTGTTGGCTTGTGTCTGGTAAGTACATCTTGTTTTGGTATGTATGGCTTGGGATGTGGGAGGGGTTAGGAGTGTGTTGCAGGGTTGGTGGGGTAGGTTGTGTGACTGTGCCCTTTCTTCCCATGTGTACTAGGCTGCAGTACTTACCATTGTCGCCTTCGTCGTTGGTCATGGTACTGGAGGAATATGGCAAGGAGCAGCACTGGCATTATTTCCAACTCTCGCTTCATGTCTGCGTCGGCATTTTCTGTGTGCCTCCAGTGAGTGTTTCCTTTTATATTGTTTGTTTCCCCCATGCTTTGCATGGTGGTGGTTCCCACCCTTGAACTGCTGGTAGGTCTTTTCCTCCAGCATGTGGGCGGCATCCTCTGTCCTCGTCAGGACTACAAAGATGGCGGAGTGTGGAAGGACCGCTTCTTGTTTTTCATGTGCTTCATTATCAGACCACCAGCCTGTTGGCGGTAGTTACCGCCGGCAGTGCGGTGTTTACCACCACGTTCATAATGACTACCTAAATATTACAAAAATATGTTAGGTGAAGCAAGTGAGACTGAACAATAGCATAAATGTCAGTGTTGAAAATACAAGCAGTCGTCTGCTTCACAGACAAATATTCTTGGCACTTTCCTTTCCATAATCTGTTCCTCATCAGTGCTGTGCTATTGCTGACAGGGACTAGTCATATTCAGGTCAGCCTTGAAAGCTTTCAATTAATTTACCTGAAATGTTCTCTGAGTCTCATTCGGCACTACCAGTAAAGGTCTTCCTGGTGTAGCAGACCAATTTTATGCAAACAACTGAAGCAGCAGTTCTGCATGACTTCCATCAGCAGATCCCCAGGACTTATCCCCATGGTCAGAAAGTTCTTTGTGGATTATTGCAGCTGTTCAGTCCTTGGATTTGCGCAAGGCTAATAATTTCAGCTAACAATGCACCTCAAACAAAAGTAACATCCAGTGAGAAGGAGAAGAAGGTTTATGAATTCTATCAATCAATCAATGTATTTGTAAAGCATGGCTATTCACCCATTAGGATCTCAAGGCACTGGGGGGGGGACAGAAGCGAAAGTCAGAGGGGATCAGGTGAAGAGCCAAGTTTTGAATTAGAAATTCGAAAAACACCACGCAAAGTTTTTGTCACAAGCATCCAGTCAGATCTGTCTGCTATGACTATGTAGTAAAGCACCAGGTCCCAGGATATTAGTCCACATCTGACAATGGTACATGCATTCATAGTTTGGGCACTCTGCCAGAGGTCTGGAATCCTGCCAATTAAGACCTATTTATTTTTGGCCACATCTGCCTCTATTTGTTGCTGTCTGTCACATTATTTACTGCTCTTGGAAGAGTACCTCAATCTGAATCAACCTGTCGGCATTCAGTATTTAATGATCCTGAAGAGAGAGATTTGACCACACCCTGCCATTTCACAACTGAGGCTCTAAAATTTCTACCTAAACTGACAACTTGGTGTCAAATTGGTAGAGTTCCGCTGTTGATAAAGATCATTTATAAGCAGTAATCCAGGGATATGTTCAAATGTTTTTGCAGCAGCTGAGGCTGCTGCTTTCTTTCTCTGTGGCTTGATAAATCACCATTTGTAAAAACAATTAAAAAAAATTGAGAAGGGACATGGGGGCATATTTACAAGAAAGTGGCGTATCCGTCCTAATGTGCCACACATTTATTGCGTCTCCCTCCCATCATTTAACAACACCATCATTGCACCGTATTTATGATGTTAGCACAATAGCGTCAACATTTTTAATGCTATTGTGGTGTTTTGCTTCAGTAACGTCAAAACGTTTGATGCTAGTGCAGCAAAGTACAGGGGGGCCCATAGGTTACTACTATGCGTAATTTTAATGCCTGCATTTGGCATGTGGTGTGTGTGCGGCAACCTAAATGGCAGGATATGCCTTTCAAACGACAGTTTAGCAAGGGCCGATGCAGTTTATATCTTTGTGGCAACATAAGCTGCTCACTTTACACACAACTGTCAATTACAACATGCATACACAGATCATACTGTCATGCAAATGCATGTTGTCTCACATTGACAACATCCATGAGGTGAGAGATGTCTGGGGGTGGCTGTAATGTCATCTCAACTAGTTTTGTGCATCCATCACAAGATGGATCACGGAATACTCAATGTACACACACCACAATGTATTAGAACTCAACATCTGGCCCCAAACACATACATAGACATTGACTCTCCCATTGGTGCCACACTGACTGCACCTACATGGGCTTTAGTTTACATTCTAACGAAGTTACAAGGGCAACCCAGAAAGTCAACGTGAACCCGGATACATATATAACAAAGCACATATTCATGTGAAACTCATTTGAAGACAGTTACTGTATTGTAGCAGATAAATATCTTGCTATTTGACTAAATCAATTGGTATACTTTAACATTAAGACAGTACATTTTCTGTCATAACCATTGTGGTTTGGCCCTCTCTCAACCAGTACCAAAGCATTTATGACATCATGAATTTTTATTATTTTTAAGAAATGTCATAGTCAGGACATAAGGGTGGTCATTCTGACCTCGGCGATAAAAGGCGCCTACCGCCGGTCAGAAATCCTCCATAATTCCGCTGCGGTCGCGGTAACCCGCCACGGTCATTCTGACCCGCAGCAGCCAAACCTCCGAAAATCCGACAGCCACAACAGACCGCCAGACCAGCGGTCGGCGGAAAAGTGGAGGTGACCAAACCTCCACCGTCACGCCAACAGAAATACGCCCATGCCATTACGACCCACGAATCCACGCGGCGGTCTTTCAAACGCGGTTTTCCATTGGCGGTACACACTGCCGCGGTCAGAATACACACAAACGAACAAAACTCAGCCACATTGGCCGATTTGAATTCCACACACCTGATACACATACACACACCACTCCCACACACACAATACAATATAAAACACACACCCACATCACCCACAAACCCCTTTGACCAAAATCCGAAAAGAAGCACTGAGAGACACATCAGCGATCACAGAATACCATCACACAGAGGCACACTACACCATCACCCACACAATATCCACACACAAAACAACACACACCACCACACTCAACACACTTAACTACACATACTCCACCCCACCCATCATACACACCACTCCATGGCACCCCAAAGACACCCCCGCTTCTCAGACGAAGAACTCAGGGTCATGGTGGATGAAATCGTTCGGGTAGAGCCCCAGCTCTTCGGCACACAGATCCAATACACCAGCATTGCCCGGAGGACGGAGCTATGGCAGAGGATTGTCGACAGGGTCAACGCTGTGGGACAGCACCCCAGAAATCGGGAAGACATCAGGAAGCGATGGAACGACCTACGGGGGAAGGTGCGTTCCATGGTATCCAGGCACAACATCGCCGTGCAGAAGACTGGCGGAGGACCCCCACCTCAACCCCCACAATTTACAACATGGGAGGAGGAAGTCTTGAACATCCTGCATCCTGACGGCCTCGCAGGAGTCGGCGGAGGAATGGATTCTGGTAAGTTGAAGCTTCATTACTGCTTCCCCCCCACCTGCATGCCAAATCATACCCCAACCCTCAGCCCCATCCTCGAACCCCACCCTCACCCCCACCCCCATCCTCACCCCCACCCTCACCCCCACCACCATCCTCACCCCCACCACCATCCTCACCCCCACCCCCAGCACACCTATTCCCTGCCAATGTCTCACCATCACAACCCACACATCCCAAAACCTAGGCCTGCATGCGTCCACTAAGCATGGACACCCATCACCAAAGCATGCCCAATGCATATACACATCCCCCCCACAAGCCACCCTCACCAAAGCCCCCACACACGAATGCCAGCACTTGGGGACACGGGAACCCACAGATACACCCATATGCCACACATTGAAACTATAACCATACCTCTATACCCCTGCAGGACCCGACCGTCAACACACCGCCACGGAGGGCCCAGAATTCTCCATACCCCCCACCCAAGAGGCCGTCAGCGATGACAGCAGCTCTGTCGACCTGGACACTGATGACCAGCCCGGACCATCGGGGACCTCTGGACAGTCGGTTCCCCTCACACAGGCACAGGCCACTACAGACCCAAACCCCTCTGGGAACATCAGCACAGCTCCCACCCAGCGGGCCCATGCCTTTGTCTCCAGGGCGCGTCAATCTGCGGTGTGTCTACCACTACAGGGCACCCAGGATAACCCACCACCCCAACAACAACAGGGACCTGGGGGCAGTGGTAGTGGGCACACCGGCCAGGGGGCAGAGGCCCAGGGAAACAGGGCAACTTGGAGGGCAGCTGTGCGACAGGGGGGGGACGGGCCCAGGGAACCCACTCTCCACGAGGCCCTCACCACCATCATGGGAGCATACAACCGCTCCCAGGAGACGATGGCGACGGTACTGGCCCGGTTCCAGGAGATCCAGGTACTGCAGGAGGAACACTATCGGGGGTACAGGGAGGACACCAGAGCCCTCACCTCCACCCTGGTTACCATGGTAGGGCTGCTGCAGGAACTCATCAACACCAGGACGGACACTCAACAACAACAAAGGGCCCCTGCCACTAGCCTGGACCAAGAACAGCCAACCACCTCCGCCGGCGCTAGTGGACAGGAGGCCCCCGCACAACAGCAGCCCACCAGACCCCCACCTCCTGCAGGAGAAGAACCACCCCGCAAGAGGGCCCTGAGATCTCGCAAGAAGACAGAGTAGGATGTCAAGACCCCCGCCAGTAAAGGATACCACCTGATGTCATCCCACTGTCCCACATTGTCACCCTGTCCATCCTTGAACTGCCCATGCTCCATCTCTCCACAGGCCTATGGACAATGCACCTGTGTGACTGTTACTCTGGACTCTGCCATGGACATTCCTTCACCATAGCCCCCACCCACTTGAAACCACCCATCCCATTTTGAGCACTGAAATAAACACCTATTTTGCACAAAACTATCTGGAGTCTGGCTGTGATTTCAAAATATTGTAATTGACATGACAGTGCAAATATGTCCTTGTACATAGTGAAGTCAACAAACAGCTGCCACAAAGCTGTAGTCCATGGGGAAACGAAGCACAGGACTCGTAGTGGGGACCCCAGATCTGAAATAGGGAGGGAAAAGCCACAACTCACTCATCATACACTGGGGCAAATAGACAGGCAGCAGAGATGCAGGAGAGTAGTTCACATTTACTAAATTATGTTTGAATTGTTACCTGTGTCCTATTGGAAGTACTGTTCAATGATTCTGTCCCTGTTGTCTGTTTCAGCCCCGTCGTCTTCCTCCTCGTCACTCTCCACAGGTTCCACAGCTGCCACAACACCACCGTCTCGACCATCCTCCTGCAGGAAAGGCACCTGGCGGCGCAAAGCCAGGTTGTGAAGCATGCAGCAGGCCACGATGATGTGACACACCTTCTTAGGTGAGTACATTAGGGATCCACCTGTCATATGCAGGCACCGAAACCTGGCCTTTAGGAGGCCGAAGGTGCGTTCGATCACCCTCCTAGTATGCCCATGGGCCTCATTGTACCGTTCCTCTGCCCTGGTCCGGGGATTCCTTACTGGGGTCAGTAGCCACGACAGGTTGGGGTACCCAGAGTCCCCCAATAGCCATACACGGTGTCTCTCTAGCTGTTCCATCACGTAAGGGATGCTGCTATTCCTTAGGATGTAGGCGTCATGCACTGACCCTGGGAATTTGGCATTTACATGCGAGATGTACTGGTCAGCCAAAGACACCACCTGGATGTTCATGGAATGGTAACTTTTTCTGTTCCTGTACACCTGCTCCCTGTCTCTTGGGGGAACCAAAGCCACATGGGTCCCATCAATGGCACCAATGATGATGATGTTGGGCCTGGCGGGGGGTCTGGCGGGGGGCCTGGCGGGGATGGGGGGCATGTTGGGCCTGGCGGGGGGCCTGGCGTGGATGGGGGGCGTTGGGCCACTGGCAACGAAAATGCAGACAAACTTGAACGTGGTATTTCTCCCTCCCTGTACGTGTCACATAGGTCCGCGCCCATGAGAAGATCGGGATTTGGCGTGCCATCGCCAAGGAAGTCCGGACCCTGGGGGTCCACCATCGACGGGGCACCCACTGCCGCAAGAGGTGGGAGGACATCCGCCGCGGGACCAAGAAGACCGCCGAGTCTCTGCTGGGGATGGCCTCCCAACGTAGGCGGGGTGCCTGCCGTCAACTGACCCCCCTCATGTTCCGGATCCTGGCGGTGGCCTACCCTGATTTGGATGGGCGCGTGAGGGCAGCACAGCAGACACAAGGGGGTGAGTACAAGCATTATCTACTCTGTTGTCGCGCAGTGGAGGTGTCTGGGTGGGGGAGGAGGGCTGTGGGTCCCCCTAGGCCAGGGCGATATCTGTAGGCTGGGCACCCCCGTAAGCCCCTGTGTCCCCAGCCACCACCCTCAGTAGTGTGCCAGCACAGCCATCCCTGGGCCGTGTCATCCATGGGTGCAGTTGTCAACTCTAGGCGTGTAGGGCATGTTCCACGGAATGCGTAGGGGACCCCAAGTGCGCAACTTAGTGCAGGGGGCATCTGTGTCTGTCATGTCCGCTAACTGTATCGGTGATCCATGTACTCAAAATCTCTTTATTTCTCTCTCCCCCCCCCCCCCTTTTTGTTTGTCTTTCTGTGCTTGTGTGCATCAGCATCATCAGGCGGAGGAGAAGTGGCATCGGGGCAGGAGGGAGCTGCATCTCACATGGCCCAGGAGGGCCATGCCACAGAGTCTGACTGGACCAGTGAGACGGAGGGCGAGGGGAGCTCCACAACGGGGACGACTGGACCCTGCAGCGACACGGACACGTCCTTGGAAGGGAGCTCCCTTGCGGGGGTGGCACCATCCGTGCCCCCCGCCATTACAGGTACAGCCGCCACCCAGCGCACCATCTCTGCCCTCCCAGCAGCCCCTCAGCGTTCGCCCCGTGCCCGCTCTGCCAGGAAGCCGGGCATCTCCTTCGCCCCAGGCACCTCAGGCCCTGCCCCTGTTACCCCCGCTGCCCTCAGTGAGGAGGTCATTGACCTCCTCCGAACGCTCATTGTTGGGCAGACTACCCTTTTGAATGCCATCCAGGGGGTGGAGAGGGAGGTTCATCGCAGCAATGCGTACCTGGAGGGCATTCATTCGGGTCAGGCTGCCCATCAGCGATCGTTCCAGGCTCTGGCCTCAGCACTGACGGCAGCCATTGTCCCTGTCTCCTGCCTCCCTCTACTAACTCCCTCCTCCCAATCTCCTGTTCCTCTGCCTGTCCCACCCACACCATCAGACCAGCCTGCACACACCTCAACACCCAAGAGCAGCTCATCCAAACATAAGCACCACAGATCACGCAGACATTCACACAAGCAACATTCCGATGCAGACATGCCAACAGTCACTACCACCTCTGTGACCCCCACCTCCTCGTCTCCCTCCTCCCTCCCTGTGACGTCTACACTCACACCTTCATTCACCTCACCATCAGCCAGTGTTTCCATCACCAGCACACCCTCCAGTCCAGTCCGCACACGTGCAGTCACCACCCCCACTGCCATTTACACGTCTCCTGTGTCCTCTCCCACTGTGTCTGTCACCCCCTCTTCCACACCACACAAACGCAGCCACCCACCCACCCAACAGCCATCCACCTCACGACAGCCTCCCGCTCCTGCACCTGCACCCAAAGACAGCAAACTTGTCTCGCCTACAACCACATCCTCTCCCTCCACTCCCATTCCCACTGTACCTACCACTATCCATTGTCCCAGGAAAATCTATCTCTCTACTGCTACCTTCTTTCCTGACCCTGAGCCCCACCCTCCTTCTCGTCTGGGTAAGAAGAGCACCTCAGCCACCACCAGCCCTGCAGCCCCCTTGACAAGGGTGCAGGGGTATTGGAGCCCACCAGCCCGCAGGTCTGGATCTTCGCCCAGCAGCAAGGGGACAGCCAGCCCACCCCCTGGGAAGAGGAGCAGAAGGCGGAAGGGCCGCCGCCGGAGCCCGGGTTCTATATCCCCCCAGGACACTAGCCAGCCACCGTCAACAGCCACAGCTCCAAAGGGAGGAAAGGGCCACAGACTCCCGACTAAGGAGGGCAAGGGCAGCAAGGCGGAGAAGTCAGGCAGCAGGCCTGCTGCCCATGGAGGACCCGTCACAGCTGCCCAGGAGGAGCCCACAATCCCCATAGCCGCTGCCCCGGGAGGAACCAGCACAGCTGCCCCGGGAGAGCCCACCACCCCCATAGCCGCTGCCCAGGGAGGACCCAGCCCAGCTGGCCAGGAGGGCCCCACCACCCACAGCCCAGGTGGGCATTGAAGGAGCACCATCCCCGCTGCTCAGGAGGGCACCACCAGGCAATGAGCAGTTGGCCATAGAATGGCCGCCGTCTCCAGCACCGCTCCGCTGGGGACCGCCGTCTCAAGAACCGCTGAACTGGGCCCCGCCGTCTCCAGCACCGCTCCGCTGGGGACCGCCGTCTCAAGAACCGCTGAACTGGGCCCCGCCGTCTCCAGCACCGCTCCGCTGGGGACCGCTGTCTCAAGAACCGCTGAACTGGGCCCTTCAAGGCAAGAACCGCTGAACTGGGCCCCGCCGTCTCCAGCACCGCTCCGCTGGGGACCGCCGTCTCAAGAACCGCTGAACTGGGCCCTTCAAGGCAAGGACCGCTGAACTGGGCCCTTCAAGGCAAGGACCGCTGAACTGGGCCCCGCCGTCTCCAGCACCGCTCCGCTGGGGACCGCCGTCTCAAGAACCGCTGAACTGGGCCCCGCCGTCTCCAGCACCGCTCCGCTGGGGACCGCCGTCTCAAGAACCGCTGAACTGGGCCCTTCAAGGCAAGAACCGCTGAACTGGGCCCTTCCAGGCAGGAACCGCTGGCCCTTTGGCAGACGTGGCAGGGCAGGATCTGTCTCGGGCAGGGCTGCAGGATGTCCTCTGGCCAACATGCCTCCTCCAGTGGCAGTGGAGTCTGTTATGGACTGTTTGGACTGTGGCTTTGCACTCCCCAGGATGGCCCAGTGGGCAGGCCACCCACTGTATGGACTGTATGGACTGTGGCTTTGCTCTCCCCAGGATGGCCCAGTGGGCAGGCCACCCACTGTATGGACTGTTTGGACTGTGGCTTTGCTCTCCCCAGGATGGCCCAGTGGGCAGGCCACCCACTGTATGGACTGTTTGGACTGTGGCTTTGCTCTCCCCAGGATGGCCCAGTGGGCAGGCCACCCACTGTATGGACTGTTTGGACTGTGGCTTTGCACTCCCCAGGATGGCCCAGTGGGCAGGCCACCCACTGTATGGACTGTTTGGACTGTGGCTTTGCACTCCCCAGGATGGCCCAGTGGGCAGGCCACCCACTGTATGGACTGTTTGGACTGTGGCTTTGCTCTCCCCAGGATGGCCCAGTGGGCAGGCCACCCACTGTATGGACTGTATGGACTGTGGCTTTGCTCTCCCCAGGATGGGCCAGTGGGCAGGCCACCCACTGTATGGACTGTTTGGACTGTGGCTTTGCTCTCCCCAGGATGGCCCAGTGGGCAGGCCACCCACTGTATGGACTGTTTGGACTGTGGCTTTGCACTCCCCAGGATGGCCCAGTGGGCAGGCCACCCACTGTATGGACTGTTTGGACTGTGGCTTTGCTCTCCCCAGGATGGCCCAGTGGGCAGGCCACCCACTGTATGGACTGTATGGACTGTGGCTTTGCTCTCCCCAGGATGGCCCAGTGGGCAGGCCACCCACTGTATGGACTGTATGGACTGTGGCTTTGCTCTCCCCAGGATGGGCCAGTGGTCATGGAGTCCCCTCGTGGATCTGGCGTCGTGTACTCAAGTGGCTGAGGTGCCCCCCCTTCCCTTCCCCCTGAGGTGCCTGTCCTTTTTTCTTTCTGATGCCCCTGCAGTGTTCTCTCCGTGGAGTTCTTGTCGTGGGACTGGGCCTTGCCCCTTTGCTCAGGACCCCTGTGGTCCACGGACAGTGGTTGGACTACATTTAGTAGATGTATATATTTTGTACATAGTTTATTTATTTATTGGGATTACTGCTGTCCATTTTTCAATATATCTGCCCGTTTAAGATCTCTTCTTTTGGTCTTTGCATTATTTCGGAGGGGGGGGTTTGTGGGTTGTGACAGTGATCTGTGGGAATGCATTGATGTGTGTGTTGTAGTGGGTGTGGGTGGGTGGGTGTGTGCCGGTAATCTTTTCCCTCCCCTGTGTCGTAGGTGCAGTACTCACCGATGTCTTCCGCGCCGCCGGGCGTGCTCCTGGAACAGGAACAGGTATAGGAGTGCGGGGATGACCTGCAACTCGGGTTCCATACTGCCGGAATCTCGCGTGGAGTATGTGGAGGTGAGCGTTTTCCCGTTTGTAGTCTGTTTCCGCCGTGTTTTTATCGGCGGTGCTCCCGCCCCGGAAAAGGTGGCGGATTGGTGGGTCGTGATAGGGTGGGCGGTACATTGTCTGCCGCCTGGCTGTTGGCGGGGACCGCCGCGCTGTTTGTTTGTTCCGACGTGGCGGGCGGAGTGTTAATGCGGCGGGCTGTGTTGGCGGTTCCCGGCAGGGTCAGAATTGCATATTTTGGACCGCCGGCCTGTTGGCGGGTTGGCCGCCGCTTTATCACTGACCGCCAGGGTCAGAATGAGGGCCAAGATGTTCCTTGTGTAGTTAAAATATAACAAAGTAGGCAAAAAAACCATACAGAAAGATGCACCCCAAGTGAAAAGAGACACCACATTAGCAACACAGCAAAAACATATAGAGGTGGTATTGTGATAATCTGTGGTGTATCTCATAAGGACAGCCTCTTCTTACAATTCAAGTGTCAATACAATTGTTTAACTTTGTTCAGCGCAGATGAGGTCTGTCTCCTTTATTTGTTGACAATGTTTCAAACTTGTTAAAGGGTAACAGGGTTTCATCAGGACACACAATGATCATAAAGAACTAATGAGGAGGTATAATTATTATTATATATACATACATATATAAATATATGTATATATAAATACATATATATATATGTATATATATACACTAAGGCCCTTATTACAACCGTGGCAGTAAAAAAAATGGAATCATGACCACGGCGGAAACCGCCAACACAGACAGCCACTTTAACACACCGACCGGCACGGCGGTAGCAACAAGCACCGCAGCGGTAACCGCCAATAGTTATGCGGAACACAAGGTTCAGCCTACTGTATTACAAGAGGCCTATCCGCCACCTTTTCCTGGCGGTACCAACGACAACAAAAGCATGGTGGAAACAGATCTCAGAAGTGAAAGGACTCACCTCTGGACACTCGGGGAACAAACACGCTGCCATGGAGCCCGAACTGCAGATTTTCCCCATGCTGGTCTACCTCCCCCTACACCAGGAATACCAATCCCGGTGATGACGACCACAGTGAGTACTGCCGCCTAACACACAGGGGAGGGGGAGGAAAAAGAAAGTGGCCCACACATGCAACACACAACACCCCCACCCCAACTACATAAACCCAAGCAGATGCAACAACATTACACATCCACCCCGTTCCCCTCAGGAATAATGTAAGGACAAAAGGAAGTGATTAAAATGAGTGTAATAAGATCAAAATCCAGAAAAATGTCCTCAAAATTCAAAACAGTATTTACATATATACAAATGGAGGGACACTGCCCAGTCCATAATGTCCGTGGGCCACAGAACCACATCACATAGGCCAAGGCCCCATCTTACTCCTGCAACAACACAGAGAGAACACTGCAGGGGCATCAGGTTGAACATACACAGGCACCTCAGGGGGATGGGGAATGGGGGGCACCTCAGCCGGAAGATAATACAACACCACTTGTCCTGGAGGGGCAACATGCCCACTGCTTGATCCTGGGCAGTGCAAGGCCATAGTCTCTGAAGTGGGTGGTTTGCCCACTGCTTGGTCCTGGGGAGTGCAAGGCCACAGTCTCTCAAGTAGGTGGTTTGCCCACTGGTTCTGGAAGGGGCCTTGTGCCCACTGTGCTTCATCCTGGCAAGGAGGGGGTGAGTGGATGCCTTCTTCCACTGGTTCCAGAGGGGGCCTTGTGCCTAGTGTGGTTCATCATGGAAAGGAGGGGGTGAGTGGATGCCTTCTTCCACTGGTTCTGGAGGGGCCTTGTGCCCAGTGTGCTTCATCCTGGCAAGGATGCGGTGAGTGGATGCCTTCTTCCACTGGTTCTGGAGGGGGCATTGTGCCCAGTGTGCTTCATCCTGGCAAGGAGGTGGTGAGTGAATGGCTTCTTCCACTGGTTCTGGAGGGGGCCTTGTGCCCTGTGAAGCAGATCTTTGAGAGTGCAAGGTCACAGTCTCTCACCTGGGTGTCATACCGACAGGATTTGCAGTGGGCAGGATGCATTACACTCCATGGAGGCAGGACCACAGACCATCTGCCGGCGGCGATGGCTGCACAGTGGTGGCAGTGCTGGTGCTGGTGATGCCAGTGGTGGGGGGAGGCTCCAGCTCTTCCCCTGCAGCCTGGGATGGCTGCTGCTGGCAGTGGTGCTGGTGGCAGTGCTGGTGGCAGTGCAGGTGGCGGTGTTGGAAGTGGTGCTGGTGTCGGGCTGGCAGTGGTGGGGGGAGGCTCCAGCCCTTCCCCTGCAGCCTCGGACGGCTGCCCACTGGGGCTGCTGGCAGTGGTGTTGGTGGTGGTGCAGGTGGCGGTGCTGATGGTGGTGCAGGTGGTGGTGCTGGCAGTGGTGGGTGGAGGATCCAGCCTTTCCCCTGCAGCCTCAGATGGCTGAAGCACCATGGTTGGTGTTGGGGGCTCAGATTCTGTCACAGCACCAGGCCTCCTGTAACTCCGGCCTGTAGGGGCAGGCTCTTTGCCCTTGCCATCTGGTGGTGCCTCCTTGCCATCTGGTGGTGCCTCCTTGCCCTAGCTGTCTGGTGGTGCCTCCTTGCCCTTCCCCTTGTAAGCTGGTGGTGCCACCTTGCCTTTCCCCTTGTAAGCTGGTGGTGCCTCCTTGCCTTTGGCAGCTGGCGGTACATCCTTGCCCTTGCCCTTGGCAGCTGGTGCAGGCACACTGCCAGTGCTGATGGGTGTCTCCTTGGAGCCTCTCACACTTGCAGTAGCTGCCGAAACTACAGTGGCCGTGGACTGGGTGGCTGAGGTGCTAGCCTGGGTTCTGCCCACCCTGGCCCTACGTGAAGGACGGGGGTAGGGAAGAGGTCAACGGCGGAGAGGAAAAGCTTCTTAGGGACACTGGGGTGGGAAGAAGGTTAAGGTTTGGGAGTGGAGGAAGAGGAAGTGGTTGTAGGAAGTGTCTGTCTGCTGTGTTTGGGTGCAGGTGCATGGGATGGACGCTGTTGTGAGGTGGATGGCTGTTGGGTGTCTGAGTGCTTGCCTTTGTGTACTTTGGGAGGAGGGGGCACAGAGGACACAGGGGATGTGTGCATGCATGTGGGGGTGGTGACTGCCAGTGAGGGGCGTGTAGTGATAGGCCCCCCATCCCATTGGTGCCCTCACCATCGGTGGATTCAGCCTCCTGGGCCATGTGGGATGCAACTCACTCCATCGCCGGTACCTCTGCTCCTTCGCCAGACGATGGTAATGCACAGAAGGAGAGGATGACAAAACAAAAAGAGGGGGAAGAGACAGAGGATACACTTGGTCAATGGCAGCAACAACACCACAGTTGGTGTACACAACACACAGGGAACAGCCCTACGCACTAGGCAATCCACTACCAGTCACAATGCTAGTCACCAGGCCATGGACAGTAATATCTAACACCAGTTGCAGCATACCTGAGACCCACAGAGCCCTGACCAGTAGTGGATGCCCACTAGCTTGGTTGGAAGTGGAGTTCATCAGTCCCTGCCCAACATGGAACTTACCCTGCAATGTCTGGCCTGGCGTAGGGGCACCAACAGGTGCACATCCCCCACCCAGAGAACACCACACCATGCGCAAGTAGCATATTGGGAACTGTACTCACCCCCTTGTGGCTGCTGTGATGCCCTCAAGTGCCCCTCCTGCTCCAGATAGGCCACCGCCAATATTGAGAACATCAGGGGGGTCAGGGTTCGACGGGCATCCCTTCCTCGTTGGGAGGCCATCCCCAGCTGGGCCTCTGCCGACTTCCGTGCCCAGGGCTCAGGTCCTCCCACCGTTTGCGACAGTGAGTGCTCCGCCTGCTGTAGACTCCCAGGGTCCGCACGTCCTTGGTGATGGCACGGCATATACCCTTTTTCTGATGGGCATTGACTTGCAGACAAATAAACATAGAAAAAGGTATCAGTCATACCGTCCAGCCTGTTACACTCATGGCCCACAATATCCCTCCCATCCCCTTACGCACATACATTGGTCACCATACATGCAGCACGCTGCCCAGGGCCCCTTAACCATCCCCCCGACACAAGGCCCTCACATCCAGCACTCCATGCATTCATGCCCCATGCATCGTGCTCACAGTGTATTCACCTGTTGGTCTGGAGGCCCATACAGCATTCGGTACTGAGGTAGGACCCCATCCACTAGTCTCTCCAACTCCGCAGCGGTGAAGGCAGGGGCCCTTTCCCCGGTGACACGAGCCATAGCCGGTTCCAGACACAGGTCACAGCAGCACTTGTAGTGTAAGTCCTCTCCTGTTGAAGGTCAGGTAGCAGGTGAGTGAACAGGTAGAAAATGGCAGTCACGTCCGTGGCGGTGCGTACCGTCACTGCCAGCGTACATCACCATTGGCTACTGTAACCCATAGGGCCCAATGTTAACCAATAAGGAGTTGCACTGCAGTACTCGACCTCCTCTTGCAATGGCGCACAACGTCAGTGGCATTACCTCATTTCCAGCTGTCCATCCACACAGGACAGGCGGCCGCCATTTCAGGGGGGGCAGACCATGGCACCTAACTGTGTCACAGCACACATAGGCACATTTTGGGGCTAAACATCAACATACTATTTCTGTCACAACTTGCAATGCACTGTACATTTAGGAAATGTTGAAAACTGACCAGATGCTCATCATTTTGCCTTCTAGATTACAACTGCTGAGGATGAATAGGAGATGGAGACATCCCCCCGTGTACAGGCCACTGGTGGACTTGTCAACAATGGAGGACAGCCACATTATCCTCACCTACAGACTTGATAGGGCCACAATACAAGAGCTGTGTGCCCAATTGGAACCAGGCCTGATCTCAGCTATCCGTCACCCTGCTGTGCAAGTCCTATCTGTGCTCCATTTCTTGGCAACTGGCTCCTTCCAAGTGACAGTGGGCTTGGCAGCAGGAATGCCACAGCCAATGTTCTCAAATGTGCTGACCAGAGTGCTGTACTGATGAAACACATGCGCAGCTACATCGTTTTCCCTCAGGTGGAGGATTTGGCCACAGTGAAAGATGATTTCTATGCAATGGGACATATCCCCAGCATTATTGGGGCAATAGATGGTACACATATTGCCTTTGTCCCCCACCAGAGAAATGAACAGGTGTTCAGAAATCGAAAGAGCTTTCACTCTATGAATGTGCAGATAGTGTGCCTGGCAGGCCAGTACCTCTCCAATGTGAATGCAAGGGATCCTGGGTCTGTGCATGATTCCTTTATCCTGAGGAATAGCAGCATCCCATATGTGATGGCTTACCCCAGAGGCACTGGGTGTGGCTAATGGGTGAGTCCATGGTCCCCACCCAGTGGATGTTGCTATATGCGTGTGGAGTTGGCCTTAAGGGTTAGTGTCTGACTAACTGGTATCCCTCGGTATTTTCAGGTGACTCTGGTTACCCCAATCTGTCATGGGTACTGACCCCCAGGACAAGGGCAGAGGAACGTTACAATGAGGCACATGAGCGAACAAGAAGAATTAAAGAGCGAACCTTTGGCCTCCTGAAGGCCATGTTTCGGTGACTCCATCTAACAGGTGGTTCCCTGTGGTACTCACCCAAGAAGGTGTGCCAGATCATCGTGGTATGTTGCATGTTGCACAACCTTGCCTTAAGTCGCCAGGTGCCTTTTCTGCAGGAGGATGAGGCTGTAGATGGGCCTGTGGCAGCGGTGGAGTCTGTGGACAGTGACGAAGATGAGGCAGAGGATGAGTATGTGGACAACAGAACAGCAATCATTCGACAGTACTGCCAGTGACACACAGGTAAGACACTGTAACTTCACCTACCATTGCAGTTTTTTGTTGTAAATTTTCTCTGGCAGGCTGAGGTTTCCACTACTATGGCCACTTACTGTACCCTTTGATATGTCTATTCAGATATCTGTGCCCCACTCTGGCTCCTGGTGTATTGACTGCAGCAAACTAGAGGTCATACCTAAGTATACATGACTGTACAGTTGAATTGCAATGTCTACAGATTGTGAAATTAATACATAGTTCAATCACTTGACAGACTCAATACTTGTATTTTTTACAAGGATGTTTATTCATGTGCTAATAAGTGGATGGAGTATTTCTATAGGCTGGGGGGGGTGGAGGAGAGTCCAGGATGGAGTCCAGTCTATTTGTATCACAGGTGCATTGTCCAAGGGGGCATAGGAAGTGGAGCAATGACAGTTCAAGGTGGACAGGGTGACAGAGTGGGACACAAGGGTGACAATCAGGAGAGTCTTATTTCCTGGTGGGGGTCTTGGCAATGTTCTTTGGCTTCTGCCTGGATCGCAGGGACCGTTTGCGTGGTGGTTCTCCTTCTGCAGGGGGTGGGCTGCTGGTGGCCTGTTGTTCCTGTGGCGGGGCCTCCTGTCCACTAGAGTCAGCGGAGATGGAGGGCTGTTCATCGGTGTGGCTAATGTCAGGGGCCCGTTGGTGTGCCACTGTCTCCCTCATGGTGTTGGCCATGTCTGCCAGCACCCCTGCAATGGTGACCAGGGTGATGTGGATGTTCCTCAGGTCCTCCCTGATCCCCAGGTATTGTCCCTCCTGTAGCCGCTGGGTCTCCTGCAACTTGGCCAGTATCTGGCCCATCGTCTCCTGGGAATGGTGGTATGCTCCCAGGATGTTGCTGAGTACCTCGTGGAGAGTTGGTTCCCTGGACCTGTCCTCCCCCTGTGGCATAGCAGTCCTCCCAGTTTCCGTGTTGTCCTGTGCATCTGTCCCCTGAACTGTCTGCACACTGCCACTGACCCCTGGTCCCTGATCATCCTGTGTTTGTGGGGTGGCCTGGGGTCCCTGTAGTGTTGGACACACTGCTGATTGACGTGTACTGGGGACAGAGGTATGGGCCCACTGGGTGGGTGCTGTGGTGTTTCCTGATGGGGGAAGCTCTGTGGTGGTATGGGACTATGCCTGGGGAACCGACTGTCCTGAGGTCCCTGATGGGCCAGGTTGGTCATCCTGATCCAAGCGAGCAGAGCTGCTGTCATTACTCTAGGCCTCTTCTGGGGGGGACTTGATGTTGCTGGCACCTCCGTTCGGGTGATGTTGGGTGGGGGACCTGTGGGGATGTAAATGCAGTGTTATTGTTTCTGTGTGTGACATCTTGTGCATGGGTGTGTTGGTCTCTATGGTTGTGAGTGCCCTGTCAGCTTTGCCTTGTGTGAGTAGTTATTTTGTTGCCTAGGTGATTTTCTCTAGTGTGCATGCTGTGGTGATGGGGGTCCATGCAGGGCTGTGAGAGGTGTCCATGCATTGTTGCTGCATGCAGTGCTGGGTACTGGGATGGGTGGGTTGTGATTGTGGGGTGTTCGTGAGGTGGTGGGGTGGTGGGGTTGAGGGTAGGGGTAGGAGTATGTGATGACATGCAGGTAGGGGGGGTGAAAGAAGTAAAGATTTGACTTACTAGAGTCCGGTCTTCCTGCTACTCCTGCGAGGACCTCAGGATGCAGTATTGCCTAGACTTGCTCCTCCCATGTTGTTAGTTGTGGGGGAGGAGATGGGGGTCCACCGCCGGTCCTCTGTACTGCTATCTGGTGTCTTGCTACTATGAAACGCACCTTCCCCCGTAGGTCATTCCACCTCTTCCTGATATTATCCCTTGTTCTTGGGTGGTGTCCCACAGCGTTGACCCTGTCCACGATTCTCTGCCATAGCTCCATCTTCCTAGCAATGGATGTCTGCTGCACCTGTGATCCAAATAGCTGTGGCTATACCCGGATAATTTCCTCCATCATGACCCTTATCTCCTCCTCTGAGAACCTGGGGTGTCTTTGTGGTGCCATGGGTGTAGTGTGGGTGGTGTGTGTGAGGGTGTGTGGGGTTATGTGTTGGGGTATGTGCTGTGTGGTGTGTAGATTGTGTATGGGTGATGGTGTTCTGTGGCTCTGGTTGTGTGGGTGCTCTTGCTATATCTCTCTCTAGTGGCAATTTTTGTTAGTCGTAAAGAGATGTGGGTAATGTGGATGTGTGTTTTATAGTGGTGTGGATGGGTGGATGTGGTGTGTGTATGTGTGTCAGGTGTGTGTAGTTTGAATTGACCAATATAGTGTTGTTTTGTTAGGCTGTGTGTATTTTGAGCGCATCGGTATGTTCTGCCAATGGTTTACCGCGGTTGAATGTCCGCCGCGGTGATAAGTGGGTCATAATGCTGTGGGTGCAATTCTGTTGGAGTAACGGTGTGGGTTTTGGTACAGCCAGATAATCACTGACCTCTGGACTAGCAGACTTCTGTGTGTGTCTGTGTAGTGACCGATTATCCGAGGGATACGTACTGGTTGTTGTCTACAACTGTATTTATTCAGGGACCACGTCTTGACTGAACCCAAACCGCCAATGTACCATTCCGACCACCAAGACGGCAATGGCCGTCGGGCTGGAGATACCAATCTCCAGCCCGGTGGCCGTCACTGTACCACCTGCGTGATTATGACCCCACCTACCGCCACGGTTTCTGTGGCTCCCTTACTGCCACGGAAACCATGGCTGTAGGCACTCTCAGTGACAGGGAATCCCTTCCCTGTCACTGATAGAGGTCTTCCCCACCCTCACCCCCCTTCCCAGATTCCCTCCCACCCCCTTTCCTCTCCAAACCCTCCCCTACACTCATGCCCCCTTCACACACGCATACACACACCAATTCCCACATTCATCCACACATGCATACATCCATTCACACACACATCTGCACACTTTCAAACATACACACATTCACAGAACACAACATACACGCACTCACATCTCGATACGTGCACACACATTCAACATGCAACACACACCCACATACACGTATGCACAAACATTCACACACACAACACCCCTACCACCCTCCTCAGTTGGAGCACCCACTTACCTGTGTGTAGGGGGTCCTTCGGCAAGAGACAGGACGGGGAGCTGCTGCCAGAAGCAGCGTCCACCAGCAGAACATAGCCACGCAGTAGTATTGGTCATAATACGGCTGGTGGTGGTGTACTGGCGTGGCGCTCCACCTTACCGCCATCTTTCTGGCGTAAATCCGTCTGTGGTCATAATAAGGCAGACGCCTGATAGCCACGACGACTTTACTGCCAATGTCATAATGAGGGCCAGAGTCTTAAAAGTGATGCACTTCCCGACAGGTAACCAATGTATCTGTTTAAGACTTACACTAGCAGAGGCCTAGCATGAAGATCTAATATTAAATGAGCGGCTGTATTCTGGATTAATTGTAGTTTACCGAGCAAGGCTTTGTCAATGTTTAGATTTAAAAGCATTGCAGTAGTCCAGTTTGGAGATCACTAGAGCAAGGCCCACAGTGATTCTGAGCTCCTTTTGTAAATATGGAAAAACATTTTTCAAAAGTTAGAGAGTACAAAAACAAGCTTTGGAGGTATAATTAGCTTGAGACTTGAAAGACAGACAGTTGTCAAATATGACCCCCTAATTTCTGGTGAAGGTAATCGGGGCAGGCAGGTCGCCGCACAATGAAGGTCACCAGAGTGAGACCCACAGTTCCCTACAAGAGCCAAAGACCTAAATCTCTGTTTTGTCGCCGTTCAACTTAAGTCAGTTCAAACCCATGCATCTATTATTCTCACTCATGCATTGGTGAAATCGATCAGCAACTTCCTCCCAGTTCTTATGGATGGGAATGATTAGTTGAGAGTCGTTCGCATAAGAAGAGGCCAAAAAAACAAAAGATCGAATGAGTCTGGCCAATGGGGCTACATACAGATTAAACAATGTGGGGCTAAGAGAAGAGCCTTGAGAGACACCACATGATAATTGATATGCAGGTGCTCTGAAATCCCCACAGCTCACGTGGTAGATCTTTCCCCTAGAAAAGACTTCAAAATATTCAGAGCTGTTCCTCTGACACCCGCTTGATGGAGACGGAATGTCTTGATGTGTGGCGAGATGGTATCAAAAGCAGCCGATAGATCTAATAGCACTAAGATGGCTCCTTGCCCCTCATCAACTAATCTAAAGATACTGTCCGATGTAGTAATGAGGGCGGTGTCCGTGCTATGGGCTTTCCTGAAGCTGTGCTGAGAGAGGTCTAGTCAGCCAGAGTCTTGAAGAAATTTGGCTAGTTCTACATTTATGTGTTTTTAAAAGATTTTAGTCTGGAAAGGCAGCAAGGCGATAGGCCGAAGATTCTTAAGATCATTTGCCGCTCCATCTGGTTTCTTTTTCAGAGGAACCACCCTCGCTTCCTTCCATGATGGAGGGAAAACTCCTGTAATCAGAATCTCCTGAAATACCGGAGCTGCAGTATGTCGGGAGGGAAGGAAACCCTGGGGGAGTCTGACTTAATGCCCATCATGAGCTCTTTGATCCTTTCCAGCTGCAAAGGTTGGAAATTAGTCAGCATAGGACAGTCAGCATTTATAGAACTGTTTAAGTACTCATAAGGGTCTGATACCCCCAATGATTGAGTGAAGCTGGCTTGAATTTGCAAAACTTTGTTTTCGAAAAAGGTGGCAACCTTATTGCAGAATTATTGAGAATTCTCTAACCCTGGAGGTGTAGAGGGAGCCGTGAGGGAATCTACCACTCTAAAGAGTTCTCTAGGGTCATTTGTTGCTTCCTTAATTTTACGTGAGTAGAACTCAGTTTTAGATTTATTTATTGCATCTTTGTAGGCACTAAGGGCAGCTCTAAGCTTTTCTTTTTCCTTAGGATCCAAGCCTAGTTTCCACCTCCATTCTTGTTGGTGATATTTTCTCTGCAGGCTCTTGAGATCATTGGTGAACCAGGGACAGCTAACTTTTTTCTCACCTAAAAAGCGAGGAGTTCTAAGAGAGGCCAACTGATCAATTGCTATTTTGACACCAAGATTGAATCTGTCTGTAGCCGGCAAAGGGAGTCTCTTTGCTGCTAGATTAAGATAGAGCTGAAGAGGGTGTGTTAAGGGAAACTTAGCCACAACAGTGGGTGGACTCAACCAGATCTAAACTCTAAGATTGAATTTATGCACTCTTCGATTTTGAGGATTGTTGCTCTCTGGGATTCATTTTTGCCACTCTTCCCAGGATGTGGTCACTCAAGAGGGTGGTGGCCTGCATGTGATTGGACAGGAGCACCCCCCTGCTTTCCGCCCGAGGAACAAGGATAAATATGGCAGAGCTGCTCGATACTTCAGATCCCTACTGGAAAAAGACAAGAAGAAGAAGGACTGCCCTGCTGAACTCCTGCCCTGCAGCTTGACCCTGCACTCAGAAGGACTGCACCAGCTGCACAGTTTGGACTTCAGCTAGAAAAGGACTTGGGGCGCAATCCGGGACCGGACGGGTGCAGACAGGCTTGCCTTTGGTGCGCTTGATTATTATGATACATATTTACTAGTTTTTAATTCATGTATTATTGAAATGAAATTAGAGCTATTGCTTACCAAATTCATAAATTTCAAATAAGTCTTACATATGATGCTTGTTTAATAATGGGAACAGAGTAGAAACTTTCTAAAATTAAATAAAAACATCTAATTTTTAATGAACTGTTTAAAGACTATGATTTCTCCATATTATTTTCTTGAACATATTGTTAATTAAAGATGAAAATATGTAGTATGTGGGTTAAGGCTGAAAGAAAATGAATTTATATTCAAAATAACATGATATTGTTTTATTATGTTAGTTATTAAAATTTTATTTAACAAATATATGATTTAATGAGTAAAATTATAAAATTCACAAAAATAATTGGTAGATTTTGTATGTAATTATGATGTTATTTTTTAAATACAATTTTATTAAATAAAATTGAATATTTAATAAAATGAAACATTCATTAATATATTATTTTTCCATTAAATTTGTAAGCAGCTGTATATTTAGTCAAATTTAAAAATATCAATTTATTTTATTTGAATATTTATTAAATGAAATTAATTATGTAAAGATTAAATTGTGTATATTGTAATTGTATTTATATAGTTCTTACTACCCCTGACGAGGCTTTGAAGCACTTTTCGGTGAGTAGCACGGTCAGAACCCCAATGGAGCATCCAGTGCCACAGAGATAGGGGTAGAGGGAAGGACTCACCACTGGCTCATGTCCTGACCTGGTGGGAGATGGAGTAGAAAGGGGATGCAAGTTATATGGGGCTGCTGCTCCCACTCTGTGAAACTACAGATGACAGTGACCCATGGATGGCCTGGGGCCTAGCTCTTGACAGTGACAGCTGTCAGTGGCCTCTCTTGATTTCTGTTCTTGTGGACAGAGATCTCCTTGGGTTGGGGACAGAAGTTAGAAATCAAACTCAAGGGGTGAAATCACTTTGTTGGCCACAGTGGTACTTTCTGCCTACTGGGATGCATCTGTGAGCAAGGTGCTCCAAAGGTGGAGTTCCCAGGTAAGCAGAAGTATTTCCCATGGGTTAGCTTAGTGGCCCAAGAGAGTATAGACAGAGGGGTCCAACTGGGTTCAGACAGGAACAGAACTGGCAAGTACCCCTGCAGTATTGAGCCATTGTCCAGGTGCTTTCCCTCTATTTATGGATTAGTCAACCCTGGCTTTTGACTGGAGGGGTTTGAATTGGATATGGTCCTTTCTCCATGGTCACCTCCAAACATTTTGCCTTTGTGCTTCTCCCCTAAAACATAGTAGCATTAGTGTTTACAGAACAGGCATATTTAATTTACTTGTAGGTCCCTGTAAAGTGGTAAACAATATTCCCAGGTCCTGCAAATTATACGCTACTAGTGGGCCTGCAACACTGATTGTGCCACCCACTGAAGTAGCCTTTTAAACATGTCTCAGGCCTGCCACAGCAGAACCTGTGTGTGCATTTTCACTGCCACTTTGACCTGGCAATTAAAACCCTTGCCAAGCCTTAAACTGTCCTTTTATTACATACAAGTTACCCCTAAGGTAGGTGCTAGGCAGCCCATGGGGCAAGGTGCTATGAAGTAAAAGGTGGACATCTACATTTCGGTTTTACATGTCCTGGTAGTAAAAAACTCCCGAAGTAGCTTTCACTACTGTGAGACCAGCACTGGGAATTCCTTAATATTCTGCAATTCTTAGTCAGAAAGTAGTAGCTCCATCATATTTCTTATAATTGAATGGTAGAAATAAATCCTCCTTAGTGGTAAAGTCAAACTTAACATTACCATTTTAGAAATGCCACTTTTAGAAAGTGGGTGTTTTACTGCTCGTTCTTCCCTGTATGTCTTGCAACCTGTCTTCAATACACACATAGGATAGGTGACATTTGTGCATTCCCTCTAGACAGCCACTGTTGGAAATTGGTTTATTAGTAAGAGCAGGTAGATACCTACACTTAGTAATAATGACACAATCGCCAATAAAGTCCAGTCCAGATCTCCATAAATGAATCCTTGCTCAACCTTTGGTAGCTTGGTTCATGAGCAGTTAGGTTTAACTTAGGAGACAGCTGTGTAAAGCATTTGAAATCAACAAAAGAGTAGATAAGAAAGACACAACACATAATAAAAATCCAGCACTGATTTATAACAATTGGAACTATTTTTATCTTTAAAATGACAAAAAAATGACTAAAAATCCAAACTATGGAACCAGAGACATGAATTTTGAAAGATTAAAATAAAATATGCGCTTTGTAGTGTTTAAAAGCGAAACGTGCTAACCGCAGACATCTGTTCGCGCCTGATCAGGACAAAGTCAAAGTTTGAGGCCGACCGTGATGGAGTGAAACCTAGATACACTGAGTGGTCGGCCTTGCTCTAAATGTAACCTTCAGAATTAGGGCCTGATGCAGAGTTTGAGAGACAGGTTACTCTGTCAAAAACACAAAGGCTATCCCATCCAGCATATTTAGATTTCCATAGAATATTATGGAATCGTAGTACAGCGATAGGATATCCATCACATTTGTGATGGAGTAACCCCACCTGCAAAACTCTAACTCATGTCCTTAGTAATTTTTTTTTGCATTTTCCCTCGACCTCGAGCAGGTCTCCTCTTCGGGCCGGCTTCTCTTTGATGACAGTGGCTCGGCTCAGTGCGATACCCCGGTCCACTCCTAGGGGTCTCATCACTGGCGAAAAGCTCCAGAGCTTCAGCGGGACAAACCTGAAATTCAGGCCGGGTCACAGTTCGACGTCATCAGCTTGACTCTCGACCATGGGTCAGTCACCATATGGAGTTTTTTTTTAAAGTGCTCCAAACTCTCCAACTTCTGGATCTTTTTCCAGAAGGCCTTTTTGAGGTTTTGAGGGTCCACAAACTTGGTCCAAGGTTCCAGAAGCTCTAAGCTGCTCCTTGGGATTTGGGACTACAATTCCTACAGTACACCCGGTCAAATCTTTGAAAGCCCACTGGACACTGGTCCTCTGGGCTCTTCTTGCACGACTTGATGCAGGGGACTCTTGACGGCTCCTTTGGACCTGTTGCTTACAGGTAGTCCACTCCTGGAGTTGCAGAAGCAAGGCAAAGTACTTCTTGTAGTGAAGCCCAGAGTGTGCAGCAGGTGCAGTCCTTTAGGGTGCAGTCCTTCTTGATGCAGTCCAGGGGTTCAGCAGGACAGTACTACTTCTTCTGATTTCTTCCAGCAGGGATCTGAATTGCAGGGCAGCTCTTTCATATGTATGCGGGTTTCTGGGTTGGCAAAAAGGGGGAGCACCTCTGACCAATGGGTTGCCTGGTCTCACCTTCTGTGATGACCACTTTCTGTAGTGTGTGTCACATTTCAATCCCAGAAAGCACTGTTTCTAAAAAAATAAAAGATGGAGAAAATGTCTCCTGGAGGTTCAGGTCTGGCTAAGTCCAGCTGGTGGGGTTAACTTTCCCCTATACTTTCCTTCCAGCCCCTCTCCTAATTACTGGGGCTCCTATCTGGCTGGGGTGAAGGAAATGGGGAGGTCTGGTTTCTGTCCCAACTGTCTTTCCCTCCTTTGAAGGCCAGTTTGTCCACCCAGCCCCCTTTCTACTCTGCTATCTGCTGTTGCAGTTCTCCACCCATCAGATGCTTTCTTTGTCTCAGATTAAGGCCCGTATTTCTACTTTTTTAGCGCCTCATTTGCATCGCTTTTTGACGCAAAAGCACCGCAAACTTACAAAATACAATTGTATTTTGTAGGTTTGCACCGCTTTTGCGTCAAAAAATGACACAAATGCAGCGCTAAAAAAGTATAAATATGGGACTAAATACCTTCAAACCTCATTAAGGTAGCTTGGCTCAGCCTGTCAAAGGCTGGCCAATTGCAAAAGACTACTAAAGGGCTGATTTTAGGTAACTTTAATAAAGAGTTCTAAAATTATTTCCCTGTAATAGGTAACTTTGGCAAGTTGCTGGATTTATTCTAACTATTATTTTGATATATTGAATGAGATTTCTAGCTCACCACTTTCAAAAGTGAGACTTTATTAGTTTAAAATAAAGCCTCCCTATGTTAGCTTATGGGCTAATGGACTACAACTGGGAAAACGAAATTGGCAGTGTTTCCTTCACTGGGGCTTATAAAACAACATTTAAACTGCCCCTGCTTATACTTTCACTGCACCCTTCCACTGGGTCACTGAGGGCAGACCATAGGGTGACCTATATGTAAAAATGAGATGGTTCAAGACTGTGTTAGTACTTTTAATTCCAAAGCCTAAATTGGGCAAGGCTTTCTTTAAAATGGCATCAGACACTAGAGCAGTGCACCCATAGGTACCTTAACACCACTGGGGCCCCTACACCTACATGCCCTACCATATACTAGGGACTTACAGGTAGGTTTTCAGAGTGAATTAGAATTATGCCTAAGTACCATACACCTTTTAAAAAGAGCACTGGTGCATGACCTGGTTAGAAGAGCCAAGGGCACAGTCATTGTTAGTAATGACCAGAATGAGTCAAAAAATGGGGGTGATCAGAGCCAAAAGAATGACTTTCTCACAGCCACAAACAAAGGAAGGGTGGGTGTGACTGAGAACATCTCTGCATTCATCTGCAGTCTGATAGCTCTTCCTGGGCAGGAAGAGGGAACGAGACCAGACTCTTCCACTTCAACAGGTGGTGTCCTCTGTCCTACACAAAGGGCTGATTACCCCCTATGATAGTCTGGATGGGATGAAAGGGGACCTGTGAACTGCAGGTAGGTGCTTTGAAGTCACCCCCACTTTAAAGTCACATTTGGGTATAAGCACTGAGGCACTGATCCTGCCAAATCAGCACACTACTGGACCTGGGAAGAACTCTGCCTGGAATAAGGACTGCTGTGCTGTAAGGAGTGCCACACTGTTGGACTGCTTTCCAATAAAGACTGATTTCTGTCTTGATGAGCTATCCTGTTGCCTGCTGATGTTTGCCCAACTTAGGAAGGACTGGACCCTCTCATCTGACCCAGAGTGACTCCAAGGGCTCTCCGGCTTGCCCCCTGATCCCCTTCAGTCTCAGAGATATCACAGATTGCATATAACTCTACTTTTGTTGCTGGTCTCTGCCATCTGTGAGTCCTACCCTTGCCTGAGGTGCCAATCTAGTCCTGGGCTGTGTAAGTGGGATTGCTGCAGCCTTTTCTGCGAAAATAAAGCATGTGAGCTTTTGCGCCGATCGGAACTGATGCAGTGCCCTCCGAGGCCAACACATTGCTGATTAGATGATGACTCTGGACCCGACTGCGAGGTTTGACAGTTATGCATTGCATTCATCTCAAACGAGGTCCACGCCGATGTGGGACCCGATTGCAAGAATTGACACAGATGCATTGACATGTCTGTGCAGATCACAACCGGTGCACCACCTCAGATCGCTCCTCGATGTTGATGCTTGCTTCACCCAAAGTTCTCCTTCAGTGGGCTCTGCGGGAGTCCAGTAACCGGCCTACCCTCCATTGCAGTTGGCCTGAACTTTGGATTTACCCCAGTCTAGTGCAACCTCAAATAACCTTTTTGCACTTTTGACTTCTAAGCACTATTTATGGTTTATTCTTTAAAAATTCACATCTCAACTTCTACTGATTGCATTTTTTCCTTTCTGGTCTCATTTTACTCAGCTACATATTCTCTATTGTTTGAAACCTGTGTGGAGTCTTTTTGTTGTGTTTTCATTGTGTTGCTGTGTGTTTGTGTGGGTGTTGCACAAATACTTTACACATTGTCTCTTTAGATAAGCCTGCCTTCTCTGTGCCAACCTACCACAGGGTGAGCACAGGTTATCTCTAAGTGTGTTTCTAGCTTACCCTGACTAGAATTGGTGGTTCCTGCTTACACAGGGTGCATACGCTGAAAAACTAGAAACCCTAGTCCTAACAGCGGGTTAAAGGTCTCTCTTCAAAATATTATAGGGTACGTAATTACTTAATTCAATTGTCAATCTCTAAGTGCCTGACATCAAAATTAAAAATTATTTATTAGAATGAATGAAAGTCATTGTATTTATGAACCCTACATTCACTGCTCTCAGGCAACTTATCCTCCTAGCTTCAGTTTTTCTTAAGAATACCTCCATATTGCATCCAATCTGATTAGTAGGAACATGGTCAAATCTTATTTTATGAAATCTTATCATACCTGTGCCATTTGAAGGTTCACAAACATGGCTAACCAAAGGATAGGTACAGTACTTATTGCTTATTACTCTGAAACGCTTTTGTATCCTCACTTTTAATTGCCTATTCATACCACCAATGTAGGAGCGATCACACCCACCTACAAATAATAATATACTAAACACCAAATTTACTTTGGCAATTGCTGAAACAGTTTGGTTTTGTAAGGTCTTATTTGTATCTACATCTTGTACTGTATTCACATTCTAAGGTCTTGTTCATCCCCAAAGAACATACCTTACATTTACTGCAGGTGTAGAAACATAGTTGGATCTGGAAACCAACTGATCATTTCTTAAGCTGTAGATAGTGTGCAATTGGAACTATTTAATTTCCTGATGGTGGTACCCTTGTGATAGGTAGCAACCATTAGGGAACCATGGGTTTTGTTGCAGTGCTTCTTTATTCTTGGAACACCTTGTACGAGACCTCAATGTCTATGCAACATTTAATAACTGTATGGAAACATGTTATTTTACCTAGTAATAAAGGCTAGGTTAGTTTGTTCCTTGCTAGTTCTAACTGTGGTAAACATGTTAGTTTTGCTACATGTACCCAAGTTCTGTAAATTAAATAATTTTGCCACCCACTGAAGTATCCTTTAAAAATGTTTCTCAGGCCTTGCACTGCAGCACGTAAAGCAGTTTTAAACTGATATTTTGACTGGGCAAAATAAACCATTTGCCAGGCCTAAGCTATCCTTTTACTTGTTGTAAGTCTGGTGGGCATTTAACCACTCCACTGCATCCCCAACCCGTTCACCCGTTTGTGGGCTTGCCTTTCCAAAATCCTTTGTTATAATTGGTAAATGCTTTACATTTGTCCCTTCTTGGGGCGGTTTTGTTATCTCCTTGGACACTGACCCAGTTACATGGATAATTTTTTATTTTTTTTATTTAGAAAGTTTTCTATAGCGCTGGCAAGACCCCGAGGGTATCAGAGTGCTTCACAACAGTATAGATAATAAACACATGAAATACACATGAAAAACATAAGGATCCCATTGCAGCCCGGTTTTACAGTGGGGTTCTCAAGGACAAGAAGATAGCGATCCGGCAGTGGTGGGGTGGGGTGTGAGAGATTCTTTTTGGCATGTAGGTTGGTTGAGGAGGTATTCTTTAAGTAGCTTCTTGAAGATCTGAGGGGTATCAAGTACTATGGAAAGCTCAATCTCGGTGATTTTATCGTTGAAGAAATTAGCTAAATTGACACAGGTGTCTATGGTGGCAGGTAGGAGGTTGAGGGGAAACTTAGTAGTTTGTTGTTTGATGATGTTGAAGAGCTCCTTAGGGCGGTTTTTGCCTCTGTCTAGAGCATTGCGGAAGAAGGAGATTTTTTTGTTGGATATGTGTTTTTTGTAGCTTCTCCGTACTCTTCTGAGTTGGTCCAGGTGGGTGGTGGAAGGGTCGGATCTCCAGAGCCTTTCGGCTGCTCTCAGTTCTCTCCTTTCTAAATTGAGATCATTGTTGAACCAGGCTCTGGATGGTGTGTTTCTCACTCTTTTCAGTTTCAAAGGGGCTAATTGATCAAGTATGGTAGTTATAGTCGAGTTGTAATGGGTGGTTAACTCCGTATTTGAGAGGTTGGTCGAAGGGGGCGGTAGTAGGTGGTGATTTGTTCTTCAAGAGTAGATAAAGGGATTTGGCTAATGTTCCTTTTCTATTTAAATGTCTTTTGGGATTGGGTAGTTTATTGGGGGGTATAGTTAAGATGGAATAGGATGATGTGATGATCTGACCAGTCGACAGGAAGGATATCATCAATCATGAGTGAGTCTTTATGCACTATTATCGCATCTAGTGTAGCTCCAGGTTGATGTGGGTTTGGCCCTTGCAATGTTGGGAAAGGTCGTTGCTGTGAAGAAGGTCATTTACGGCTTAGATGAGAGCATTGTTCTCGTCATTCCAGTGGAGGTTGAGGTCACCCAAGATAATGGAGTTGGGACAGGAGAGGGAGCATTGTGTTATTAGGTCAGCTAGGTGGTCAGCGAAAGGTAGGGTATTACTGGGGGGGTGGTAGAGAAGGTGGAAGGTCACCTTGGAATTGTCACTTGTCTTTATGGAGGCATTAAGGTGTTCACAGGAGTTGTAGTTGAATGAGTCTTTTAACGCTATTACTATGTCATTTTTGTGAATGATAGCAATGCCTCCCCCTGGGCGGTCTTTTCTATCTTTGGTGGAAATTGAGTAGCCAGGAGGGACAAGGATGTCCATGATTGGTTGTGAGAGTTCAGTCAGCCAGGTTTCTGTGATGAAGGCAATATCAATGTTATGATTGAGGATGGCATCAGCAAAGATCCGTAGCGTGTTTGACTGCTGATCTGCAGTTAATAAGCATGCAGTTTGTATGTTGATAGAATTTGGGTCAGGCATGGGAGGGATCAGGGGGATATTGACGAGGTGAGCTGGGGGTCTGGGTGAAGAAGGCTGTATGTGATGTCGACATAGGCCAGTGATGACCTGGATGTTGGAAGGGGGATTCGGGATGGGTAGGAGCGAGTTGTAAGATTGAGCGAGTTTAATTGCTTTTTTGTGAGACAAAGGAGAGTTTGTTCTTCTTGGTCTTGAGGTGTTTAGGTGGAAGGGCCTGGAGGGCCAGATGGGACTCTGTGAGGTGGTCATGTCCGGCGAAGGCGTGTGTGTCAGGGTCAGGGAGGGGTGCATCAGCGAGTTGAGGCTTCTTGCTATCATGTTGATGCCCTGTATGATGAGTTTGAGTTGGTATTCAAGATTGGAGAGCCGTTCATTGATTTTGAGGTGGAGGAGGGCTTGGAGGGGGAATATGGGAGATGAGGTTCTTATTAGCCGGGGTCTGAAGCGACTGTCTCTGATGGATTTTAAGATCTCTGGGTAGTATGTGATAGGAGGCAGTAGTGGGGTGTTTGGGATTGGTCTCAGCGGTGGGTTAGAGGTGATAGGGGAGGTGGGCTGAACATGAGTGCCGCTACGATTTGTCGAATCTAGCCTGTTAGTGGGAGGTAGGAGAAGGGGGTTGGGAGGGGAGGGGAGACAGTGTTGGGGGAGTCTTGGAGAGGTTCGGAAAGTGAAGAGGTATTGTGTGAGAGGATAGTGAAGGTGTGGGGTGGGGAACCTATACAGATGTTGTGATTGAGGGTTGTAGGGTTAGGGGAGTATGGGGCCTGGTCAGGGAGAGGCGGGTTGAATGGGATGGGTGGGTCAACCAGATTATGGCTGGAGACTTTGGGAGTGGAGGGGTAACTAGGAGTGGTGTTGGGGGGGTTGGATGTGGGCATAGAGTGAAGTTCCGAGGGGCTTGTGGGGGGTTGATGGTGTGGGAGGGCTGACTTTAAAGAAGGGAATATGGATTCAAAAGCACAGAGGTTAGTGTCGTTAGCTAGAATCATGATGGTTCCATTTCTGAAAATGGAGATGATGACATTACCCTGGAACTTGGGAGAGCTGGAGATTGAGAGTTTGCAGCTGTATGGGATGTTGGTAATTTTTGAGGGGAGGAGGTGGCTAGTGAGGAGGGTGTACTATCAAGCTGGGTGTTTGGTGAAGAAGATAAGATCTGTTATTTTAGGGGCTTTATGGGCGTTGTAATAGGTGTCGGTGATAAGTAGCTCCGGGTGTTGCCTGTTAAGTCTGCGCTTAAAGTTTTTCAGCGCAGTGGAGGAGAGGTTGTTGGGGGGAGATATAGAGAAAGAGTTGGGCCCGTGGGATTTAAGGAAGGAGGAAATGGGTGAGATTGCAGGTTCTGAGGGGATCGACATCATGTGCTAGTGAGGTTAGAGGTAGGGGTAGAAGGTGGGGCAGGGTTGGGGGCCGGGGCTGAGGCTCTTGGGGGGGCTCCAGGTAATGTTCATCTTACCTTGGTAGTGATGCTCAAAAGGGTTATGTGGTCCTACTGATTGTGAATTGGGTGTAGGTACTTGAGAGATCTAGTTGAAAAGCCAGTGCTCACTAAGGGGTTAAAAGGTCACTAATGAAGGTAGAAGGTAGAAGGTGGGGCAAGGTCGGGGGACCAGGGCTAGGGCTCTTAAGAGGGGGGTCTTCATGTAATGTTCGTACTACCTTGGTAATGCTGCTCGAAAAGGGTTAAGTGGTCCTACAGATTGTGTTGGGTGTGGGTACTTGAGAGATCCAGTTAAAATGCCAGTGCTAAGAATGGGGTTAAAAGGTCGCTAGCAGAGGGGGCCAAACAAACGGAGGGATTCCAAGGAGGGGGGGGGGTGGTCATGCAATGGCAAGAGGTCAGAAAGAGCTGGGATTCGAGTGGGGAGGGGGAGGAGGTGCTGACAAGGGGGATGAGTATCAAGGGGATACGGACACTGACGATCTCTTGTGGGAGGGAGGTAGGAGTGAGGGAGGGTAAAGGCTGGCTAAGGATGAACAACGGAAGGCATGCATCTCACAAGAGCTACACTGGCCCCACCAACGTGTGTCCAGGGGAGGAAGATGGCCGTAGGGGGAGTGGGGGGCAGAAAATGGGGAAGGCCGAGGAGGGCACATCACCCAGAGGGGAGCCAATCTTCCCTACTCACTAATGGCTCCGAACCTCCTCAGCCGGAGGAAACGCCAGGGTCATAGCCTGAGCAGCCAGACCTTTCCCGAGTGGAGAAGGCAACAACAAAACGCACAGTGACTGAGGGTGGTCTCCAAGGGTAGAGGCAAGTAGGTTTAGAGAAGGGGGCTAGGCCAGACCATGATCACTCAACAACAGGGTTACAATGCATCTGCCATGAGTATCAGGAAAAGAAAGTCAATAAGTCTCAGACAAAGAAAAGGGGAGAAGTTACTCCAGTAAAAGTTTACCTGGATGTGGATCACCGTGAACTACTTTCCCCGAAAAACAGTGATGCTCAAAAGAAGGTCCAAACAGGGAGCAGGGAAGAGTCAGCATGATTATCCCGACAGAAACAAGGTTAAAATTGGATGTTTGCCCATACGTTTGACTGCGAGCTAACTTCTTTTTTCTTTTATGTCTTTGCTTCACTCTCATGCTCATGGTGGGTGTGGCGCTTCGAATTGACTCGCTTCTGTTAACTAATGTTTTAGTTTTCATTTTCAATTTATGTGGCAAGAAACGTTCAGTTAGGAATTTACAATGCCAATAGCTCTAACTGAAGAAAACGCTAGACCCATTGCATTGGAAATGCTTCTTAATAATTATAAGCCACCCCTAAGGTAGATCCGAAAGGCTCATGGTCCGGGTGCATGGTATTTAAAAAGCAGGGCATGTGGTTTTATGTTTTATGTGTTCTGGCAGTGAACAAATCCCAAAGTCACTTTCACTTCCATAAGGCCTAGCTCTCCCTGAGGCTAACATTGGGTTAACTTACAAATTAAGAAATTTGTCATTTCTCTCTCTGCTACCTATTTGGTATCAGAAGGAGAAATTATGCTTACAATCAAATGAATTGTAATTTAAAATCTTCTTTAATGGTAAATTCAGATTGTAGATTATAATTTTGAAAATTCCACTTTTAGAAAGTTGACATTTTTGTGCCCACATTTTTTTAACCCTTTCTAGAAGACTCCAGCTGCTTGGGCCCATTAATGTTTCCCTTATTAATAATGTGTTTTGAGCCCAGACAGTGAACAATGGGACCTGGGTGTAGCTGGGAAAAAGTCTTCCTGACAGGATGGCTGGGAAGGAGCTATACCCTGCCCTGATATATTTCAAAGGACCTTGTCCACAGCACACAAAAAGAAACCTGACACCAATCCTGCTCTGCCTTTGTCACCCCAGGCAGGTTGGAGCCTAACCTAGGGAAAGGAGGGGAACTGACCAGACCAGATTCAGGGCTAGGTCAGGGAATTCTATAACATAAAGGATTGCACCATGTAAAAAAAATAGACCTTCAGTATCACTCTTCAGACAACTCTTGAACCAGGGGAAGATTCAGAAGAAGGATTATCCTTCTGCCAGAAGGACTACCCTGCTGTTTGAAGCACATTCCTGTCTGAAGAAGGAAGATTTCACTTCCTTATCTTGATCCCAGTTTCCCCAGAGTAACTCCATGGGTCAGTTAGCTGACCTCCTGTGTAAGCTACAAACACACCAAGTTTCCAGAGGCCTCCCTGCAACTGTCCAGCTGACCAGCTGCTACTAGACTTGCATGGACCTGCCTGAGCCCTGATGCTGGCCTCTGCTGGAGTGAGTCCTGATCCCCAAGATGTGGCCACCAGGTCTGGGCTTTTTGGCTGGCATCAATAAGAGTTCCTCCGGAAGCAAAATTGAAAAGTGTGAAGTTTTGGCTTCCTTCCTCATGACCACAAACAGGCCTGTTTTCATAAAGCCTCTGCCAGCTGCAGTGACCACCAATATGAAACTCAAGTGAGACCTGCTTGTTGTGTTGACAGCAACCGTCCGTGATGATCGGCAACAAAAAAACATACACTTTTCGATACAGCAATGACAGCCTTCTATAACCACAAACAGGAAGCTCCAGTGATTACTAGCTCCTTGCTCTACAGCGATGACCGTCTGTGATCCTCTATCTGCTCTTTTCACTGTAAACCTCATGCTTGTGGCCTCCTTCAACAGAACTGGAACTCTTCGCACAGACTTGAGAAGGTAACTCTTCAGCAGGACTAACCTGGTCCCTGTATCTGGCCAGCACCCCTTCGTAGTCGGCCTGAACTTGTGACTTTTCCCCGTCCGTTTTCACCTTCAAATTCAATGTTGCTTGTTCTACTGATTGGATTTTTGTTGTTTTTATATCATTTTACTTATTATTGGTTAATCTATTGTTCTAAATTAGTTTGAGAGTTTTTTTGTGTTGTGTTTTTACTTTATTTCTGGTTGCATAAATATTTTACACATTTCCTCTGAGTTAAGCCTGATTGCTTTTGTGCTAAAACTACCAGAGAGTTAAACTCAGGTTAATTTAGTGACTTTTTGAGGTTCACCATGACAATGACTGTGGTTTTTGCTTGAGTTGTGCTTTCTTCTCGCTCAATAAATAACTCAGTTTTTCACAATGAATACATAGATTTCTTTCCATCAGACTCTTCACCTTCAGAATATAGCCAGATCTGGTCTATTTTTCTTAAAACTGTCTCAGATGGACAACACTAATATTTCTCATTGTTTAACAGATCATTAGGCTGCAAAATAGTTACCCTGAACAGTCAGAGTAAACACACATTCATTGGAACTGACAATTCCTTTCATATTTATATGATGGAGAGTCCCCATGCTGACTGCAGTATGTACTGAACATTAAAACACTAGTGCTGGGATACAAATGTAGAGCATGATGAGTGTGGCTACAACAAAGTCACACACATCTGGCAACTATGGTCAATAACTAGAGCCTGCAAAGTGAGACAGCTGTGCAATGGGCCACAATCCTTGTCAGAGTGAACATCAAAAAGTCACTACATGAAACATGAATATGAATTCAAGCCAACACCAAAAAACAGAGTTAAATGTGTAAGATCAAAGTACTTAAAATCATACAAACATAACAGTAATGCATGAAAACTATTACCTAAATTGTATAACTGCATGAATACTATTACCTAAACTGTATAACTGCATGTTAGAAATGGGGTCTCTAATTGGCAGTGGTTTGTATCTTGTCCAAGTAGGGACCCTCACTCTAGTTAGTGTAAGAGTGTCACACAGCTAAGATAACCCCTGCTCACCCCCTTCGTAGCTTGGCACAAGCAGTCTGGCTTATCACCCTCTCTGTAGCTTGTCACAAGCAATCTGGCTTATCTCAGGGGCAATATGTATAGTATTTGTATATACACACAGTAACACAGTGGAAATACTACAAAAGGACTCCCAACCAGTTAAGAAAAATAGGTAATATTTGTCTGAGTAAAACAAGACCAAAATGACAAAACTCCAACATACACAAGTCAAAATATCTCTTTTTGAAAGTTTAAGCAAGTCTTAATTCATAGGAATCAATGGATGTATTTCTTTAGCACAAAGTTCCTGGGATGTGTCAAAAACAAAGATGATGCAGGCCACAGGATAGGTGAGGCATTGGAAAAGCAGAGTGTTGCGTCATTTCCTTAATGTCCAGGGGACATGATGCATCGATTCTTTCCTTGCAGGTGAGATGATGCATTGGTTCCTTACTGGCAGGGAGGTGATGCGTCAATTCTTTCCGTGTAGGAAAGGCAATACACCGATTTCCTAGGTTCCTTATTGCATGCAGGGTCGATGAAAAATTGCCACCCATGAACGATGTGTGGAACTTCAGAATCACTGTGTTGATGGGACGATCTGTAGCCACGAGGCAGGCGCTGCATCAATTCTCCAGCTGTGGGGCAGGCGCTGCATCAATTCTTTAGCCATGATACGAGTGCTGCATCTATTCTTCTGGTGCTGTGCATTGATGAGTGGATTTTCTTCTTCAGATCCCCAGTTTGCACTTCCAAGGGCCCAGGGGCTTGAGTTGGTAACATTAGGCAAGTTAGGAATCTCAGTAGAAGAGCCCAATCATTGGCAGATGAAGTCTTTGATGTTCCTAAGACTTCTTACCAGGAGGCAAGTTCAGCCAAGCCCTTGGAGAACCTTTTGAAGCAGGATCTCAAAAGCGAAGTCCAGTCCTTTCACTCCCAGGACAGAAGCACCAAGCAACAGGCCAGCACAGCAAAGCAACAGGCAAAGTGGCAATCCCTCCTGTAACATCCAGCTCTTCTTCCTGGCAGAATTCCTCAGTCCAGAAGGTTTCTAACTTCTGTGATGTCAAAGGTCCAGTACTTATACTCATTTCTGTCTTTGAAGATGGCAAACATCAAAGAGAAGTCTTTCTAGTGCACAAGACCCTGCCTTCTCTGCCCTGGCCCCAGACACACTCCAGGGGTTGGACAATGCATTGTGTGTGGACAGGCACAGTCCTATTCAGGTGCAGGTGTCAACCCCTCCCACCACTCTAGCTTAGGAAAACCCATCAGCCTGGTACTGGGCCATCAGGATATGCAGGACACACCTCAGCCCCCTTTGTGTGACAGTCTAGAGTGAATGCACAATCAGCCCATCTGTCATCGTGACAGAGGCACAGAATGGTTAAGCAAGAAAATGCCCACTTTATAAAAGTGGCATTTTCAAACTCACAATCAGAAAACCAACTTCACCAAAAGATGTATTGTGAAATAGTGAGTTCAGAGACCCCATATCTGTATCTGCTCCCAATGGCAAATTACAATTAAAAGATATTTCAAAGCAATGCCCATTTATCCCATGGTAGAGCTATGCTGTGCAATAATGAAAAAACAAATTTAACAGTATTTTACTATCAGAACATGTAAAGCACATCAGTACATGTCCCACCTTTTAAATAGACTGCATCCTGCCCATGGGGTTGCCTTGGGCCTACATTAGGGGTGACCTAAATGTAGTAAAAGGGAAGGGTTGGGCCTGGAAAGAGGGTGCCCTTGCCAGGTCAAAATGGCAATTGGAAACTGTACACACAGACGCTGCAGTGGCAGGCCTGAGACATGTTTACAGGGCTACTCATGTGGGTGGCACAATCGGTGCTGCAGGTCCACTAGTAGCAGTCGATTTAGAGGCCCTGGCACACATATTTCACTTTATCAGTGACTTACTAGTAAATCACATATGCCAATCATGGATAAACCAATCGCCAATGCAATTTAGAAGCACTTGCACTTTAGCACTGGTAAGCAGTGGTGAGGTGCCCAGAATCCTAAAGCCAGCTAAAACGAAATACAGCAAAGGATCCAAAACGGGAGGTCAAAAGCAAAAAGACAGGGGAAACTCTGCAAAGAGAGCTGACAGGTCTAACACTACAATAGAAAAGACATCTGTGGATGAGCATGAAGTGAAGAGGAAGGGGTTCTTTCTCTGTTTATTGCATAGACCATAGTAGGCTTTGACTGGTTAGAACTCCTGTGCAGTGTTTTTTATTGTCATCGTGCCCACTAATAAACTCAAACAAAATAGGAACCTGAATATGACCTTCCAAACTTGTTTAAAAATGTGGAAGGTTAGTTGTCCATAACATCGAATCTTTCACCTCAGAGTTTCAAGTGACTTATTAGAAAATGTGAATGTTGCTCCTTTTGAGTATTATTTCACTTTCCATTGTGGAAGACAACACCGATGTCGATAGACACTCATCTTGAATACTATATAAATAATTTAAGTGTGTAGAATTGACAATATATGTTCTTTGCCCATCTCATATGATAAAACTGGGGGCAAAAATGGCCATGGATGCGGGTCCACCATGAAACAGGGGGAACATCTGTGATGAACGCAGGTATGGAAATGTGCACTGTAAATGTCCATACCCGCATTCAGAAAGTCTGTATTTTCTCATTGGGCTGTTTTCGACTTTGCCATTAAGAATATATCCAAAATGGGCCTCCTGAATGAAAAGGAGGGCTCTTGGTACATCTTTTACTGTCTTCCCTCTTCCGGCCTATGGTTTCTTACCTACCGTGTTTTATTTTTCATTCATTAAAAAGACTTCTGTAATATTTCACTTTGCGTATTTAGTGCCATATTTATACTTTTTGACGCAAAACTGCGCCAACGCAGTTTTGCGTCAAAAAAAATTGCGCCGTCTAACGCCATTTGGAAGCGCCATGCGGGCGCCGTATTTATTGAATGGCGTTGGGGAAAATGGCGTTAGGGCGTCTTAAAATGGTGCAAGTCAGGTTGACGCCCAAAATTGCCTCCACCCGATTTGCGCCATTTTTAACGACGCCAAGACGCCATTTACATGACTCCTGTCTTAGTAAAGACAGGAGTCATGCCCCCTTGCCCAATGGCCATGCCCAGGGGACTTATGTCCCCTGGGCATGGTCATTGGGCATTGAGGCATGTAGGGGGGCACAAATCAGGCCCCCCTATGCCAAAAAAAAAAATTAAAAAAAAAAAAAATTATACTTACCTGAACTTACCTGAATGTCCCTGGGATGGGTCCCTCCATCCTTGGGTGTCCTCCTGGGGTGGGCAAGGGTGGCAGGGGGGGTCCCTGGGGGCATGGGAGGGCAGCTGTGGGCTCATTTTGAGCCCACAGGTCCCTTAACGCCTGCCCTGACCCAGGCGCTAAAATCCGGCGCAAATGCGGGGTTTTTTGCCCCGCCCACTCCCGGGCGTGATTTTTGCCCGGGAGTATAAGGGGCATATTTATACTCCATTTGCGCCGAATTTGCGTTGTTTTTTTCGACGCAAATTTGGCGCAAAACTAACGCCATATTTATACTTTGCCGTTAGATGCGTCTAGCGCCAAAGTATGAGGAAAGAGCGTCATTTTTTTGCGTGAACGCCTTCCTTGCGTTAATGAGATGCAAGGTAGGCGTTCCCGTCTAAAAAAAATGACTGCGACGCAAATGCGTCGTATTTATACTCCCGGGCAAAAATCACGCCCGGGAGTGGGCGGGGCAAAAAACCCCGCATTTGCGCCGGATTTTAGCGCCTGGGTCAGGGCAGGCGTTAAGGGACCTGTGGGCTCAAAATGAGCCCACAGCTGCCCTCCCATGCCCCCAGGGACCCCCCCTGCCACCCTTGCCCACCCCAGGAGGACACCCAAGGATGGAGGGACCCATCCCAGGGACATTCAGGTAAGTTCAGGTAAGTATAATTTTTTATTTTTTTTATATATTTTTTTGGCATAGGGGGACCTGATTTGTGCCCCCCTACATGCCTCAATGCCCAATGACCATGCCCAGGGGACATAAGTCCCCTGGGCATGGCCATTGGGCAAGGGGGCATGACTCCTGTCTTTACTAAGACAGGAGTCATGTAAATGGCGTCTGGGCGTCGTTAAAAATGGCGCAAATCGGGTGGAGGCGATTTTTGGGCGTCAACCTGACTTGCACCATTTTAAGACGCCCTAACGACATTTTCCCCAACGCCGGCGCTGCCTGGTGTACGTGTTTTTTTTCCACGCACACGAGGCAGCGCCGGTCTGCTAGCGCCGGCTAACGCCAATCAATAAATACGGCGCCCGCATGGCGCTTCCAAATGGCGTTAGACGGCGCAATTCTTTTTGACGCAAAACTGCGTTGGCTCAGTTTTGCGTCAAAAAGTATAAATATGGCCCTAAATACAACGCATTTGCGTTGCAGTAATTTTTTTAGACGGGAACGCCTACCTTTGCATCTCATTAACGCAAGGAAGGCGTTCAAGCAAAAAAATGACGCTCTTTCCTCATACTTTGGCGCTAGACGTGTCTAACGCCAAAGTATAAATATGGCGTTAGTTTTGCGCCGAATTTGCGTCGAAAAAAACAACGCAAATTCGGCGCAAACGGAGTATAAATATGCCCCTTAACTTTTACTAACAAATACTTCTCTTCATTCAACATGCTCTTCTTTTTCTCTGCATTTTGCTCACTGCATCAGGACTGGAACAACCTGATTCGTTTGTAAAACACAAACACCAAGAACAGAACAATCTGCATGCCACTAAAGCTACCAAACTGCAAGATTTGACATGAAGTGGAATACTGTAAGACTCTTTTCAGGAAATTGAACGCACAAAGGTCAAAGAGGTTTTGTTTTCCTTTCTCTTAGCGATTGATTTCTAAGTAAATACTTAGTTGCTTTACTTAAACATGACAGATTCTGAAAATAATTTGAACACATGAATACGTTTTTTTTCCATCAACATCCTGCTGTGAATCAAAACCAGACACGCTTTTTCGTTTTTTTCTTGTTCAAATATATAATTTTTCTTTAGTTTAGATTTATGACTATGGAAAGGGTCAAATGTCGTATGTGTTTAGCTCTCTTTCCACTTTTTCTATGGTGATCGCTTGCTTTGACATTCTTTCAAGCAGTTTAGCATTCTTTAACTAAAATGCAGAGGCCCAAAGAGGCCGAAAACACATCAGCTCTTAACTCTCTTATAGTTTCACTTCCTTTCTCTTAGCCTGCCAGTGAACCCAGAGTAACAGACCAGTATGCCTGATACTAAGACATTGATGAGGTTAAGTCCAGCATGACCCGTGAAACATGATTATATACATTTTTGTGAACCACATCACTTCATGATTCCATGTCATCCTGCTCGATAGGGATCCCCCAGGTGCATCATGAATGCAGAGCAGCACTTTCTTGGTTATTACATTTAAACAGTCTGTTTCTAAACAAAATCTTCTGATGTTTTTCACTTGTTCTGACATCCCTAAAAACAATCTGCCTCACATTTGGAGCTGGTCGACGTACTGCATTCGCCATCGGGAGGCTGCCACTGTGTTGATACACCCATTTAAGTCTGTGTTGCTAAGTGTTTACAGTTTCCGATTTAAAACGTTTATTGTGTTAATTACAGTACAGTGCACCATATCCACCCGCACTGAAACACAAATAGATTAAAATAATGCACAAACTCATCTTGCCTCTTCAAACACTTTTCAGTAAGTAGGTATAACTTAACCCCTTCGCTGCCAGGCCTTTTCCCCCTAAGGTACCAGGCTTTTTTTGGCTATTTGGGGCAGTTCGCGCGTAGGCCCTCAAAATTTTTGCTCTCATCAGCTATCCACGTCAAATTTGCGTCCTTTTTTTCCCAACATCCTAGGGATTCTAGAGGTGCCCAGAGTTTGTGAGTTCCCCTGGAGGAGACCAAGAAATTAGCCAAAATACTGCAAAGATTTCATTTTTTTTTTTTTTTTTTTAAAGGGGAATTAAGGGCTTTTCCCCTGAAAATGGCATCAACAGAGTGTTTGTGGTGCTAAAATCACCATCTTCCCAGCTTTCGGGAACAGGCAGACTTGAATCAGAAAAACACATTTTTTAACACAATTTCGGAATTTTACTTGTAAATACCCCATTTTTACTATTTTTTATGCTTTTAGCCTCCTTCCAGTTAGTGACAGAAATGGGTGTGAAGCCAGTGCTGGATCCCAGACAGCTAAACATTTCTGAAAAGTAGACACGATTCTGAATTAATCAAGGGGTCATTTGTGTAGATCCTTCAAGGTTTTCCTACAGAAAGGAACAGCTAAAATAACAAATATTGAAATTGAGGTGAAAAAAAAACAGCCATTTCTCTCCGCGTTTTACTCTGTAACTTTTGTCTGCTCTGTCAGATTTTCAAAAGCACTATACCTTTACGTCTGATGTACTCTTCTGATTGCGAGGATATATAGGGCTTGTAGGTTCATCAAGAAACCTAGGTATCCAGAGCCAATAAAGGAGCTGCACCTTGCAATGGGTTTTAATTGTATTCTGGGTAAACAACAATTAGTGCGAGATTTAAAGAAAAGTGGCGCAGCGCGTTGCTGCGCCAAAATTGGCAGAACTGCGCTGTGTCACTTTAGAAACGCAGCAACGTGCCGTATATTAAATACGGCGCACCCCTGCATTTCCCCCTGAGCTGGTGCTAAATTTAGCTGCCAGCGCCAACGCAGGCATCCTTGCACCATTGTGCAAGGGTGTCTGTGTTGAGGGGTGTGATTGTTTATGTGAGGGAAGGTGTCCCTTCCTGCACATAAACAATCACTAAGGGTGCTTTGGCCCTTCTGTGTGTGCTGCACAATACAGCACGCACAGAATTGCCAAAGCGTCACTTTCAAATGATTGTTTATGTGCAGGAAGGGACACCTTCCCGCTCAAGAACAATCATTTCTGGCATTTTGCTATTTCTATGCGTGTGGCAGAATGCAGCACACATAGAAAAAGCAAAACACTATGTGGAATAAAAGTGTTCCTCCTCATTGCGCCCTCCTAACGCCACCCCTGGGGGTGGTGTTAGATTTTGGCGCTGCCTCAAGTTTACGTAATTTCATAAATTTGAGGCAGCGTCAAAATGCTATGGGTGTTGCTGTAGTACGCCCACAGCAACACTCATTTCACGCCCCTTCGACAAACAGTGCTGCGTGGGAAGGGGCCGTATTTACAGGGTGGCGTTAAGCCACAAAAAGTGGCTAGACGCCACCTTGTAAATATGCCACTGTGCTCAGCGCCACAGGAGTGTCACAAAAGTGACGCTAGGAATTTGGTGAAATAGAAAGAGCACAAAATAGGTATCAAGGAAACCTTTGTATTTCCAAAATGTGCACAAGATAAGGTGTTGAGAAGCAGTGGTTATTTGCACATTTCTGAATTCTGGGGTCCCCATAATAGCATGTGAATTACAGGGCATTTCTCAAACAGACACCTTTTTTACACACTGTCTTACATTTGGAAGGAAAAAATGTAGAGAAGACAATGGGAAATAACACTTGTTCTTCTATTCTGTGTTCCCCTAAGTCTCCCGATAAAAATGGTACCTCACTTGTGTGGGTAGGCCTAATGCCCGTGACAGGAAATGCAACATGGACACATCACATTTTTATATTGAAATCTGACGTGTTTTTTGGAAAGTGCCTAGCTTTTTCTTCATATTTCGGTGAAAGAAAGTTCTGGAATCTGAGAAGAGCCACAAATTTCCTTCCACCCAGCATTCCCCCAAGTCTCCCAATAAAAACGGTACCTCACTTGTGTGGATAGGCTAAGTGCCCACAACAGGAAATGCCCCAAAACACAACATGGACACGTGACATTTTGCCAAAGAAAACTGACCTGTTTTTTCAAAGTGCCTAGCTGTGGATTTTGACCTCTAGCTCTTCCGGCATCTAGGGAAACCTAGCAAACCTATAAATTTGTGAAAACTCAACACCTAGGGGAATCCAAGATGGCATGACTTGTGGCACTCTCACCAGGTTCTGTTACCCAGAATCCTTAGCAAACCTCAAATATTTGGCAGAAAAAAAACCTTTTTCCTCACATTTCGGTGCTACAAAATTCTGGAATCTGAGGGGAGCCACAAACTTCGTTCTACCCAGCGTTCCCTCACATCTCTCAATAAAAAAGGTACCTCACTTGTGTGGGTAGGCCTACTGCACGCAACAGGAAATGCCCTAAAACACTACGTGAACACATCAAAATGATCAAATACAAAACTACCTTTTTTTTGCGGGGGCACCTGCGTTTTTGGTCCTTGGCTCAGCAGTCATCTAGGGAAACCTACCAAACACAGACATTTCTGAAAACTGGACACCCGAGGGAGTCCAGGGAGGTGTGTCTTGCGTGGATCATCCAGTGTTTTCTTACCCAGAATCCTCAGTAAACCTCAAATTTGGCTAAAAATAAAAATAATTCCCATACTTTTGTGTGGGATCAATGCATATGCACAAATGTCCTACAACCCAACATTCCCCTCAGTCTCCCGATAAAAATGATACCTCACTTGTATAGGTGGGCCAAGTGCCTGTGACAGGGAAGAGCTAGAAAGATGTCAAAATTGAGGGGGAACCAAAGCGGGTCCAAAAGGGCAGTTTGAAGAACAATCTTTTAGGCTGACAAGTGGGGCAGAATTTGTATTGGTATAGATGCGACAATGCTGGGTGGTAGGAATTTTGTGGATTCCTGGAGATTCTGGAAGGTTCAATCACATAAATGTGGAGAAAATGTGTGATTTCAAGCAAAATTGGAGGTTTGCAGGGCATTGTGGGTAGGAAAATGGTGTGGGATGCATATGAAGCACACCACCCTGGACTCACCCAGTTATTTAGTTTTAAGATGTGTCTAGGTCTTGTAGATTTTTCTATATGGCAGCGTCCCAAAGTCCAAAAACTGCAGCCCTCACCATTCCAGGTGGGATGATTTTTAGAGTTAGACCAGCTCTCATGGCACAAATGTAAAACCAAAACCCCCAAAAATCAAATGTCCTCTTGCTTGCTGTGGGATAAGATGTTTTAATGTGCGGGGAGAGCTGAAAGACTGTTACTCCCTTCAGTTGGGGTGGGGGCATAACCATGCCCATACTGGTTGGTAGCCATCACCTCACTATTTTTATTTTTTTTAATTCTCTGGCATCTACTAGGCTTTCTGCCCCCCCTGCCCCCCTGGGGAGTGGATTGGGGTAATTGCCCCATATGCCCACCGGTGGGCAGAACAACCTTGTCCCCATTTATTTGGGGTGGGGGTATGACCATACCCCTATCCTCTTTTTATGAAAACAAATCTTCCCTGGTCACTGCTGGGCTTTCAGACACCCCTTGGGAGTAGACGGGCCTTACAAAAATAGGCCATTCTGCCCCCAAGGGGGGCAGAAATGGCCAACAGTAATGTGCCCCCATGGGGAGCGACCCTTGCCCAAGGGGCTGCCCCCCAAACAAAACACACATACACAATCCCTCGTACCTAAGTGGTTTCTGCCCCTGGGGGAGATCGGCCTAATAGAAATAGGCCGATCTTCCCCCAAGGGGGGCAGAAATGGCCTAAAATAAATTTAGCCCCATCTGTTAAAAAATGTAAAAAAAATCCCTGGTGCCTACTGGTTCCTGCCCCCCTTGGAGGCAGATCGGCCTAATTAAAATAGAGCTTCCAGTGCAATGGGGTTAGCCTCTGATTAGGTCAGCGTGCAACCACTCGCTGATGTCATCAGATGTCACTGGGGGGGTGCAGGAGGGGGAGGGATGGAATGGGAATTGTTTCCCCTTCCATCCCTGCCCATAGGAGGGTGTGAGAGGCCCACAGGGGAGCACTAGAGCTCCCCCCGTGGGCCGGGTGTAGAACGAGCTGGTCTCATCCTTGGCACACGGCAACCCAGAGGAGTTAATTTTGTTGTACTCTTGCTTACCCTTCAGTGCCATCCAGTAAGCCAGGAGTACTTTTGGCTTAATCCTCAAATGTAGTAGTAAGCGAGGAGTAATGCAAGAGTAAGTCACATCAAACATTTTGTGAATCATGGTCATAATATTAGTTTGTGCCCAATCCATTTAATCTCTGTCATCTCAATCGAGCTTAGCACATGTTTTCTGACAAATGGTTCATATGGTTAGCTAACTGAAAAAATAATAACTCTATTATGCAAATTTCTACCTTAATTATGTTTTTTTGGTGTAAAGAGTTCATCCAAAAGCAGCCTTGGAAATGTAATGCCTTCCAGAGTTACAAAAACAAAAGGCCATATGGAGGGTAGTGGTTGTAATTCCTCCTAGATGCGTTTATGAAATATTTATTGCATAGGATCTTCTTCTTTATTTGTTTGCATTGCTGCAGCCACCCGGGATTTCTCCCACCTTCCCAGTGCCCGAGTCACACTTCAATAATCCTCACACTCTATAGCGCTATACCAAGTAACGGTCCTATTTGTCACTCTTGCCTTTACAGTTTAAGATGCCCATATTGGCATGTGATTAACAGGGCCCTCATAGAATTGCATTCTTTTTGATAAGCATAGAATCTCAAACACATTTGTTTTTATGCCACAGCTTCAAATATTCCCTTCAAATATTCCCTACATAGCAAACAGATGCCCTTTAACAGTACTGACTGTAATTAAAAAACAATCATTTGCGATACAAAATGTCTTGCATTTGCTCGAGTTAGAGTAAATTTCTAACTGGAACTTTCTTGCCACACAAACTGAAAATAAAAGTAAAACAGTTGACATAAGCGAGTTGATTCAAAGCACCGCCATGAGAGTGAAAGATAGATACAAAATTATGTTGTATAATTAAATAATTGCCTTGCATTGACTCTTTTTTTATTTATCAGAACACCGTGGGAGTGCAGGTGTTTTCTTGTTTTCTCTCTCTCTCTCATTTCTTTTCTTTTTCTTTATCTTTTCTTTCAATGGAAGCACAGCTACTAGGTGATATGGGACCCATGTTTGCTTTGTGTTCACTCCTCCCACTTCTCCTTCCTCTTTGTCCCATTCCAACCCAGTACCCAATCTTGCCACCCACCCTACTCCAGCCAGGCGGAAATTGCCATCTGCCTGCAATTTATCACCTTTGGTTTGGTTTAAGATCCCCAATTTTTCAGACCTCATTTATAAGACTACCGGGTAGCCAGAGGGAATGCAATACTAACGGTGGTGGTTGAGATCATTCGCCTCTCTGCTGACCTGGGGTCCTTCCTACTATGGTTCTGCAAACTGAGGCAGGTATACTCTTGTCATACTTAACTGAATTGGCAGCATAGGTGAGCAAACAAAGACTTCTTCAGAAGATAGTGTTGGGGACAAGAGTTCAGATCTTAAGAGTCAACCAACAAACACAATGATGTATTGTTCAACCCAGTGCTTATCTTCTGAATTATTAATCAGCATAACACATAATAATATACTACATGGCATATTTAGAAAAATAAGACACAGGGCTATAATCCTGCTTGTGATGTTCTTTGAGGTACTATTTCATTTAATATCCTCTCCCCACTCACAGAGTTCCCCAGCAGCTCTGATCCATTATGTGCAGTGTGGACAAGTTATTGATTAGGCACAGGTGCAGTATTTTCAAATTACCCTTAATCCTCGAGTCACTGTGTCCTGTAATAACAGCTGCAACACTCCTCAACCTCTTGCAGCCAGCCAAAACGAGCATGAGCTCTAGCAAGACAGTCTTATTCATGCAGGAGTAAGAGGCGGATAGGGAAGAAAAGTCCTCTAGGCCAATTGCATAGTTGTATTTTTGCAGGTGTACAGCAGGATCATCAGTCAGTATAGAAATTTTGAGCCTTAATTTCTCATAAAATACTGAAAATATTTATATCAAACCACAAAACATGATCGAGTTTTCTGCCAAATATGGTGTAATTTTGCTTAGGCATTTATTTCAATATTGTCAAATTTTCCCTATGGAAATTGCATGGAGACAAAGCACTTTGGGCCACTACGTTTGTCTCATCTCTCACTCGACGGATCACCCCAAAACCTTCCAGGAAGGGACTGATGTGATTAAACATTTTGTTTAGACAGTTGTGCAGCAAAACTCCTGAACAAGGAAGTTCCAAAACACTTCCTGACTCATGCAGGTTCCGCAGAATTTTTGTTTTGACAATTTACAGAGAAAACGGCTGGACATATTTACAATAATATGGCGGACAGCAAGATATTTACCCAGAGAAGTGTACTTGATTTGGTGTAATACATTTGGGGAAATTCAGGTTCAACATTTTTAGATATAATTGCAGTTGGGCTGAAATTCAAGAAATGTAAAACTTTTGGCAGAGGATGCTTTGTTTTGAGCAGGAGCACTGACTGGCTGACCACAACATGAACAGAAATATTACATAACTCTTTGCTTGGTCTCCTGTCCTAAAAATGTTTCACAAAAAAAGACATAAGGGAAAGGGTATGGATACCCTGAACACCTAGGCCCGTATTTATACTTCGTTTGCGCCGAATTTGCGTCGTTTTTTTCGATGCAAATTCGGCGCAAAACTAACGCCATATTTATACTTTGGCGTTAGACGCGTCTAGCGCCAAAGTATGGGCAAATAGCGTCATTTTTTGGCGTGAACGCCTTCCTTGCGTTAAAAATGACGGCGACGCACATGCGTCGTATTTATACTCCCGGGCAAAAATCACGCCCGGGAGTGGGCGGGGCAAAAAACCCCGCATTTGCACCACTTTTTAACGCCTGCTCAGGGCAGGCGTTAAGGGGCCTGTGGGCTCAAAATGAGCCCACAGGTGCCCTCCCATGCCCCAAGGGACCCCCCCTGCCACCCTTGCCCACCCCAGGAGGACCCCCAAGGATGGAGGGACCCACCCCAGGGACATTCAGGTAAGTTCAGGTAAGTATTTTTTTTGTATTTTTTTATTTTTTTTGGTGGCATAGGGGGGCCTTATTTGTGCCCCCCTACATGCCACTATGCCCAATGACCATGCCCAGGGGACATAAGTCCCCTGGGCATGGCCATTGGGCAAGGGGGCATGACTCCTGTCTTTACTAAGACAGGAGTCATTTAAATGGCGTCTGGGCGTCGAAAAAAATGGCGCAAATCGGATTGAGGCGATTTTTTTGCCTCAACCTGACTTGCCCCATTTTAAGACGCCCTAACGCCATTTTCCCCCTACGCCGGCGCTGCCTGGTCTACGTGGTTTTTTTCACGCACACCAGGCAGCGCCGGTCTGCTAGCGCCGGCTAACGCCATTCCATAAATACGGCGCCCGCATGGCGCTTCAGAATGGCGATAGACGGCGCTAAATTGTTTGACGCTAAACTGCGTTAGCGCAGTTTAGCGTCAAAAAGTATAAATATGGGCCCTAGTCTGTGTGTGGGGCTGGGGAGTCCCAGAAGGATCCTTCTCAGGCCAAAATGGTTTAAAAAAAATTTAATGTTGCCATTTTTAAAGCAAAACATTTAAGCATAGGATTAGCTAATGCTTGTGACCTTGTGTCAAAAAAAAGCTATCGTTTTCTGACAAGCTCTAATGAGAGTGAAACACAACTGTCAGGAGTTTCTTATATTAATTCCGGGTTGTCTTGGATTGTATTTTACTCATCCAAACCTGTAATACTGTGCCTGGAATGATAAAAGACTTTTGTCATTTTACTGCTCAGCATGAAGACCATTGGCTAATACTATTCTTAAATTATTGTCTAGAAAAACAGACATTTGAAGTGGGCAGATTTGGAGGTTTGCTTGTGTTGTATATGTGCTCCAAAAAGGGCAGCTTTCCACCTAAACTACCCAGAGTTACTAGCCTTGTATTGCATTTTCTATTTTCAGCTAAATCGGGTTTGCTGCTGCAGCGAAGAGCATAGAGAGAGCAACTTCAATCTATGTCTGAGCAGCAACACACCTTTGTCATGTCAGCTTGCAGGTTGGTTCAGTCCACCATCGCTTCTCACAGCAAAAGGATGGCAAAAGTTTCTAAGTCCAAGGTTTCAGGATTTTTTAGGCGGGATACTCCTTGATACCAGCCAAGGGTCCAGGACCTGTGGGAGAACCCGTAGGAGTCAAGACTCACTCCAGCCGAGCTGAGGCCAGCAGCAAGGTCCAAGTCAGATTGAGTTAGAACTGGTCAGCTGGGAATGTAGAAAGATAGTTCTTTAAGCTTCTGTGCCCCTGTAGCTGATGAAACAGGAAGTCATCTTTATGACCCTTGGTGTTCACTTCTTTGCTCTGGGTATACAAGGGAAAGCAGATCCAGCCTTCAAGGCTCTTGACAGGTCACAAACAGTAGGTTCAGTCCTCTTATGTCTTCCACAGGTCCTGTAGTGTTTTGAAGAGGGTCCTGTAAGTACCACATTGATGTATAGCAGTAGCTTGGGTGTGGTGGTTGGGGTGGTGGTGGCTCCTGGCTACTCTGTACCTAATGGGAAAAAAGTTTCCAGGATGAACGTACTCACTTTTTTAATAGTCCTGTGTGGTTTACTGCAAACAATCCTGCAGTGCCCTCCTCTGCCCAAAACCAAGATACTAGAACCTTTCATCTCTTGCAGAACGGTACAGGCCTAAGTGTTTGAAACATGTGCCAGTGAAAGGGTAGGCCTTTTTGAAGTTGATTAAGGTGTTAAGCAAAGCCCAGAGGGTCACCCTGACAGAAAAACAGAATATCCACTCCCCCCAACCTTTGTCTCAGTTCCTGGTGCAAGTTAACACCTCATTTAGAGGGCTGTTCTGCTCCTAGGTAACAGCTGGAATCTCATGCAAATGGGCGTTTGCATGCTTTAATCACATAACTTTTCTAAAAGTACATGTTGTGAAATATTTATCACAAATACAACTTTAACAGTGAATTGGGTTACCAATGCATATTTTAAAAGTCCAAAGATTAACTCTGTAGCTGTTTCCTAGGTAGAGATAGTCAATGCTTCCCTATGGAGCAGCAGCTTTGAGGGCTTTCCACTGTAAGGACCTGGTTAACATTAAACTTGTATATGTCCTACTTTTAAATATTGTGCACCATATGTTATGACCATTTAAGGCCAATTAGTGGTGACATTAATATTTGAAAAGGGGGATTTTGGCCTGCAAGTAAAAAAGGAGCTATTTTGAGAGGTCGAATTTGCAGTCTAAACTTTCAATGTGATACTAATGATTGCAGGCCTGCTGGCATGTTTACCTGGCCACTACAATGGGTGGCTCAATGATTGCTGAAGTCCACCAGTGACATTTAACATAAACTCCTTGGGAACACTGTGGTACCATATACTAGGGACATAAAGGTAAGTTAAAATTGACAGTCAGGGTTATATTAATGTCATCATGCTACAAAATGGAGCACAAACACTTTACCTTAGGTTAGAAGGAGTAAAGTTGCACAGAGTACTACAGCTAGCAAAACAATCAAGGCAAAAATGCTGGGTGAACCATGCAGAAGATGGCAATTTCCAACGTCCCCCAAAGCAATCACTTGAGAAGACATATTTCTACCAGGTAATGATACATGGATATTGTCTTCTTGTGCTTGATAGGTAACAAGGTTGAACTATCTACCTTTCATGATTCAAGCAGTGGCTTGCAGTTTACAAATTTATCTGCTAGCATGGCAATATGTTTCCAGGACCTGTATAAGAAAGCATTACATGGAAAACACTAAATCACACATTCCAGAAATCCCACAGAACGCAACACCTATTCAGGTTATCAACCATGTGGTTTATGTGATAACTTGCCCTTTGGACCAATCATGCACCTGCCTAGAAACTGTGCCCTAAATGAAAGTGATGGATGTGAACCAGACCATCTGATATCTCATTGAAAGCAGATATCTAAAATGCTTGGCTAAAGAGGCAAAGGGAAGAGCATGGTCCTGCTTGAGTGAAGATTTGTTCATCTTTAAAGATAATAGTAACAAAACAGGAAGGATGAGTCTGTGTACTTACATTTCAGCCTACAAGCAACCAGGTAGATTTTGAATGCAATGTATTAGTAAGCCCAGCCAATTCACTAGACTCAATAAAGCAAGAAAGGCACCAGAAACAATGTGGCTCAAGCATAAATGATGAAAAGGCCTTCTAGACTAATCTACAAGTTCTTCCCCTGATGTTGGTCATTTTACATGCAGAAATTGCTCTCTACCTACTCATATCAAGTGCAAAGATACTCAGATTTGGTAACACTAAATGAAAATTGACCAACTATAACTTTGTGAATGCACTGTATTCAATCTGGCAGCCTTGTAGATTAATATGTGTAGGTCAGATTACCCAAACTTTCAAAACATGGATCATGCAACATATGTGCAGGGGTGATGTACTGCTAGTAAAGTATTTTCAAAAAAAAAAAAGGGTATAACATTGATAGAAAAATACAAACATTACTCAAATAAAAAGAAGGAAAATGGATCAGATCAAGCATTTGGCCCTAGTAAGTCTAGGTCTTGAGGAGATCTATTGGGGAGTAATTTGTGATCTACCACATGGGAATTTTCCAGGTTTTTTCTTCCTGATGTCTCTGCCCAAATACATAATATGTTGCTACACAATTATCAGTGTATCAATGTTGTAGTAATTCAGATTTTTCTTCATGGTCATCTCATATTTTTGGCCTGTTTCTGGACCCTGTTTTTGCTGGTGTTTTGAATCTGTGTCCTGTGACACTGCTATGAATGCATGTACTCCACTGGTCTTAATTTGTATTGATACAATTGGTTTCACCCAACTGATCTACCTAACTGCCCCATAAAACCATTGTAAATGATGCCTGACATGCATCTATTGTCATGAGGTAATTTTAGCATTTACACAGGCACATTATTTAGTCCTGGACTTGAGGTCTGCGCTCTCTCTCACCTAATTACATTTCACCTTTAATCCTTTTTATTATTTTGGCAAAGCTTCATTTTAGTGGAGCTGTTTGTCAAAGGGGTGGGCAAACAATTTCACTCTGCTGGCGAAGTTTGTGGAGTTTTGCCTACTCTGCGCTCTGCCCGGAGCAGGGAGTTCTGAAAAACTCCTCGAAGTGATACAGAGTGGAGTTTTTTTCTCTTGCGTGCCTCGGCAATGTTAAGTTGGCAAATGCGAGCAACAGTAATCACTATGTTGGTGAGTGTGAGCAAGATTTCTGAACGCAGGCAGTCACAGCAGGTCTCACCTGTCTGCCTTGAGAGAGCTGCCGCTCACATTGAGGAAACTGCAGCTTGAGTAGAAAATCTACTCAAGCGGCAGAAAGAAGTTAGCACCCTCTGGCACTCCACATGATGAAGTTCATGCTGATTTTACAGTGGGTGAGAAACTCTTGTAGCTGAACATCAGCGCAAACAGTGCGAATTACCCATACTCTGCGGCTCGCGGATCTCCACGTAGCACGTGGAGTTTTTTTAGCGCTTTGCACAGTTCCGGTATGCAGAACTCTGCGAACTCCGCCTCTGCCTAGTTTATCATTCTTTTATCAGTTTCCCTTCCATGCAGAATTTTTTATTCATTTCTTTGCACACATTTTCATCCTGTGCTCAAGCTGAGGCTGTACACAATATTTACCGGGTATTGCCGGTCCAAAAAGTACATTGTCTACCCTACACAGAAAAATAAGTATTGTCACATCAGGGCAGTTCCTAGAATAACAGATATGTTATAATAAAACATCAAACTGCCTACACCAGGATAGAGGGGACATTCCAGCCAGTTTGCCATTTCATGCTGCACATCGTTGCAGTTTCTGCTAAAATCCCTTTGCTTCCTCTTTGTCTATGTGGGAGGACTCCCAGCAGATTAACAGACCTTTTCTTCACTTCTAAACACAGGTATTGGGGTTGGGCTTTCTTCCCAGGACCAGAAGGGTGGATTAGGGCTACTACTGCTACTTGCTCTCATGTAGAAACTTATTAGTGTGTGGGAATGTTAGACATGCTATTCTGACAATTAAGTGGGGGTCTTCTTGTGTTTCATTTTTCTGGTCACTGCTGTAATAACTCTGTTTCGTTATACTCATAATCCCAATTCATATCTTTTTGCATAGAATTTAGTGGGATGGGACTCATTCCCCCATGTTCTGTGGTACTGCCACCCAAAATCCAGCAGTCTCGTTACTACAACAAGAGTCTATAACATGGTGCCCAAAGTTCGATAGGCACTGATTTTTACAGATCTCCCAAGTATCTCTGTCTCATTTCATGCAAAGCCAGCATAACTTCCTTATATGGCGACATCCATGGTATTAGGGACTATCCTCCTCAGCTAGATAGGTAGTACCTATTTGATGCTGTAGTTTGTTCAAGCTTGGACTCTTGAAATAATTCCCCAATTGGTGTTTCTATCTCTGAATAATTCAATTCTATTTTAAAAAATGGCAGACCAAAACAGGGTTGTAAATGCAGCAAACATGAGACTCCCTCTCATAACACATCTATTAAATAAGGGCCTCGCAGATGAAGGAGGGGTGGTTACATTTGTTGTTGAGGCTCTGAACGCATACAAAAAAGAATTTGTTTTATTATTGGGTGATTGTTTCAGCAGCAGATGGGAATACACACATATTTCATCAATGCACTCTAGCAATTGCACCTGCACAATACAGACCATATGCGCACTTAGAAATACCATTATCTTATCAAGAACACCAAAAGTACCTTGATGTGCCCTATTCCACATTCCACAGGACTTTAGGCTAGGTCCATTGAGTAATGATGGGTCTACATGGCCAGAGTTGGCTACCTATACTCCACATCCTGACAAAGGTACAATGGCGGTAGCAGATGTATGCTGCTTATACACTAATTTAGTAGAGATATAAAGACGATTTTTACACTTTGTAATGCAGATTTTAAACATCGCACCAACAAGGAACACTCCAGCACAACCACATGTGGCCATAGAGGGCATTAACCCTGCAACTGTGCATTAAAGTATGCGTGAAGCACCCACCAAACATCAAGAGATCCAGTTTTGGTTAGCACACAAATTAGCATATTGGGAGCAGTATTTCCCCATAGGGTACCCCAAGATAAACATAGAATTCTCAATACGGGCTTATTATTTGGATGGTTCCCACACTGGACAACTGCGCCACTGTGAGAAATGTCCTCTTTTGACAAGATAGCCTCCCATTTTTTGCCTAGAAAACAATGTGGTTTCAAACTGTACATGCCCTGGGCCACTGCTAAACAGGTTCCCAGGTCCCAATCTATTTGCCCAAAACTGGATTATTTTTGGAACTTCAGCCACCCTTGTAAGTCCCCAGTAAACGGTACCCCGGGTATATAGCATGAGTACTGAAGATGGCACCCCAGAGCTGCATCACCAATTGTGCTACCCTGAGAGCCCTCATATCAGCCTCATGCCGACTGCCATTGCATATGCATGACAAGGTGTATTTAAAAGTTGCAAACTCGACATGACACTCATCAAGAGTGCCATGTCCACTAACACTGCATGCAATGTAAGTAAGACACCCCTCTAGAAGGTGTTACAGCCCTGAGGTAGGGTGTACTATAATGAATGTGAGGGTGTATGTGTGCATGAGCAAATATGCCCCTACTGTGTCTTTGCAAAACCTCAAGACATAGTAAGTGTACAGGGAAGCCATTTCAAATACGTGTGTTGGACACTGGTCATTATAAGTTCCCCAGCTGCATGATGGCCTCTCTGAAAACTGGGTTGTTTGGTATCAAACAACTCAAAATAATAAACCCCCACTGATGCCAGTGTTGGATTTATTATAAACAGTACCCATAGGGCACCTCAGAGGTGATCCCTGCAAAACGTAACAGCCCTGACATGGTTGCTGACTGGTCTTAGCTAGCCTGCTGCCACCGGACAGAAGTCTGGGCTCCTGGGGTGAGAGCCTTTGCTATCAGGAGCCAGAACACAAAGCCTTTCCTGGGTATAGGTGTTACACCTCCTCCCCCAGGCAGGCACCCTGCAACAGCAGTCAGATTCAAAGGCTGTGGGTGGGAAACCCGGTAGGAAAAACTAGCAAAGACAGGAGGAGTGGCCATCCCCAGCCTGCATCACCTCTTAGGTGTGGCAGGTGAGGTGCCAACTCCATTTCATTTTCCTCCATCTTGGATAGCAGGAAAACAACTTATCAGGGTTAGGGTTGTGACACTTTCCCACAGGAAGTGATCACGTAGTGGGTGTAGCCACCCTAAGGAAAGTAGCCCATTGACCACTACCACATACTCTCCCTAAAGCCCCCTAAATGCAGTATTTAGTGGGCATCTATAGACTTACAGATAAGATTCAACAGACCCAAGAAGACCAGGAACAAAGATAAGGCATGAGAATAGAAGACACACTGCACGAAGAAAAAGGCATCAAACCCTGCCTGCTGCTCCGAGGAATCGACAATCACTGCTGAGGTGTTGCCTCGAAAACCCAGAGCACCTCCAACCTTCTGAAAATCCTCCCTCAGCGTGAAGGTATCACTCTCCTGCAACCTGCAAGCAAGGAACCAGTGAAGTCCAGTTCACTAACCGGCCGCTAACCAACGAACCGGCAGCCCAAACAAAATCCGCATGATAGACCTTAAGGGCAAAACCTACCAGTGTGCCAAGATTGGTGGTGTTGCGACTTTCAGGGCCTGAGACATACAGTTCCCCATGGTACTAGACCTAAGACAGGTCGGCCGCATTGTGATGGTTTTTGCTGAAATACGCTATACATTCAACTTCAAGAAAGAAATGCCTTTCTCAGTGTCATGTTTTTGGGATATGAGTTATCAGATGAAGGAAAAAGACTGTTGCCACAGTTTCTAGAAAAGTGTGCAGAGTTAAAACCACCAAATACCATCAAAAAGCTACAATCATTATTGGGCTTTTTCAGTTTTCGGAGAACATACATTCCAGGTTATGCACAGCGCATAAAACCACTTTACGACTTGATACATCCAGATGTTTCAAGTAAATATTGGACAGTTGAACAAATATGCATTCTCAGATCATTACAATAGGACATGCTTGAAGCAAAACACTTACACACATGATAAAAAAACAAACTTGGTCATCAGAATAATCGCTGGTGCCATTGTGTTCATCTATGTAACATTCAATGAAGGTGATACCGTCCTCATAGCATACAAATCACATTTGGATTCAGCAGCTGAACAGTGCTTTGGTCCCACTGAGCAAATTCTGACTGCTGTTTAGATGACTGTCATATAAGGGAGACCTCTGGCCCAGGGGAAACCTATTGTTGTTGTGATTCCATTACCGGCCTTAGAGGTTGTGCTGAAAGCCAGTTCTCCAAACACAAAAGCATTACATCTACATCGGATTCAATGGGCCACCTCTCTGAATGCCACTGATGTTGATTATGTTTTTGATCCAAAACTTCAGACACAAGAATTCCTTCAATATGAACTTGGATATCCAACACCTATGAACATTTTGCCTCTTGATTCACATCAAATGATCATTTACACTGATGGTTCAGAACAGTAGGCAGTAGGCACAAAATAACAATACTCTACCTCTTGTGCGGCTGTGAGGAGATTAAGGAGACGAAGGAGAAATGGCAAGTTCCACCACCAAAACACATACACGCAGAATTTAGGGGACTGCACTGCACAACTGACAGAGCTTAAGGCTCTATTATTGACATTGGAATACATGGATCCTGTCCTCCTAACACTGATTGTGTTTTATTCGTATTATTGTGTTCGGTTCTTCAATGAATAACTGCAATATTGGTGCCAGAATAGGTTTGGAGATTCAAAAGGGAACACCATCAAACACAGACTTCTGTGGGGGAAGGTGGCAGATCTAAAAGAGTCACTACTAAATACCCATATTGTTCATACAATGGACCATAAACGTGCTGCTAACCCCAGGCAACCCCACTAACCAGGACGATCAGGGACCTGGGGTCAGTGGCAGTGGCCCCACAGTTCAAGGGACAGAGGCACAGGACAACAGGGAAGCTGGGAGGACTGCTGTGCGACAGGGGGAGGACAGGCCCAGGGAACCGATCCTCCACGAGGCACTCTCCAACATCTTGGGAGCATACCACCATTCCCAGGAGACCATGGGCACGGTACTGGCCAAGTTTCAGGTGACCCAGCGGCTGCAGGAGGGACAATACATGGGGATCAGGGAGGACCTCACCAACATATACACCATCCTGGTCACCATTGCTGAGGTGCTGGCTGACATAGGCAAGACAATGATGGAGGCAGTGGCACAACAAAGGGCCCCTGACACTAGCCAAATCGAGGTACAGCCCTCCACCTCCACCGGTGCTAGTGGACAGGGGGCCCCGCCACAGGACCAACAGGCCACCAGCACCCCACCCCCTGCAGAAGGAGAACCACCCCACAAATGGTCCCTGCGATCCAGGCAGAAGACAGAGAGAACATTGGCAAGACCCCTGCCAGGAAATAAGACTCTCCTGATTGTCACCCTTCTGTCCCACTATGTCATCCTGTCCAAACTGAACTGCCATTGCTCCCCTTCCTGTGCCCCATTGGACAATGCACCTGTGATACCAAGAGACTGGACTATACCCTGGACATTTCTCCACCATCACCCCAGCCCCCTGCATATACCCCAATACTCAATAGCCCCTAAAAAAACACCCTTTAAGCACAAACCAATCTGGAGTCAGTCTGATCTTTTACAAATGTATAATGACAACATTAGTAAAAAAATAGCAATGTAAATGTTCATTTACTCATACCAATTTAAGACAGTTGTTGGGCAGAAGTACGTATAGCAGAAGGCAGAATGGGGTACCCAGATCTGAAAAATTGAAATCCAAAGTGAACTGTCAGTGTCCATAGACAGAGGTTAAGAGGCTGACTTACACAATGTCCAACAGTATTCTGAAATGTAAGGAGGAGTTACAGTTTCTTACCCGTGTGTCACTGGAAGTACTGCGTGATGATGTTCATTCGGTTGTCAATATCTTCTTCCTCTGCTGGAGATATACTGGTCCGCCAAACACACCATCTGCACATTCATTGAATGGTAGCTTTTACTATTTCTGTACACTTGTTCATTTCTGCGGGTGGGGGACAAATGCAACATGTGTACCATCAATGGCACCAATGATGTTGGGGATATGCCCCAGGGCATAAAATTCAGCCTTCACTGTGGGCAAATCCTCCACCTGGGGAAACATGATGTAGCTACGCATGTGTTTCAGCAGGGCAGACAACACTCTGGTCAACATGTTAGAAAACATTGGCTGAGACATCCCTGATGCCATGGCCACTGTTGTTTGAAAGGAGCCACTTGCCAGGAAATGGAGCACTGACAGGACCTGCACTAGAGGGGGGATTCCTGTGGTATGGCGGATAGATGACATCAGGTCTGGCTCTAATTGGGCACACAGGTCTTGGATTGTGGCACGATCAAGTCTGTAGGTGATTATGATGTATCTGTCTTCCATTGTCGACAGCTGCACCAGGGGTCTGTACACTGGAGGATGCTACCATCTCATCATCTGCCCCAGCGGTTGTGGCCTATGGAGGAAAACGGTGAACAGAGGGTCATTTACCACATAGGTTGCACAAGTGTGTCTGCAGTAATGTAAGTAAATCGGTGTGTGGCGTAGTTAGTCCGTATATGTGCCAAAATGTGCTGTGATGCAGTTTGGTGCCATGGCATGTGCCCCCCTGAAATGGTGGCTGCCCGACTTGTGAGGAGGGAAAAGGGGAAATGAGGTAACTGGGCTGGCTTTGTGCTGCGTCGTGGTAGGCAGTCGAAGACTGCCGCATAATTCAGCATTGGTTATCATTGGGCCCTATGGGTTCTAGGAGCCAATGGCGACGTACGGCTACGGTGACGCATGACATGAATGCCATTTTCTATCTGTTTACTCACTTGATACCTGACATTCAACAGGAGAGGACCTATACTGCAAGTGCTGCTGTGACCTGTGTCTGGAAGCGACAATGGCTCGAGTGTCTGGGGAAAGGGCCCCTGCCTTCACCGTGGAGGAGTTGGACAAACTGGTGGATGGGGTCCTCCCCCAGTACACGCTACTGTACGGTCCCCCAGACAAACAGTTGAGTTCACTGTGAGCATGATGCGTGGTCAATGCCTGTTTTGAGTGGTGTGGATGAAAGATACATGTTGGGGGGGCTGAGGGCTGCATGTGAGGATGGTTGGTGTATGGGCATCAGGGCATGGTTGGGAACTGGTGGGCCATGAGTCTGACAGTCCGGACTGGTGAGTAATGTCCTTTTCTCCTGTACCTTTCCTCTAGGTCAGCGCCCACCAGATGAAGCGTATTTGGCGTGCCATCGCCAAGGAAGTGTGGACCCTAGGGGTCTGTCATAGACGGAGCACCCTCTGCCACAAGAGATGGGAGGACCTGCACCGCTGGAGCAAGAAGATGGCGGAGACCCAGCTGGGGCTGGCCTCCCAACGTGGAACGAGTGCCCGTCACACCTTGACCCCCCTGATGTTCCGCATCCTGGCAGTGGCCTATCCGGAGTTGGATGGGAGCTTGAGGGCATCCCAGCAGCCACAAGGGGGTGAGTACAGTGTCATAAAGCTGCCTCTGCGCGCGTTAGGAAGTTTCTGGGTGGGGGAAGTGGGTGGTGGGTGCCCCTAGGCCAGGGCGAATATGGCAGTGTAGGTCCCTTGTTCGGCACGCTCTGAGGCACTCCAACCCCAATAGTGTTAGTGGGCATCTACTACTGGGCAGGCTCCTGTGGGTTTCAGGTGTGCAGCTAATGGTGTTAGGCATTGTACCCCATGGGCTGCTGACTTTCCTACTAACTGGTAGTGCATGGCCTAGTGCATGGGGCTGCTCCCTGTGTGTTGTGTCCGCCAACGGTAGTGGTGTTGCTGGCATTGACCATGTGTGTTCTCTGTCTTTCCCCCCTTCTTGTTTTGTCACCCTGTCCTTGTGTGCATTAGCATCATCTGGCGGAGGAGCAGAGGTACTGCGATGGAAGGAGCTGCATCCCACATGGCCCAGGAGGGTGAATCCATGGAGGGTGAAGGCACCAGCAGGACGAAGGGTGAGGGGAGCTTTACGACGGGGACAGGAGGGGATACCAGCAACAGCGACCCCTCCTCTGATGGAAGCTCCCTGGTGGTGGAGGATACCTCGGTACCCACCTCAACAACAGGTACAGCCACCACCCCCCACCAGCACCGCCCTCCCTGCAGCCCCTCATCGAGTTTCCCGTGCCCGCTCACCCAGGAGGGTGGGCATCTCCTTCGCCCCAGGCACCTCAGGCCCTGCCCCAGTCAGCCCTGCTGCCCTCAGTGAGGAGGCTATTGATCTCCTGAGATCCCTCACTGTTGGACAGTCAACCATTCTGAATGCCATCCAGGGTGTCAAGAGGTATTTGCAGCAAACAAATGCATACCTGGAGGGCATTCATTCTGGCGTGGCAGCCCAACAGAGAGCATTTCAGGCTCTGGCCTCAGCACTGATGGCAGCCATTGTCCCTGTGTCCAGCCTCCCCCCTCCAACTTCCACTACCCAGACCCAATCCCCTGTGCCTATCCCAAGCACACCTTCAGACCAGCATGCACACACATCAACACACAAAAGTGGCTCAGGAAAACATAAGCACCACAAATCCCACAGGCACTCACACAAGCACCATACCCATGCACACATACCAACATCCACTTCCTCCACTGTGTCCCCCTCCTCCCATTCGTTCACCTCCCTCCCAGTCTCATCTCCACTCACACCTGCATGCACTACATCATCAGCCACTGCCTCCATCACCAGCACGCCCATCACTACACACCACTCACATGCAATCACCACCCCCACTCCCATTCACACGTCCCCTGTGTCCTCTCCCAGTGTATCTGTGAGCCCACCTCCCAAAGTACACAAACGCAGGCACACACCCACTCAACAGCCATCCACCTCATAACAGCCTCCAGTCCATGCACCTTCACCCAAACTCAGCATAAGTACACCTCCTACAACCACTACCTCTTCCTCCACTCCCACACCCCCTCCATCTTCCCGTCCCAGTGTGTCTAAAAAACTTTTCCTAGCTAACATTAACCTCTTCCCTACACCTCCCCCCCAGTCCTTCCCCTAGGGCCAGGATGTCTAGATCCCAGCCCAGCACCTCAGCCACCAAATCTGCATCCACTGTGGTCCCTGCTAGTCCAGTACGATCAAAGGGGGCACCCGTCAGAGCTGCCAGTGTGCCACCAACAGATATGAAGGACCACCCTATTCCGTCACCAGCTAAGGTCAAAAAGGGGCCAGCTTCCAGCGGAGGAAAGTCACACCACCCACCAAGGCATCGCCCAAACACAGAGAGGACAGTGCCAAGGTCCCTGCAGCGACTGCCAAGGTGGGGAAGGGCCACAAGCCAAAGGTCAAGTCACCTCAGGGCACAATGTCTCCTGGTGAGGGGCTGTTGACCATTATATCATCAGGGATGGCAGCCACCTGCACCACAGACACCACCGCTGCTCCGACCGCCACCTGCACCGCCACCTGCACCGCCGCTGCCACAATGTCAGGCTGCAGCATCCTCCCCAAGGATCAGCCATCCAAGGCTGCCGGAGACGGTATGGTGTCTCCATCCACCACAACAGACACTTGCACCAAGGCCAGCACCTGTAGCATCTCCACCGCAGACACCGCCACCTGCACCACCATCAGCACCTCCATGTGAATAGCCGATGCCACTCTGTTGGACGTCAGCACCATCCCCAGTGGGCAGCCGTCCGAGTCTGCAGGTGACGTCCTGGACCCTGGACATGCCACTTGAGACACCACCTCCAGCACTGACACGAAACACCAATTGGCAGCCTAAGTCGCCGCAGGATGGAGTGTGGCTATGCCTCCATGGAGTATCATGCTACCTGTTCCAAGTACATCGCGTGGCTAAGACACCCAGGTGAGACTGTGGCTTTGCATTCCCCAGGATCAAGCAGTGGGCAAAGAACCCACTTGAGAGACTTGAGAGACTGTGGCTTTCCACTCACCAGGAGCAAGCAGTGGGCAAAGCACCCACTTGAGAGACTTGAGAGACTGTGGCTTTGCACTTCCCAGGAGCAAGCAGTGGGCAAAGCACCCACTTGAGAGACTTGAGAGCAGTGGGCAAAGCACCCACTTGAGAGACTGTGGCTTTGCACTCCCCAGGACCAAGCAGTGGGCATGGAGCCCCCTCGAGGAGCAGTGGCATTGTACCATCATCCGGCTGAGGTGCCTCCCTCCCCTTCCCCCTGAGGTGTCTGTTTTTTTTCCGACCTGATGCCCCTGCAGTGTTCTCTCCGTTTTGAGGCAGGTGTCATGTGTGGGGTTCGCCCATGCTTTTTGGGACCTCTGGTCCACGGACATTTAATGGGACAGTGTACAGACTTGTGTACTTGATGTAAATATTTGTGTATCCTGATTATTTGCTTTTCTCTTGATCTACCTGATTGTTCCAAACTCATTTAGTTTTGTCCTTGTGTTCTTCCAGGGGGTGCCGGGTGTATCTGTGATGTTTTTGGATATGTGTGTGTGTGTATGTTGTTGTGGGTGGGGGTGGAGGTTTTGCATGCCGCGTGTGTGTGTCACTCTCTTTTCCCTCCTCCCCTCCCCTGTGTACTAGGTGCAGTACTCACCATCGTCGTCGCCGCCACCGCCTTCTTTCTACTTCGTGGTGTATTAGTAGATACACCAACATGGGTAGGATCTGCAATTCAGGCTCCATGGTGTCCTAGTTCTTCCTTAGGTGTTGAGAGGTAAGTGGTTTCCCTTCTGTGTACTGTTTCTGCCGTGCTTTTGATGGAGTTGGTACCACCCCAGAAAAGCTGGTGGATTGGTGCCTTGTAATAGTGTTGGCGGTACATTGTCTTCCGCCTGTCTGTTGCCAGTTACCACCGCGGTATTTGTTGCTACCGCCGTGGCGGTCGAAGTGTTAAAGTGGCTGTCTGTGTTGGCAGTTTCCGCCATGGTCGTGATCCCATTTTTTTTACCGCCGGCCTGTTGGCGGTATTACCGCCACTTTAACACCGACCGCCCGGGTTGTAATGAGGGCCATAGTGTGTGGAAAGATTGCTATGAAGAAGAAATTTGACCCTGCATATCAAGCGCCGGTTCGATTTCTGGGAATACACAGTACCAGAACTGTCATTCTAACACCGCTTCCTGGTTCTAAAGAAAACCGTTTTGTATCAATTGACAATGCCAAGTTACACCATGTGGTCAGTCCTGCACAGTAGACCACAAGGACAACTGAGCAATTCCCGAAGCCCTCTCACTGCCAGCCAGGATGTGCCTCTCCAAAATTTATCCTATGGTGATGAGACTTCCCCGAGCTTGAGGAGGGTGGAAAATGAACTTTCATTAGTACCTGTCTCTACATCTATGACAAGAAATGTCTAAAGTTCTGAGCAATAGTACCCAATATCAACACAAATGAATGCAATTGTTTTCTATTAACCACAAAGGGATACATCTGCCAATTCTCCTTCTCCAACACCAACTCCTGCTTCTGGATATTTTGCCGACATAAGGATTCTTTTTCAAACTCTTCAGCATCTTCTTCTGCACCAGTATACCTGTATCAAGAACACATAAGTTATTCAATTGTATTAAAACTACCATGGAATGATCAATGGGCACTGTTAACTGTGCTTGCCTTCCTTCTTTGGATTGGTTTTGACTTTGTTTTCGTTCTGCTGATACATGGTGATTATCTTTCTGAACGCTCTGCTGTTGATCTGGTGGATGAGGTTTTGAAGCCTCATCTGTCCTCACATAAGGTCCGCAGAAACTTGTCCCCAGTGAACATGTCAGCTATACTGATTCCTGATGGGATTGTTTGGGATGAAGTATCATTTGATATATTTGGACCAACGGAAATGATTCAAATTCAATATGCATTCAAAGTTTCTATGAATGATATAATAATACCCTGGGTGGTTCCTGATGATTGGGATGTGAAAAAAGTTGATTATATGCTTTATGAGCGTGAATATGATACTGTGTTTGAAAGTGAAGATGTTCGCCAAACAATAGCAAATTATGCAGAAACGTTCTGCTACCGTCATTACGGACACCATTTTATTCATAAAGGCCGCACCCTGAGAAATGCCTACAATTACACACAACAGTAACATTGTTTAACTCTACCAGTGGGGAGCTCTAAAATGCATGTAGAAAAGTTAGCATATTTGTCTGGCATGATGTCACACATGTTGAGTCTTATTATTTTAAGTTAACTCCTTTGAAATTTCAGAATATCCTATTAACAGGTACCAAATTAATCTATTCTGGTTCCTTTTTTTCATAGTTGGCTATTGAAGGCTTTGTATATTGGTTGAAATCGAAATGACTTAAAGAGTGTGTGGGAAACTAAAAATTGGGAAGCTTTGTTTAGAGCATGTCTTCCTTCATGTATTCCTTTGCAGATTACATTCTTAAATAAAACTATACAACAAACAAGTTGTTTAGGCATGGCAAAAATTAATGAATTGAAAGGGCACAGTATTCTGTCAACAGCTAAATTTGACAAATGGCAAAATAATTTAGATGTCATTGAAAAACAGCTAAACGGGTGGGTCCGAAATGGAACATTTAACGTGACACTTTCAGGTCCAAATGGGTGGTTATTATGGCCAGTGGTTGTCATGCGCATTTTGCAAACTCCACAGAGGATTTTAGAGTGAGCCAACCTGAACCATGTTATATATCATCACAACACTCAGATATTATCAACATATATAGGGTGCACAAATTGTGGGCCTCATTACAACCCTGGTGGTCAAAGACCGCCAGGGCTGTTTCGGCTATAGTACCACCAACAGGCTGGTGGTACAATCTGGCTAACGCCGCGGTCGCACCAGCGGTTTTAATCCACAAGGGCAGCGCTGCCCAGGAGATTACAAGTCCCCTTCCTGCCAGCCTGTCCATGGCGGTAGAGACCGCCATGGAAAGGCTGGCGGGAAGGGGAGTCGTGGGGCCCCTGGGGGCACCTTCACTGCCCATGCACTTGGCATGGGCAGTGCAGGGGCCCCCAGGCACAGCCCTACCCTGCTTTTCACTGTCTGCACAGCAGATAGTGAAAAGCGCGACGGGTGCAGCTGCACCCGTCGCACCGCCGCAATACCGCCGGCTCCATTAGGAGCCGGCTCCAATGTTACAGCCAACATTCCCACTCGGCGGGCGGTAAAACCTTGGCGGGCAGCCTCTGCCACCCGCCAATGTTGTAATGAGAGCCTATGTCTTCCACATTAATATTCATTAAAGAACAAACTAGTCAGAAACAGACTTACAAAATTTCTTGTTAGGTCCTAGAAAACCACACACAAAGCACTTCTTATATGCAATACATAAAGAAATATGGAAACTTTCACAAAAAGAAGCTGCCACCAGGTTAAAGCAAACAGATCAGGAAAACTTCTAGAAAGCTCTAGCAATTGTAGATTATGGTATGAACACTTAGGCCCTCATTATGACAGTGGCAGTATTGACTGCCTACCGCCGCGGCGACGGCTGCCAAAACACTGTCGCCGCGACTACCTGCCGTCTGCCATATTATGACCGTAGCTGGAATTCTGCCAGAGGGCTGGCGGAATTCCGGCTGCGGCCATGGAGATGGATCGCTGTAAGGTGGCGCTGCCTCCGGCAGCAGCATCACACCAGTACACCGCTGCTGACCGTATCATGACACACGATTCGGTCTGGCGGTGTTCTGCTGGTGAACGCTGCTGCTGGCAGCAGAACCCCATCCCCTCTCCTGCCGGAGGACCCCCTGCAAACAGGTAAGGCGGGTGCTCCAACAGGGGAGGGGGTGTGGAGTGTTGTGTATGTGTGTGGGGGTGTGGGTGTATGTTTATGTGTGCGTGCATGCGGGTGTGAGGCATGTGGAATGCGTGTGTGCATGCATGGTTGTGAGTGTGTGTGTATGTTGTGTGAATGCGTGGGTGCTTGTATGTATATAAGTGTGTGTGGATGGATGCATGCGTGGGTGAATGTGGGTATGAGTGTGTGTATGCGTGTGTATGATGGTGCGTGAATGTGCGTGTATGTCGTGGTGGAGAGGCTGGAGTGGGAGGTTTGGGGAGGACTCTGTGGAGGAGGAGGGGGAGGGGAACGGGAGACCCCTATCAGTTACAGGGAAGGGATTCCATGTCACTGATAGTGCCTACCGCCATGGTTTTCGTGGAGGTAAGGAAGCCACGAAAACCATGGCGGTAGGCGGGGTCACAGCAGTCTCCAGCCCGGCAGCTGGTACTACCCTGGCGGACGGAGTGGTACATTGACGGTTTGGCTTGAGCCAAACTGCCAATGTCATATTTTGGGGAAGAGTACTGCCAGCCTGTTGGCAGTACTTTTCTCCAAAATGCCGCCGTCCGCCAGGGTCATAATGAGGGCCATAATCTAACCGCATTTACACCCTAAACAATACTGTTTCATCTGCAATTGCAATACAAAATGCCATGTCATTTTTACAACATTGGGCCCATTATGCAGTTAGGTTGGACGTTACAAATTCTGAAAAGGTGTTGCATGTACTGGCAACATGTCAGCTTCAGGGAATTGTTTGTTGCATTTAATATGATGCAACAGCAACAAATTAAGGGGGTCATTCCAACCCTGGCGGTAAAAGCCGCTTACCGCTGTCAGAAGACCGCCAACATACCGCCGCGGCCGCGGTAAACCGCCACGGTCATTCTGACCCACAACACGCAATCCGCCAAAATACAGACATCCACAAAAGTCCGCCACACCAAAGGCCAGCGAGAAACTGGCGATGACCAAACCTCCACCGTCACGCCAACAGAAATACGCCCACACTATCACGACACACGAATCCACGTGGCGGTCTTTCAACCGCGGTATTCTATTGGCGGTACACACCGCCGCGCTCAAAATACACACACACTTACAAAACACAGCCACATTGGACAATTCGAAACACACACACCTGATACACATACACACACCACTCCCACACACCCAATTAAATATAAAACACACACCCACATCACCCATAAACCTCCACTCCTAGAGAATCGGGACCACTCACAGAGAAATAGAGAACCGAGCACCCAGACGCGCATATTACATACACCCAGCAATATTTCCACGCACTTCAGACAACACACCAATGCACATCACCACACTTAGCACCACACAATCCACCCCACACATCACCCACACCACCCCATGTCACTGCAAAGACACCCCAGGTTTTCTGAGGATGAACTCAGGGTCATGGTGGAGGAAATTGTACGGGTAGAGCCACAGCTCTTCGTGACACAGGTGCAGCACACCACCATTGCCAGGAAGATGGAGCTATGGAGCAGAATAGTCGACAGGGCCAACGCTGTGGGACAGCACCCAAGAAATAGGGACGACATCAGGAAGCGGTGGAACGACCTATGGGGGAAGGTGCGTTCAATGGTATCCAGGCACAACATCGCGGTGCAGCGGACTGGCGGCGGACCCCCACCTCCTCCCCCAGAATTTACAACATGGGAGGAGCAGGTCTTGGCGATCCTGCCTCCTGAGGGCCTCGCAGGAGTATCTGGAGGAATGGACTCTGGTAAGTCTCATCTTCACTACTTCATCCCCCCACCCACCAGTATGCCAACTCATACCCCCACCCTCACCCTCACCCCATCACACTTACTCCTTGTTAATGTCTCACCATCACAACCCACCCATCCCAACCCCAAGCCCTGCATGCGACCACAAAGAATGGACACCCATCACCAAAGCATGCCCACTGCACATCCCCATCTCCCCCCCAAACCACCGTCACAAAAGCCCCCACACAGGAATGCCAGCACTGGGGTACACGGGCACCCACCCATTGCACGCTATGGCACACACAGATGCAATAACCATCCATTTATACCCCTGCAGGACCCGAACGCCACGTCACCGCGCAGGAGGGTCCACAAATGTCCACTCCACCCCCAGAAAAGGCCCACAGTGATGACAGCACCTCTGTCGACCTGGATCTAGATGACCAGCCTGGCCCATCGCGGCCCTCGGGACAGTCGGTTCCCCTCAGACAGCCACAGGCCACAGCAGACCTTCCCCCCTCTGGGAACACCAGCACAGCACCCACCCAGCGGGCCCATCCCTCTGTCCCCAGGACACGTCAATCAGCGGTGTGTCCACCACTACAGGGAACCCAGGTTAACCCACCACCCCAACAACAACAGGGACCTGGGGGAAGTGGTAGTGGGCACACGGTCCAGGGTACAGAGGCCCAGGAAAACAGGGGAACTGGGAGGGCTGCAGTGCGGCAGTGCGGCAGGGTGGGGACAGGCCCAGGGAACCCACTCTCCACGAGGCCCTCTCCTCCATCATGGGAGCCTACCATCATTCCCAGGAGACGATGGCGACGGTCCTGGCCAGGTTTCAGGAGATCCAGCTCCTGCAGGAGGAACAGTATTTGGGGTTCAGGGAGGAACTACGAACCATCAGTTCCGCCCTGGGCACCATTGTAGGGGCTCTGAATCTGGTAGTCACCACATTGCGGGACACTGTGGCACCACAAAGGGCTCCTGACACTAGCATGGACCAAGAACTGCCTACCACCTCTGCTGGCGCTAGTGGACAGGAGGCCCTGCCACAGGACCAACAGGCCACCAGCACCCCACCCCCTGCAGAAGGAGAACCACCCCACAAGCAGGCCCTGACATCCAGGAAGAAGACAAAGTAAGATGCCAAGACCCCCGCCAGGAAAGGATACCTCCCTGATTGTCATCCCACTGTCCCACATTGTCACCCTGTCCATCCTTAAAATGTCCCTGCTCCACTTCCCACAGCCATTTGGACAATGCAACTGTGATACAAATATTCTGGACTCTGCCATGGACAATCCTCCACCATCACCCCTCACCGATTTGCAACCACCCACCAATATAGAGCACTGTAATAAACACAGTTATTGCACAAAACAATCAGGAGTCTGGCTGTGAATTTGTACAAATGTATAAGACATTACCGTGCCAAAATGCTTATTTAAATTGTGATTCCAACATACCACTGTCACACAGCTGTAGTCCATGGGGAAACACAACAGATGTCACTCAGTGGGGCCCACATCTCTGAAATCGGAAGGGAAAGTCACAACTCAGTTACCATACACTGGGGGAAAAGGACAGACAGTAGAGAGGTAGTAGTGTTTAAGTATATGTAATATGCTGGTGTGTATTCTTACCTGTGTGTCATTGAAAATACTGCTGTATTACTGTGTTCCTGTTGTCTATGTCGTCTTCTTCGGCTTCCTCGTCTTCACTCTCCACAGGCTCCACAGCTGCTACAACACCACCATCTGGACCATCCTCCTGCAGAAAAGGCACCTGTCGTCGCAAAGCCAGGTTGTGAAGCATACAGCAGGCCACAATGATCTGGCACACCTTCTTTGGTGAGTAGAATAGGGATCCACCTGTCATGTGGAGGCAGCGGAACCTGGCCTTCAGGAGGCCGAAGGTCCGCTCGATCACCCTCCTAGTTCGCCCATGGGCCTCATTGTACCGTTCCTCTGCCCTTGTCCTGGGATTCCTCACTGGGGTCAGTAGCCATGACAGGTTGGGGTAACCAGAGTCACCAATTAGCCACACACGGTGCCTCTGGAGTTGACCCATCACGTAAGGGATGCTGCTATTCCGCATGATGTACGCGTCATGCACTGAGCCAGGGAACTTGGCATTAACATGGGAGATGTACTGGTCTGCCAAACACACAATCTGTACATTCATCGAATGATAACTCTTCCTGTTTCTGTACACCTGTTCACTCCTCTGTGGGGGAACCAAAGCCACATGGGTCCCATCAATGGCACCTATGATGTTGGGGATATGTCCAAGGGCATAGAAATCACCCTTCACTGTAGGCAAATCCCCCACCTCAGGGAAAATGATGTAGCTGCGCATGTGTTTCAGCAGGGCAGACAACACTCTGGACAACACCTTGGAAAACATAGGCTGTGACATCCCTGATGATATGGCCACTGTTGTTTGAAATGACCCACTTGCAAAGAAATGGAGCACTGACAGCACCTGCACTTGAGGGGGGATCCCTGTGGGTTGGCAGATTGGTGACATCAGGTCTGGCTCCAGCTGGGCACACAGTTCATGAATAGTGGCTCGGTCAAGCCTGTATGTCAGTATGACATGTCTTTCCTCCATTGTCGGCAGGTCCACCAGCGGTCTGTACACGGGAAGATTCCGCCATCTCCTCGCATGTCCCAGCGGACGGTGCCTATAAAGGACAACAGCGAGCACAGAGTCAATCAACCCACAGGTACGTAACCACAGCTTGCACATAACATGATTCTCAATCCATTGAATGGTTTGTATGAGTGTTGATGCAAGGCCTAGGTATGTGTGACGCAGAAGAAAGTAAGCCATGTGGGCCCCTGAAATGGCGGCTGCCTGACCTGTGAAGTGCGACAATGGGATGTGAGGTAACTGCGCTGGCATGGCACACCGTGGCGGTAGGCGGTCGAAGACCGCGGCGCTAAGCAGCATTGGTTAACATTGGACCCTATGGGTCTCAGGAGCCAATGACGATGTGCGCCGGCGGTCGCAGTACGCACCGCCGCGGTACACACCGCAGCGGGCATGGCCGCCATTTTATATCTGCTTAATCACTCGATACCTGATCTTCGACAGGAGAGGACCTACACTGCAAGTTCTGCTGTGACCTCGGTCTGGAAGAGACAATGGCTCATGCGACTGGGGAAAGGGCCCCTGCCTTCACTGCTCAGGAATTGGAGAAACTTGTGGATGGGGTCCTCCCCCAGTACGCGCTACTCTACGGTCCTCCAGACCAACAGGTAAGTACACTGGGACCATGCTTTGTGGGCAATGCCTGTGTTGAGTGGGGTGGATGAAAGATGGTGGGGAGGGGAGCGATTGAGGCATGCATCAAACGACGGTGAGAGCATGTGCCACATGGCAAGGGTAGGGATGGGGGGCCACTCACATTGAGCGTGCAGAAGGTGATGACTATTTTTCTCCCCTGTACATTTCACATAGGTCAGCGCCCACCAGAAGATCGATATTTGGCGTGCCATCGCCAAGGACGTCCGGACCCTGGGGGTCCACCACAGACGGGGCACCCACTGCCGGAAGAGATCGGAGGACATCCACCGCTGGAGCAGGAAGATGGCGGAGGCTCAGCTGGGGATGGCCTCCCAACGTGGGAGGGGTGCCAGTCAGACTTTGACCCCCCTGATGTCACGGATCCTGGCGGTGGCCTACCCCGATTTGGATGGGCGCGTGAGGACATCACAGCAGACACAAGGGGGTGAGTACACTCTCATCCTGGTGACTTTGCGCGCAGTGGAGGTGTCTGGGTGGGGGAGGAGGGCTGTGGGTATCCCTAGGCCAGGGCGATTTCTGTAGGCTAGGCCCCTCCGTAAGGCATGGCCCTGTTTCCCCGCCCCCCACCTTTGTAGGGTGCCAAGTACAGCTATTCATGGCCCTGTGTCATATATGTGTGCAGATGTCGTCCATAGGCTTGTAGGCCATGTCCCACGGATTGAGTAGTCAACCCAAAGTGCTCAGCGTAGTGCAGTGGGCTTCTGTGTCTGTCCTGTCCGCCAACGGTGTCGCCAATGCATGCACTCAGCATGTCTTTATTTTCTCCCCCCCCCTTTTTTGTGGTCTTCCTGTTCATGTGTGCATTAGCATCATCAGGCGGAGGAGCAGTGGCATCGGAGCATGAGGGAGCTGCATCCCACATGGCCATGGAGGGCCATGCAACGGACTCTGAATTCACCAGTGGGACAGAGGGCGAGGGGAGCTCCACAGCAGGGACTTGGGCAGACATCAGTGACACCGACTCGTCCTCTGAAGGGAGCTCCCTTGTGGTGGCGGCAACATGTGTGCCCCCCGCAACAACAGGTACAGCCGCCATCCACCACACCAGCACCGCCCTCCCAGCAGCCCCTCAGCGTTTGCCCCGTGCCCGCTCACCCAGGAAGGTGGGCATCTCCTTCGCCCCAGGCACCTCAGGCCCTGCCCCAGTCACCCCTGCTGCCCTCAGTGAGGAGATCATTGACCTCCTGAGGACGCTCACTGTTGGGCAGGCTACCATTTTGAATGCCATCCAGGGTGTCGAAAGAGAGGTGCACCAGAGTAATGCATACCTGGAGGGTATTCATTCTGGTCAGGCTGCCCTTCAGCGATCGTTCCAGACTCTGGCCTCAGCACTGATGGCAGCCATTGTCCCTGTCTCAAGCCTCCCCTCTCCAACTTCCTCCACCTATACCCTATCACCTGTACCTCTGCCTATCCCAGACACACCATCAGACCAGCCTGCACACACCTCAACACCCAAGGGAAGCTCAGCCAGACATAAGCACCACACATCACACAGGCATTCACACAAGCAACATCCACATACAGACATACCAACACCCACTGCCTCCACTGTGTCCCCCTCCTCCTCGTCTCCCTCCTCCCTCCCTGTCACGTCTCCACTCACACCTGCATGCACAACATCTTCAGCCACTACGTCCATCACCAGCACACACACCAGCACCCCCGCACACGTGCACTCACCACCCCCACTGCCATTTACACATCCCCTGTGTCCTCTCCCAGTGTGTCTGTGACCCCTTCTTCCAAGATACACAAACGCAGGCAGCCACCCACCCAACAGCCATCCACCTCACGACAGCCCCCAGCCCAAGCACCTGCACCCAAAGACACCAGACTTAAAACTCCTACAACCACAACCTCTTCCTCCACTCCCATACCCACTACACCTACCCGTCCCACTGCTCCTAAAAAGCTTTTCCTGTCCAAACTCAACCTCTTTCCTCCAAGTCCCCCACCCCGTCCATGTCATAGGACTACAGTCAGCACCTCAGCCACGACAAAACCGGCCCCTGTCATCACAGTTTGCCATGGACTGTGGAGTGCCCCACCCTCCAGGGCAGCCAGTTCGGTATGAAGCCAAGGCACGGGCAGCCCACCCCCGGAGAAACATCCCAAGATAGGCAGTGGCCGGCGCGAGAGGGTGAAAACACCAGGGACTAAAACCCCTACCATGGCTGCAGCAGGAAGTTTGGAGACAGCTGGCACACCGCCCAAGGTGGGGAAGGGCCACAGGTGATCAGGGAAGGCTGGGAAGGGCAGCACGCCCGACAACACCGCCATCAGCCCAGCTGGCCAGGAGGGCCCCGCCAGCCCCATCCCAGGTGGGCAGGAGGCCACCAACAGGCCCGGCACTGCAGCCCAGGAGGGCCCGCCAGCCACAGGACAGGTGGCAAATGACCTCCCCGCAATGGCTGGATCCGCTGAACTGGGCCCTTCATCTCAAGCACCGCTGAACTGGGCCCTTCATCTTAAGCACTGCTGCGCTGGGCACCGCTGTCTCAAGCACCACTGAACTGGGCCCTTCATCTCAAGCACCGCTGCGCGGGGCCCTTCATCTCAAGCATCGCTGAACTGGGCCCTTCATCTCAAGCACCGCTGCGCTGGGCACCGCCGTCTCAAGCACCGCTGAACTGGGCCCTTCATCTCAAGCACCGCTGAACTGGGCCCTTCATCTCAAGCACCGCTGCGCTGGGCACCGCCGTCTCAAGCACCTCTGAACTGGGCACCGCCGTCTCAAGCACCGCTGAACTGGGCCCTTCATCTCAAGCACCGCTGCGCTGGGCCCTTCATCTCAAGTACCGCTGTGCTGGGCACTGCCGTCTCAAGCACCGCTGAACTGGGCCCTTCATCTCAAGCACCGCTGCGCTGGGCGCCGCCGTCTCAAGCACCACTGAACTGGGCCCTTCATCTCAAGCACCGCTGCACTGGGCACCGCTGTCTGAAGCACCGCTGAACTGGGCACTGCCGTCTCAAGCACCGCTGAAATGGGCCCTTAATCTCAAGCACCGCTGCGCTGGGCCCTTCATCTCAAGTACCGCTGCGCTGGGCACCGCTGTCTCAAGCACCGCTGAACTGGGCCCTTTATCTCAAGCACCGCTGAACTGGGCCCTTCATCTCAAGCACCACTGCGCTGGGCACCGCCGTCTCAAGCACCGCTGAACTGGGCCCTTCATCTCAAGCACCGCTGCGCTGGGCACCACCGTCTCAAGCACCGCTGAACTGGGCACCGCCGTCTCAAGCACCGCTGAACTGGGCCCTTCATCTCAAGCACCGCTGGCCCATGAGCGGCAGGGGCTGGCCCGCATCTGTGTTGGACAGGGCTGCACGAAGCACTCTGGGCACCAGGCCCCCTCCAGAACCAGTGGAGACTGTTATCCACTTGTGAGACTGTGGCTTTGCACTCCCCAGGATGTAACAGTGGGAAGCCCACCCACTGTCTGGACTTGTGAGACTGTGGCTTTGCAATCCCCAGGATGTAACAGTGGGAAGCCCACCCACTGTCTGGACTTGTAACAGTGGGAAGCCCACCCACTGTCTGGACTTGTGAGACTGTGGCTTTGCACTCCCCAGGATTGAACAGTGGGCATGGAGGCCCCTCGTGGATCTGGCGTCGTGCACTCATCTGGCTGAGGTGCCCCCCCTTTCCTTCCCCCTGAGATGCCTGTAGTTTTGCTATCTGATGCCCCTGTAGTGTTCTCTCCTTTGGAGTCAGGTATCCTGTGTGGGCTTTGCCCATGTGATTTGGGCCCAGTGGTCCACGAACAATTCCTGCTACAATGCTCGGACTTGTACATTTATGTATATAAGAGTTTTTGATGTGTATATATATTTTTTTGGTAGTATTACAATATATTCCAATTTTTAGAATCATTTACTCTTGTATTTGCATTCTTCCGGGGGGTTTGTGGGGTGTCACTCTGATGTGTTGCTATGCATTGATGTGTGTGTTGTAGTGGGTGAGGGGGGTGTGTCGCGTATGTGTGTACCCATAATAATTTCCCCTCCACCCTCCCTGTGTCGTAGGTGCAGTACTCACCGTTGTCTTCTGCACCGGCGTTCGTGCTCCTGGTAGAGGAGTAGGAACACTATCGCTGGGAGTATGTGGAGTTCGGGTTCCATGCTGTCCTGATTCCTCGTGGGCTGTAGGGAGGTGAGCGCTTTCCCTTCGAAATGGCTGTTTCCGCCGTGTTTTTATCGGCAGGGCTACCGCCCCGGAAAAGGTGGCGGATTGGTAGGTTGTGATAGAGTGGGCGGTACATTGTCTCCCGCCTGTCTGTTGGCGGTGACCGCCGCACTGTTTGTTTGTGCCGCCGTGGCGGGTGGTGTGTTGTTGTGACGGTCGCTGTTGGCGGTTTCCGCCAGGGTCGGAATTCAATTTTTTTTCCCGCAAGCCTGTTTGCGGTTTGGTTGCAGCTTTAACACTGACCGCCAGGGTTGGAATGACCCCCAAAGTCTAAGAAAGAAGCAACATACATTTTGTTGAACATCAAAAAGTTAGAAAAGTTGCCTTTCACTATGGCAGAAATATAGGGGGTCATTACAACCCTGGCGGATGGTGTTAAAGCGGCGGTAAGACCGCCAACAGGCCGGAGGTAAATAAAATGGGAATTATGACCGTGGCGGAAACCGCCAACAAAGACAGCCACTTTAACACTCCGACCGCCACGGCGGTACAGACAAACAGCTTGGTGGTCACCGCCAACAGACATGCGGGAGACAATGTACCGCCCACAGTATCACAACCTACCAATCCGCCACCTTTTCTGGGGCGGATTCACAGCGGATAAAAACACAGCTGAAACAGCCATTTCAAAGGGAAAACGCTCACCTCTACACACCCCACAAGGAAAGACGACACCATGGAACCGGAACTCCAAATTCTCTCTGCGATAGTCTTCCTGCTCCTATACGACCATCATCAACGCCGGCGGCGAAGACAACGGTGAGTACTGCACCTCCGACATAGGGGAGGGGGAGGCAAAAGTCAGGGACACACACACGCAACACCCCCACCCCCACCCCGACCCTCACCCACTACAACACACACACCAATGCATATCCAAACATTACAGTAACAACCCCCAACCCCCCCGGAAGAATGCAAAGACAAAAGGAAATGAGTTCCACCATTGTAATATATCAAAATACAGTAACCAAATATATACAGATATATATACACATTCAACAAAATATACATCACGATTAGTAGTGCAGGTAATGCACCATTCATTGTCCGTGGACCACTGGGCCCAAAATGCATGGGCGAGGCCCACACCAGATACCTGATCAAAACGAAGATCAAGGGCTGTGGCTGCCGGGGCCCTCCTGGGCAGCTGGGCTGTGGCTGGTGGTGGCCTCCAGGCCACTGACGATGGGGTTGTCCTCCTGGGCACTGACTCTGGTGGTGGCCTCCTGGCCAGTGACGATTGGGCTGCCCTCCTGGCCACTGACGATGGGGCTGCCCTCCTGGGCACTGACTCTGGCGGTGGCCTCCTGGCCACTGACGATGGGGCTGCCCTCCAGGGCACTGACTCTGGCAGTGGCCTCCTGGCCAGTGACGATCGGGCTGCCTTCCTGGGCACTGACTCTGGCGGTCGCCTCCTGGCCACTGACAATCGGGCTGCCCTCCTGGGCACTGACTCTGGCGGTAGCCTCCTGGCCAGTGACGATGGGGCTGGCGGTGGCCTCCTGGGCAGCGGGGATGATGGCGGTCTTCTCCGCTGTGCTGCTCCTCCCAGACTTTGGTGATTTCTTCTGCCCCTTCCCCACCTTGGGAGGAGTCACAGCTGAGTGGACACTCCCCCCGGGACCCTTGTGAGCGGCTTTGCTGGCTGAAGTCTTCCCCCACTCCCGCCGGACACTGTCCAACTTCTGGTGCTTCACTGGGGGGGGACTGGCTGTGCTGTGGCTCCGTGTCACACTGGCTGCCCTGGTGCCCGGTGCACTCCACATACCTCTAACAACAGGCACCGGAGATATTTTGGCTGAGGTGCTAGTACGGGACCTATGAATTGGCGGGGGGTGGGAAAGAGGTCAAGCTTGGTCAGGAAAAGTTTCTTAGGAACACTGGGACGGGTAGCTGGAGGGGGTCTGGGAGTGGAGGAAGAGGAGGTGGTTGTAGGAGGTGTAACTTTTGTGGCTTTGGGTGCAGGTGCATGCGCTGGAGGCTGTCGTGAGGTGGATGTATGTTGGGTGGGTGTGTGCCTGTGTATGTGTACTTTGGAAGGGGGCGTCACAGACACACTGGGAGAGGACACAGGGGACGTGTAAATGGTAGTGGCGGTGGTGAGTGCAGGTGAGCGGGGTGTGGTGGTGGGTGTGCTGGTGCAGGACCTAGTGGCTGTAGTGGTAGTGCATGCAGGTGAGAGTGTAGACGAGACTGGGAGGGAGGAGGGAGACGACGAGGAGGGGGACACAGTGGAGGCAGTGGATGTTGCTGTGTCTGTATGTGTGTGATGCTTGTGTGAGTGCCTGTGGGATGTGTGGTGCTTCTGTTTGCCTGAGCTTCCCTTGTGTGTTGACGTGTGTGCATGCTGGTCTGATGGTGTGCTTGGGATAGGCTGGGGTACAGGGGATTGGGTCTGGGTGAAGGAAGTTGGAGGGGGAAGGCTAGAGACAGGGATAATGGCTGCCATCAGTGCTGAGGCCAGAGTTTGCAGGGTTCGATGAAGGGCAGCCTGACCAGAATGAATGCCCTCCAGTAATGCATTTGTGTGTTGCAATTCCCTTTCTACACCCTGGATGGCATTCAAAATGGTAGACTGCCCAACAGTGAGTGACCTGAGGAGGTCAATGGCCTCCTCACTGAGGGCAGCAGAGGTGACAGGGGCAGGGCTGAGGTGCCTGGGGCGAAGGTGATGCCCACCCTCCTGGGTGAGCGGGCACGGGGCGAAGGCTGAGGGGCTGCTGGGAGGGCGGTGCTGGTAGGGGGGGTGGCGGCTGTACCTGTAGAAGTGGGGGGCACAGATTTTGCCACCACCACAAGGGAGCTCCCATCAGAGGACGAGTCTGTGTCGCTGGTTGCAGATCCTGTGACCACCGCGAAGCTTCCCTCGCCCTCCGTCCCACTGGTGTATTCTGAGTCCGTGCTGTGGCCCTCCATGGCTATGTGGGATGCAGCTCCCTCATGCTCCGGTGCCTCTGTACCTCCGCTTGATGATGCTGATGCACACAAGAACAGGGAGACCACAAAAAGGGGGGGGGCGACAGAAGAAAGACAGGTTGAGTGCATGGCTTACCGCTACAGTTGGCGGACAATACAGACACAGCAGCCCCCTGCACTACGCCGCGCTGTTGGGCTCTACAGATGCAGTACCTGGGATATGGCCTACATGGCTATGGTCGACGTCTGCACACATAGATGACACAGGGGCATGTATACCTGTACTTGGCACTCTACAGAGGTGGGGTGGAGTGCCATATGGCCTGCATTACGGAGGGGCCTAGCCTACGGAACTCGCCTTGGCCTAGGGGAACCCACAGCCCTCCTCCCCCACCCAGACACCTTCACTGCACGCAAAGTCTGCAGAATGATGTTGTACTCATCCCCTTGTGTCTGCTGTGATGCCCTCAAGCGCCCATCCAACTCAGGGTAGGCCATCGCCAGGATCCGGAACATCAGGGGGTCATGGTGCGACGGTCACCCCTCCCACGTTGGGAGGCCATCCCCAGCTGAGCCTCCACCATCTTCTTGCTCCAGCGGCGAATTTCCTCCCATCTTTTCCGGCAGTGGGTGCTCCGTCTGTGGTGGACCCCCAGGGTCCGGACGTCCTTGGCGATAGCACGCCAAATATCCTTCTTCTGGTGGGCACTGACCTACATGAAATGTACAGGGGAAGAAGAGAAATCATTAGCAACTGCACCGTCGAAGTGAGTGGCCCACATCCCTAGCATTGCCATATGGCACATGCATTCACAGTCCTTCATGCACGCAGAACTGTGGCCCCTTCCTTCTTACAACCAGCCCTCTACACTCAGGCATAGCCCACACAACGTGCTCCCTGTGTACTTACCTGTTGGTCTGGAGGACTGTAGAGTATCGTGTACTGGGGGAGGACTCCGTCCACGAGCTTCTCCAACTCCTGTGCAGTGAAGGCAGGGGCCCTTTCCCCAGACGCACAAGCCATTGTCTCTTCCAGACCGAGGTCACAGCAGCACTTGCAGTGTAGGTCCTCTTCTGTCGAAGATCAGGTATCGAGTGATTCAACAGATAGAAAATGGCGGTCACGTTCGCTGCGGTGACGTCCGCGGCGGTGCATATCATCACCGCCGGCGCACTTCGTCATTGGCTCCTGGGACCCATAGGGTCCAATGTTAACCAATGCAGCATTGCACCGCGGTCTTCGTCCGCTTACCGCGACGGTGAACAGCGCCAGCGCAGTTACCTCACATCTTATTGTCCCAGTTTAGAGGTCAGGCAGCCGTCATTTCAGGGGCCCACATGGATTCATTTTCAACTGCGTCACACATACCTAGGCCTAGACTCAACACACATACAGGCAACTTTTTGGATTATGTTTCGTGTTCTGTGTAGACTGTGGGTACATACCTCTGAGTTGTTTGACTCTGTGGTCGCTGTTGTCCTTCCTAGGCACCGTCCGCTGGGACATGTGAGGAGATGGTGGAATCCTCCGGTGTACCGACCGCTGGTGGACCTGTTGACAATGGAGGAGCGACATTTAATCATCACCTACAGGTTTGATCGTGCCACAATCCAGGAACTGTGTACCCAGTTGGAGCCTGACCTGATGTCAGCAATCCGCCATGCCACAGGGATCCCCCCTCAAGTGCAGGTGCTATCAGTGCTCCATTTCCTTGCAAGTGGGTCATTTCAAACAACAGTGGCCATGGCATCAGGGATGCCCCAGCCTGTGTTTTCCAAAGTGTTGTCCAGAGTGTTGTCTGCCCTGCTGAAACACATGAGGAGTTACATCGTTTCCCCTCAGGTGGAGGATTTGGCTACAGTTAAAGGTGACTTCTATGCCCTTGGACATATCCCTAACATCATAGGTGCCATTGATGGGACCCATGTAGCTCTGGTCCCCCCCCCACAGGAGTGAACAGGTGTACAGGAACCGGAAGAGTTATCATTCGATGAATGTACAGATGGTATGTTTGGCAGACCAGTACATCTCCCAGGTAAATGCTATGTTCCCTGTCTCTGTGCATGACGCCTACATCCTGCGGAATAGCAGCATCCCTTATGTGATGGGTCAACTCCAGAGGCACCGGGTGTGGCTATTAGGGGACTCTGGTTACCCAAACCTGTCATGGCTACTGACCCCAGTGAGGAATCCCAGGACCAGGGCAGAGGAACGCTACAATGAGGCCCATGGGCGGACTAGGAGGGTGATCGAACGCACCTTCGGCCTCCTGAAGGCCAGGTTCAGGTGTATGCTTATGACAGGTGATTCCCTATTCTACTCACCAAGGAAGGTGTGCCAGATCATCGTGGCCTGCTGAATGCTTCACAATCTGATTTGCGACGACAGGTGCCTTTTCTGCATGAGGATGGTCCAGATGACGGTGTTGTGGCAGATGTGGAGCCTGTGGACAGTGATGAGGAGGAAGCAGAGGAAGAAGACATTGACAACAGATACTCAGTTATCCAGCCATATTTCCTGTGACACACAGGTGAGAACACATTCATGCCTACTACAAGTACTTTCACACTTCTACCTCTATCCTGTCTGTTGATTTCAACCAGTAGATGGTAACTGAGTTGTACATTTCCATTACGGTTTCACAGGTGTGGTTACCAACGTGTGACATCTGCTTAGATTCCTCATGGACTTGAGATGTGTGACATAGGTATGTTGACATTACATTTGAGAACGGATTTTGTCACTGTCATTGCTAATACACATTTTCTAAATCACAGACTGACTCCAGATTGTTTTGTGCTTCAAGGCTGTTTATTGAAGTGCTAAATAATGGAGGGGGGTGGTAAAATGGTGATGGGTGATGGTGGAGGAATGTCCATGGCAGAGTCCAGTCTATTAGTCTCACAGGTGCCCTGCCCATATGGGCATAGAAAGTGGAGCTGGGGCAGTTCCAATATGGACAGGGTTACAAAGTGGGACAGTGGAATGACAATCAGGGTGGTCTCATTTCTTGGTGGGGGTCTTGGCATCGTGCTCTGTCCTGTTCCTGGATCTCAGGGACTGCTTGCGGGTGGTTCTCCGTCTGCAGGGGGTGGGGTGCTGGTGTGGTGGTCCTGTGGCGGTGCCTCCTGTCCACTAGCGCCGGCGGAGGTGGTGGGCAGTTCTTCGTCCATGCTAGTGTCAGGGGCCCCTTGGAGTGCCACGGTGTCCCTCCTGGTGTTAAGTATCTCCTTCAACACCCCTACGATGGTGCCCAGGGCGGTGCTGATGGTTCTGAGTTCCTCCCTGAAGCCCAAATACTGTTCCTCCTGCATGCGCTGGGTCTCCTGAAACTTGGCCAGTACCGTTGCCATCGTCTCCTGGGAGGGGTGGTAGGCTCCCATGATGGAGGAGAGGGCCTCGTGGAGAGTGGGTTCCCTAGGCCTGTCCACCCCCTGTCACACAGCAGCCCTCCCAGTTCCCCTGTGTTCCTGGGCCTCCGTCCCCTGGACCGTGTGCCCAGTACCACTGCCCCCAGGTCCCTGTTGTTGTTGGGGTGGTGGGTTATCCTAGGTTCCCTGTAGTGGTGGACACACAGCTGATTGACGTGTCCTGGGTACGGAGGTATGGGCCCGCTGGGTGGGTGCTGTGCTGGTGTTACCAGAGGGTGGAAGGCCTGTGACTGGGTGTGGGGAACCGACTGTCCCAAGGCCCACGATGGTCCGGGCTGGTCATCTGGATCCAGTTGGACAGAGCTGCTGTGATCACTGTGGGCCTCTTCTGTGGGTGGGGTAGAGATGTCTGGACCCTCCGGTCTGGTGACGTTGGGTAGTGGTCCTACAGGGGTATAAAAGCATGATTATTGCATCTGAGTGTGTCATGGTGTACAATGGGTGGGTGAGCATGTACCCCAGTGCTAGCATTCCTGTGTGGGGGCTTGTGTGATGATGGTTGAGGGGGTGTTATGGGTATGTGCAGTGGGCATGCTTTAGTGATGGGTGTCCATGCTTTGTTGTGTCATGCAGTGCTTGGTGTTGGGATGGGTGGTTTGTGTTAGTAGTAAATATGTGAGGAGTTGGAGTGATAGGGGAGGGGCTGAGGGTGGGGGTCTGTGATAGCATGCAGGTAGGGTGGGGGATATGATAGTTAAGATTTGACTTACCAGAGTCTATTCCTCCACCGACTCCTCCGAGGCCCTCAGGATGCATAATAGTCAAGACCTGCTCCTCCCATGTTGTTAGTTGTGGGGGAGGAGGTGGGGATACGCCGCCAGACCTCTGTACCGCGATGTTGTGCCTGGAGACCACGGAACGCACCTTCCCCCATAGGTCGTTCCACCTCTTCCTGATGTCATCCTGATTTCTTGGGTGCTGTCCCACTGCGTTGACCCTGTTGACTATTCTTCGCCATAGCTCCTTCTTCCTAGCTATGGAGGTGTGCTGCACCTGTGATCCAAAAAGCTGTGGCTCTACCTGAACGATTTCCTCCACCATGACCCTGAGCTCCTCCTCAGAGAACCTGGGGTGTCTTTGCCGTGCCATGGGGTGGTGTAGGTGATGTGTGGGGTGGTGTATGTGGTGATGAGTGTGGTGATATGTAGTGGTGTGTGATGTTTTGTGCGTGGAAGTAGTGTGGGTGATGGTGTTGTGTGCCTCTGTATGGTGGGGTTGTCTATGTTGTGCTGTCTCTGTGGCCTTCGTCTAAATTTTTGGTCGTAAGGGTTTGTGGGTGATGTGGGTGTGTGTTTTATATAGTATTGATTGTGTGGGAGTGGTGTGTGTGTGTGTATCAGGTGTGTGTATTTCGAATTGTCAAATGTGGGGGTGTTTTGGAGATGTGTGTGTATTTTGAGCGCGGCGGTGTGTACCGCCAAAGGAATACAGCGGTTGAAAGACCACCGCGTGGATTCGTGGGTCGTGATAGCATGGGCGTGTTTCTGTTGGCGTGACGGTGGAGGTTTTGTTTTCGCCAGTTTATCACTGACCTTTGGTGTGGCGGACTTGTGTGGGTGTCTGAATTTTGGCGGATTCCGAAATGTGGGTCATAATAGCTGTGGCGGAATTCCGCGGCCGCTGCGGTGTGTTGGCGGTCTTCTGCACAGCAGTAAGCGGCTTTTACCGCCAATGTTGTAATGACCCCCATAATCTGCAGTTTGGTTACTATACAGAATTATTAATCTGCCCATTTCAACACTTCAATTCACCTTGTATTTGAAGCACCTTCCTGTTGGCAGATTTGAAAAGCTAGGAGATAGTTATATCCGTGAGGTGTGGGAGCTCCCCTTTATGTAAAACTACTTCAATGGCATGAAGGAGGTCTTTCATAGCGGAAGTGAATGTGAGACTTCTGTAAGTCATTCGATGATTTGTAAACTGTCCTTGCACAGAGCATATAATGCTTCAGCTATGAATTTAGCTTGTTACCTGAAGAGAGTCCCTGTCCGTTTGATTCGTCCGATGTTTCAGATGTTCTTGAATGGGAGTTATGTGATGCTGAATAAAATCAGCTGTTGAGGTATGCGAGACAGAATTGCCAACGTAGTTTCGGTCTCCCAAATTGTTACAAGTTGCTGAAATGTGCTTTTTACTCCCACCCAAAAGATGGAAATAACAGAAATTGGCCTCATATTGCTACTTCAAATGTAAATTTTGACAAGCTGAGAAGATTAAAAGCTCTTTGTTTTAAAAACATGTTCTGCTTACATCTGTCCACAAGACAGAGATACAGTCCATTTTAAATACAAACTTTCCAAGACATTTCGGTGTACTCATAAGTCACATTTTTAACGTGACTATAATTCTTTAAGGCGGTTGTTTCTGGTTTTGTAGGCACATTCTCCTCTATATTTGGCACAATACCTTGAGCCAACCACTCTATTTTTTTAATGTCTTTGAGGGATTCCGTGTTACATTGGCATTAATTGGTTGCATTTTGCTGTTTCTACTTTTCATTTACAATGGGGGACTGATGGCTCTTCCACCAGCCCAACTGTGTTGTGACCGCATGTTGCAGTATTTTGGAGAGTCACTTCTGGAAGCACTTGAGTCCAACTGGTCTTTGCATTTGAATTGCATGCAGCCCATTTTTCGATGTTTGTGGTTCCCATTCGAACATGCACCAGAAATGTGTCTAACCATACAGGGCATACCTTCTTTGGGCGCTGGTCTGTTGGTGTTCTCGGTGAGGGATCATTGCCAGACATGCATATTGAGATTCTAATTGCTACGGGGAGCTTCGTATGATCCTCCATGTGTGGATCAAGTGACTCTTGGTGCTACAACCTCTTGCACTGCACAGGGAATTGCTGCCTTGGCCGGAACTATGACTGAGTCAACAGAATAAGAGTGCTCCCTTACTTTTTGTGTCAAGGAATGGATTACCTTACCATCTGCAAAAGTGTGGTCTTTCCTGGAGTCAATAACAATTGATGATATTGGCAATTTTTTAAAAGATCATATTTCTGTTGATTTGCTGAAATTTGGCCTTAACTGATGTTCGAGTTTTGGCAATTTTAAATTGACCGTTTATAATTTGGTTCACATTTGGTCTGTTTTGCTTGTCGACATGGACATTTTATCTCATTCAACATATTTTATGCTTCTTTTAGTTATTAATGTAGGAAAGGTTATGAGGTTATAATATAGACCTCTACCTTTGAACTGACAATGGGGAGGGTGTTGTGAGTTTATTTTAACATTTACATTGGCACATTATTTAGTCCTGGGTTTCAGGCCTGTGCCCTCTCATCTAGTTTCATTTCACTTTTATTCTTTTTATTATTTTAGCCAAGCTTCATATTAGTCAAGATGTTTTTTCATTCTTTTCTCAGTTTCCTTTCCAGGTAGAATTTGTTATTCATTTCTTTGCATAACATTTTCATCCTGTGCTCACTCCAAAGCTGCACACAATAGTTACCAGGTATTGCCGGTCCAAAGAATACATTGTCTACCCTACACAGAAAAATAAGTGCTGTCAGATCAGGGCAGTTCTTAGAATTGTTATTCTAAATCATCAAACAGCCCACACCGGGGTAGAGGGGACATTCCAGCTGGCTTGCCATCTCATGCTTCACGCCATTGTAGTTTCAGTTGAAACCCATTGGTTCCTCTTTGTCTACATGGGAGAACTCTCAGCAGACCAATAGACCTCTTCTTTACCTCTGAAAACAGGTATGGGGGTTGGGCTTCCTTCCCAGGATCAGAAGGGAGGATTAGGGCTACCACTGCTACTTGCTCTCATGTAGAAATGTATTAGTATAGGTAGGGCTGTTAGACACACTGTTATGACAGTATTGTGGGACTCTTCTTATGTTTCCCTTTCCTGGTCACTGCTGTAATAACGATGTGTTTCATTATCCTCATAATCACAATTCATGCCTTTCAGTTGCTTCAATTAAATATATATTGAACAAAGATCCTGCTTCATTTTTCTTTGCATGTATGAGACTTGTACAACTGAGAGAAAGGGATACAATCTGTTCTACCACAACTTCCATGAGGAGTCTGAGTGTCATGTGGTAGGCAACCACAAATCACTCTTACCTTTGGTGCTGGTGAGGTGCTGCTAGCCAGAAGGGTTAGTATGACAGATGTCACACAATGTGGGATCACACTCAGGCCCCCATACTTGGTGGTGCTGTCACCCAAAACCTAGCAGTCTTGTTAATACAATGGGAGTCTACAACACTCTGCCATGAAAAGGTAAATGTCATGTTGTCTGCAGTGTGTATTTACACCACCCACATTTATGACAAAAGTATATGCCTGCCAATAGCACAACTGTGCTCTGACTGGGCTGCAGTTTACATTTTCTGCTGTGACAAGTGGCAGAGAAAAATGCCTTTGCCATGTAGGAAAAACATATTTTGATAACCTCATAGGTCACTGTAGGAGGCTGGCCTGGCTTGTAGTGGGTACCAAGGGGTACTTACACTCTGTACCAGGTCCAGTTATCCCTTATTAGTGTAGAAGAGGTGTCTAGCAGCTTAGGCTAATAGAAAAGGTAGCTTAGCAGATCAGCTTAGGCTGAACTAGGAGACATGCAAAGCTCCCACTATACCACTGGTGTCATATGCACAATATCATAAGAAAACACAATACACAGATATACTAAAAATAAAGGTACTTTATTTTTATGACAATATACCAAAAGTATCTCAGTGAGTACCCTCAGTATGAGGATGCCAAATATACACAAGATATATGTACACAATACCAAAAATATGCAGTAATAGCAATAGAAAGCAATGCAAGCAATGTACAGTCACAATAGATTGCAATGAGAGCACATAGGTATAGGGGCAACACAAACCATATACTCCAAAAGTGGAATGTGAATAACGTATGGACTCCAAACCTATGTGAGCTTGTAGAGGGTCACTGGGACTGTAAGAAAACAGTGAGGGTTAGAAAAATAGCCCACCCCAAGACCCTGAAAAGGAGGTGTAAACTGCACCTATATTCCCCAGAGAGCACAAAAGTCGTGTTAGGGGAATTCTGGAAGAAAGAACAACACCAGCAATGCAACCAAAGTGGATTTCCGGACGAGAGTACCTGTGGAACAAGGGGACCAAGTCCAAGAGTCGCGACAAAGTCGAGATTGGGCAGATGCCCAGGAAATGCCAGCTGAGGGTGCAAAGAAGCTGCCACCGGATGGTAGAAGCTGTGGATTCTGCAAGAACGAAGAGGGCTAGAAACTTCCCCTTTGGAGGATTGATGTCCCACGTCGTGAAGAAGCTTGCAGAGGTGTTCCCACGCAGAAAGACCGCAAACAAGCCTTGCTAGCTGCAAGGGTCGCGGTTAGGGTTTTTGGATGCTGCTGTGGCCCAGGAGGGACCAGGATGTCACCAATTGCGTGTGGAGACAGAGGGGGTGCCCAGCAAGACAGGGAGCCCTCACAGTAGCAGGCAGCACCCGCAGAAGTGCCGGAACAGGCACTACAAAGAGGAGTGAACCGGAGCTCACTCGAAGTCACAAAAGAAGATCCCACGACGCCGGAGGACAACTCAGAAGGTTGTGCACTGCAGGTTAGAGTGTCGGGACCCAGGCTTGGCTGTGCACAAAGGAAATCATGGAAGAGTGCACAGGAGCCGGAGCCGGAGCAGCTGCAAATCACGCTGTACCCAGCAATGCAGTCTAGCGTGGGGAGGCAAGGACTTACCTCCACCAAACTTGGACTGAAGAGTCACTGGACTGTGGGAGTCACTTGGACAGAGTTGCTGAGTTCCAGGGTTCACGCTCGTCGTGCTGAGAGGGGACCCAGAGGACCGGTGATGCAGTCTTTTGTTGCCTGCGGTTGCAGGGGGGAGATTCCGTCAACCCACATGAGATTTCTTCTGAGCTTCTAGTGCAGAGAGGAGGCAGACTACCCCCACAGCATGCACCACCAGGAAAACAGTTGAGAAGGCGGCAGGATCAGCGATACAAGGGTGCAGTAGTCGTCTTTGCTACTTTGTTGCGGTTTTGCAGGAGTCCTGAGCAGTCAGCGGTCGATTCCGTGGCAGAAGGTGAAGAGAGAGATGCAGAGGAACTCTGATGAGCTCTTGCATTCGTTATCTAAAGAATTCCCCAAAGCAGAGACCCTAAATAGCCAGAAAAGGAGGTTTGGCTACCTAGGAAGGAGGATAGGCTAGCAACACAGGTAAGAGCCTATCAGGAGGAGTCTCTGACGTCACCTGCTGTTACTGGCCACTCAGAGCAGTCCAGTGTGCCAGCAGCACCTCTGTTTCCAAGATGGCAGAGGTCTGAAGCACACTGGAGGAGCTCTGGGCACCTCTCCTGGGAGGTGCAGGTCAGGGGAGTGGTCACTCCCCTTTCCTTTGTCCAGTTTCGCGCCAGAGCAGGGCTGGGGGATCCCTGAACCGGTGCAGACTGGCTTATGCAGAGATGGGCACCATCTGTGCCCATCAAAGCATTTCCAGAGGCTGGGGGAGGCTACTCCTCCCCAGCCCTGAGACCTTTTTCCAAAGGGAGAGGGTGTAACACCCTCTCTCTGAGGAAGTCCTTTGTTCTGCCTTCCTGGGCCAAGCCTGGCTGGACCCCAGGAGGGCAGAAACCTGTCTGAGGGGTTGGCAGCAGCTGCAGTGAAACCCCGGGAAAGGTAGTTTGGCAGTACCCGGGTCTGTGCCCTGGCATTGGGGGTGACAATTCCATGATCTTAGACATGTTACATGGCCATGTTCGGAGTTACCATTGTGACGCTATACATAGGTAGTGACCTATGTATAGTGCACGCGTGTAATGGTGTCCCCGCACTCACAAAGTCCGGGGAATTTGCCCTGAACGATGTGGGGCACCCTGGCTAGTGCCAGGGTGCCCACACACTAAGTAACTTAGCACCCAACCATTACCAGGTAAAGGTTAGACATATAGGTGACTTATACGTTACTTAAGTGCAGTGGTAAATGGCTGTGAAATAACGTAGATGTTATTTCACTCAGGCTGCAGTGGCAGGCCTGTGTAAGAATTGTCAGAGCTCCCTATGGGTGGCAAAAGAAATGCTGCAGCCCATAGGGATCTCCTGGAACCCCAATACCCTGGGTACCTCAGTACCATATACTATGGAATTATAAGGGTGTTCCAGTATGCCAATGTGAATTGGTGAAATTGGTCACTAGCCTGTTAGTGACTATTTGGAAAGCAAAAGAGAGAGCATAACCACTGAGGTTCTGGTTAGCAGAGCCTCAGTGAGACAGTTAGTCATCACACAGGGAACACACACAGGGCACACTTATGAGCACTGGGGCCCTGGCTGGCAGGGTCCCAGTGACACATACACTAAAACAACATATATGCAGTGAAATATTAGGGTAACATGCCAGGCAAGATGGTACTTTCCTACAGTCACCCCTAAAGTGTGAAAGTAAGCACAAAGGGTAGGATGTTAATATTTAAAAATGACACTCTATATATCGGGGTTAGTGTGCCATCACATTGAAATAAAACACAAAAGATATTTCAGATTGAAGGCTAGATTTTTTCCTGAGTAAGTTTTAGTGAGAGTAGAATCCTAATTCCCTATCCTTGCTTAGGAAAAGGCTAGGAAAATGCTTCAAAGCTATTTAGTACTTTAGGCTGCTTAAGCCAAAACTGACATAAAACCAATTCTGCACTTCATAAAATCTCCAGAGGTGGAATACACATACTCTAGTCACAGTAGGAGGGAAAGCAAATTTTGACTAGGTGGGAAGAGATTTTATCTGAATAGGAGTGGGGCTTTGCAATTGAAGACAGCATGCTTTTTGGCAGCTTGGTTTTGGGCCTTGAAAACAGAGGCCCCTTAATAATTTTACAGTAAAGCAAGATGAAGTTCTAAAAAAGCAGATGTGAGTGTAGGACATTCATCTTTCTGTGTGGTTGCCCCCAATGTTTCACCTTTTGCTGGGCTCTATGTTTGCTGGTTTTAGAACTCTGTGCACTTTCCCCCTGCTAGCAAGGCATAACATGCCTATGGCCATATTTAAATTTTTTTAATGTGGCTTATACCTGAATGCCATATTTCACTTGCCTTCTAGTCCCTGATATATGGTGTAGAAAGTACACCCTGGGCCTGGAAGTTGAATTTCACATGTGGACTATATAATCCATTGTGGTATACACAACTGTGGCAGTGTAAACATAACTACAGGCCTACCCTGTGTAGTCTGAGGTCTACAGTGTAAAACATGCAGTGTGACCTGTCAGAGTAATTGTTTATGACAGGTAAAGTGCTCCCCTTTGAACGTGAGTGTCACCCCTAGATAGACCTTGTAGGCCACAAGGCACAGTACATGGGATTTAATAGAGGCTCAGGGAGAAAAATAATAGTACCATGTCCCCCCCCTACAGTCACAAGGCCCAAAAAGCTATTTTCATGATGACAGGCCAGCAGTCCTGAGTAGAAAACCAAATACAGATTAAAATACTAACAGTGGATCTTGGGAAGGATCCAGCTAGAAAAATATTTAAACAACTATTTTTAAAACTTATTAAAAGTCCAATTCAATGATAAAGTCAGAGGAGTGAAAGAGGTATGAAAAGCTTCCCAGAAGCATGCAAAATGCTGATCTGAATGGACAAAGATGACTCCTCTGTGCTTACAATATGCTGGGCGGGGGCTGTAAGCATTTGGTTTCCCCACTGTGTCAAATCCTGTCTGAGAGATATGTTGAGCCACATGTAAAACTTGAGTGCACTTGAAACTTGAATGTGCTTCTTGTGTATCCCCTGTTGGCATGCTGAAGATCAATGCTTTTGTGCTACCAGACTTGTGCTTCTTGGTTTTTTTGTGGGTACAGTGCCTGCTTCTAACTGGATATTAGTGTTAAAGTGGGAGGACACTGTGATTACCATAGTGCATTCACATACACCCCATCACCCTCAGAACCCAAGTTTAGTATGGCTGAAGACTTTCACCATTTTACAAATGCTCTGATATATTGACATTTTGTGCATGTTTACACTAAGGCAGACTTTCATTGAGACCAAACTACTTGGTGTGTTCAATGTGGGATTAATCATGATCATCCTCAAATTGTGCCTAGGTCATGTTCTACTGCAACCTTTGACAGCAGTTTTGGGTGCTATTTTTGTTTAAGTTTTTAAAAATTCATACATATGCTCCTCCATCTTGGATTTTTATGGTTTCAGTGGCATTCCATTCAATTATTTTTCTCGAATTTTCTAGTTATTACTTGGTGTTTTGATTTTATTATGTTGGTACTGCATAACTATTTTACCAATTTCATTAAAGTAAGCGTGTCTGCTCTGTGCCATAGCTATCAGAGAGTTGAGCTCAGGTAAAGCTATTGACTTCAAGGATCATAGTGACAGGGTTTGTGACTATTCCTTGAGATGGGCAGTTAACCACCCTGAATATTAATGGAATACATTGAGAGAATAATTAGGTTTGGGTGGTAGATTTTCTCCAATCACTAGCTAGTCCACTGGATAAATCTGGCACCTCTTCAGAACATTCTTTAAACTGTAATGGTTCCATACAAAAAAGAAGAAGACCTTCATAGAAGAAAACTCTTAAAATCTGCCACTTACTGGAAGAATAGAAGTCAAGGACTCAAGGGGCATAGCGTAGTGGGCTTCGCTGGTGCTGAGGCACATCTAACACAATTGTTTTGTGCTTGCATAAAGAGAACTCATTTAACCAGATAACCCAAGTTTGTGCTTTATTTTCAGACAGCTCAGAAGCAGAAAGAGGCAAAACTTGCCCACTGTTTCCTTGATGTATTATCTGAAAAAAAAATACTAACTCAGAGAAACAGTGGATAAATGTTTTCACTTAGCAACTGGCAGGTGCATATAAAAGCTCTGCAGTGTACAAGAAAAAATTATCATGATATGCCCCTAGGACTCAAACAGTTCTAGAACTGCACCCCAAGGGTCAAGTGGTTGGCATCCTGTTGTCGTGCTTCAAGGACACAATTAGCAGATTGATTCCTGACTCCAAGAGAGCCCAGCTGACTAAATAGAAATATACCTTTCAGGAGACATAGAGACCAGAACACTGTCGTGAGGAACTCTGGGCTTCAGTACTGACCAGAAGAAATCCAGCAGTTAGAGATTAAGGGCCAAATTTACAAGGCCCTTGAACTGTTGCAGCATCATTTTTTTAAATGCTGCGGTGACGCTAATAAAACTCCAAATCTACAGAGTGATGCTAGAGGCCTCTAGCGTCACTTTTTACCTCTGGGCAACAGCTACCGGCAATGATATACAAGGAGAACCGAGGCAGTGAAATTTATAACATTTCATTGCATCATTCTATACCTTCATGCATCAGCATTTTACCACCTGCTCGGAGCAGGAGATAAAAGTGATGCAGGGCTTTTGTCTATGGGAGCTTCCTCGCATTGCTGGACTAGCTATATTTTTCTTTACACTAGTCCAGTAATGCGTGATGTTAGCACCACATATACATCAGAATTTCAGTCATGTCAGTGAAAACTTCCGCTATGGATCTCTGTGTTGTTATTACAGTATATCCATAATGTCATTGGGGGGGTCGCAGGGCAGCGCATGAAATCTGTCACATCAAAGCCGATGGGTCAGATTCTTGTAAATGAGGCTTTAAGTTAGAAGATAAAACGTTTGAACAGGGTGACCGTCTTGGTGTTTAAGCCCGCTCCTTCATTGTGGTCGGCGGGAAACTACACCATGGTGAGTTACTTTTTCTAGGCACCTTTTTGAATATCTAGGTGCCTATAACCTATTTTAATGACCTAGGTATCTTTTTGCTCATTACTTTTTCTCTTTTTGTCTACATTGGTTTGGAAATGTTTATTGTGTATTTGTGTTTACTCTCGAAATTTATTTTACTGCTTGAATTTAACACAGATTTTGCTGAGGAGTGCTTGCCGCTTGTGCCATAGTAATCAGTGGTTGAGCAGTTGCTCTCTCATAACTGTGTTTTGCCCTGCCCAGAGTGGATTTATTAAATCGGGAGAGGTATCCCACCTAGGCATCAGACTGTGTTCCTTCCCCTCTCAAGTTAATAACCTGATTTCTGACAAATAACGTACTGAATACCCCATTTACCAGGTAATGCAACTTTTTTGCATGTTTTATAGTGTGTCTTGGCAACATTGAAATGTCAAACATATGTTGTATCTAAAATGTTTCTCTAATTTGTTAGCTTTTATCCATACACATCCCTTAAAATAACACAATGCATCAAATTGATTCCATTTGGCATATGCTTACTGTGATTTCCCATTGTAACTGTTATTATGATTGGCCTTTTGTCTCCATCTCATCTAACGGAAGGTAGACTCACTACAAGTTTCGATTTTTTTAATGTCTTTAATTGGTATTATCTTATATTGCTATTGAACCCTCCTAGTGTTTTTTTTTTATTTATTGTATTTATTCATTTGTTTTTTTAAATGATATTTAGTTTTACCCATTTTTTTGTGTAGCACTGTTGGAAATGGGGTTCCTGGTTTGCTCTAATTTGTACCTCAGCCAGGCAGAACCCACTACTCTAGTCAGTGTAAGTCAGTTATACACTAAAGTTAATCTGTGCTCACCCCCTGTAGCTTGGCACAGGGCAGTCAAGCCTATCTCCAGAGGTCATGTGTAAAGTGTCTGTGCAGCACACTCACACCAGTGACACAATAAATACACCACAAAAGAGACTTCACACAGGATTGTAGAAAAATTGGTTTCTCTATTGTGTATATATCATGATACTAAAACAGCATAAACATAAGTGTGGTGCATATGGAGCAGTTATTGCAGTGAAACTCAGTATAATGATAATACAAGAATCACTCAGCAGGTGCCCTAAAATCAACAAATACTTAGGTCATGACATACGTCAGACTACGAGGACCACAAATAGGTACATGAATTACCATATTGTGCAAGCATCAATACAAGATGTACCATATTCCCAGGCCATGCAGCAGTAAAGCATGGCGATCACTACCAAAAATCCTTCAATGTCACTATAAGTATATCAGCCACTACATAAGGCCATAGCACCTGGGGTGGATCATTACAGTGTACATCATATAGTTTACCCAGTGTCACCATTGCACAACAATAAATGCCTGCCCACATGGGTCAAGGGAGCCTTGCTCTCCTACCAGTGAGGTTACGGTAATTTGTGCAGCAATTTACTGGCATCGACCCCTCACTTTGCTTGAGGATCACTGAACGGCTCTGGGTTCCCAGTAGGTCAGGCGAGTCAGCTCCTCTCGGTACTGCACACTGCCAGCTTATTCCAATTGGTAAAGGCGTGACTGGAACACACGCTACATGAGGTGGCAGGCACAATGTGAAGCGCTCCCAAAGCACTTAGGGTCTCATTACGATTTTGGTGGTCTTAGGACTGCTATGTTGGAGGTGGTGGTTGTACTGCCAACAGGCTGACCATGGCGGTATTCACAACAGATAACAGCCAAAGCACCGCCTGCACTACCACTGCAGTCTGGCTACCATGGATGACGGTAGTCACCTACAGGCTGGTTTAGACCATGATTCTGCCGTACAGATTATGAGGTTTCCCACCACCATGGAAACCCAGGCAGAAACAAACTGCATAAAAGGAGACACTCCCCTTCAGAAAGCAATGCTCCTCCGGAGCCACCATGGAACCAGAGCTAAAAGTCTTCCCACCTCTCCTGTTCACACAAAGAATTCTGAATCTGCTATGACAACAGCAACCATAAGTACACACACTTACCTGTCACTGTTGTATATTGTCAATCTTTGTACACTTACACAACATACATTCGGGAATGGTATGCGAGGGTGACACTCACATGTAACAGCACACTGACACACACACTCACATACAGCCACACACACAACTGCACATACACAACAACCATGCTACGGCCACCACACACAAACATACATAGATCACAAAGACACACAGGTACGCAAGGTGGGTGCTCAGGCCCACCCACCCACAGTACCACACAACACTATAACACTTCACAACTACAACGCAACCACACCATCTCCAATCTCCTGGCACGGTGCCCACATTGGACATTACCCAGGGACATAAAACACAATCATAGCAATGCACCACCAACAGAGAACAAACACCCACAATTACACAAACATACTACTTACCGATTGACTTACACAGACCATGGTATCTAACATTCCATGCACAAAACACGCACACAGTCAAAGCACACAAAGCCACACAAAGCCACACAACACACCAAGAAACACATGCCAACATAAACACCACTCAATACCAACACAACAAAATGTGGTGAACACACAAATGTCCATCACACAAAATACACCCTAGCACTGTAAGACAAAAGCACTGCACACAACCTTACATACTGGCTAAACAACACAGGTAGCACAAGCATGAAACACACACACACAAGTACAGACTCACAACCAGCGTCAGCCAGGAACAACTCCATACTAGGGAACAAAATGCATGACAAAGATGTACCCAGTAAACCAACAACAGGCTGTTCCAAATATATTAAAAACACTAGAAATGTACAACTCAAAGGCCATAGGCCAGTCCAAAATATAACACAGTTGTGTACCCTGAATGTGACTCCTGACTGATAATCAACCTCCAGAGGTAGGGGCATCAAGGGGGCAGTCTGGCACCTCAGGGGTTATCTGGGGGGTGAAGGGGTGTTCGGGTCTAGGTTTTAGAGGGGGACCTTTGCGATCTGGCTTGTTAGGGGGGTTTGGTGTTGCTTTAGGTTTAGGGGAGGGTTGGATTTGTTTGGGAGGGGTAGACTTCTTGGCAGACGAGGGGCACGAGTACTTCCAGGGAGGGCAGTGGAGGTCTTAGAGGTGGAAGGGTTGGACTTAGGGAGGGACACTGAACATCTAGGGGTATCACAGGGTGGAAGAGGAGTATGGAAAAGGGCAAACTGAGAAAGGAACTTTTTTTAGACACATGGGGATAGTCATAGCAAAAGGGTTTGTGTGTGGAGGGAGAGGAAGTGGTTGTCTGAGGTGTTGTTGTGGATGTCTTGGGTGCATGTTTGTGTGAGATATGTTTGTGTGTGGTGAGTGTATGTTGGGTGGGCGAGTGAGGGTGTCTATGTGTTTTGGGATGAGAGGGGGTGAAGGTGCTGGGGGGTGCCGTGGTGGGTGAGTGTCTGTTGGGGTGGTGATTACAGATATGGTAGATGTACTACATGTAGGTGTGTCAGTGGTTGTGGTGTCTACGGATGTGGTGATTGGGGTGGATGTCTAAGGGTATGCTGTGGTGCTGTCTGTGGGTAAGATTGGTGTAGTGACTGGATCTGTGAATGCTGGTGTGGTGTCTGCAGGTGTGTTGTCAGTGAAGCGGGAGGTGATGGGGTGTCAGGGCGGATTGTGACTGTTGCTGTGTGTGCATCTGAATGTTGCTTGTGTGCATGATGGGGGTGTGTCTTTTGGTGCTTATGTTTGACTGAGCTACCCTTGGATGTTGCTGTGGATGCATGCCAGTCTATCTATGTGCTTTGGCTGGGTCTGCGAAGAGGGTATTGGGATTGGGAAGAGGAAGAGGAAGGTGGAGGGTGGACGGGAGACAAAGGGTGACTAGCTGCTATTAGTGTGAGCCTGAAAGGATCTCTGTAGGCCAGCCAGTGCACCCTCAATGCCCTCCAGGAACACATGATTCTGTCGTACCTGAGTTGCAAGAACCTGGATGGCATTCACAATAATCGACTGACCCACAGAGATGGACCTCAGGAGGTCAATAGCCTCCTCACTGGGGGCAGAAGGGCTGACAGGGGCAGGGGCAGAGGAGCGAAAAGCAAAGGAGATGCCCATCCTTTTGGGTGAGTATACATGGCCAACTGTGTGGAGGGCTACAGGGAGGGCGGTGATAGTAAGGGGGTGGCAGAGTTAGATGGTGCTGGGGTGGTTGCAGATGGGTCCACCAATCCCAGGGAGTGTCCACTGGAGGAGGATTCTGGAGATGAAGAACTGGATCCTGTAGCCACCATGGCACTCCCTTCACCCTCCAGACCACTGGGTCCCTCAATGTTGGTTGGTCCCATGGCTAGCAGCTTCCCCACTCGGCTGTGCCCCGTCTCTTCACCTGCCGATGCTGATGCTAAGAAACAGAGCGAGAGGTAGGGTCATCATATTCTTTACATACACATACATTACACTATACACAGCAGTAACATCTATGTGTGAAACACCCCCAGGTAGGAACTATTTTGAGCCTACATTATGTCACAACAACACACTTTCCACAACCCTATATGACAACAATGTCACACACAACATAAGCCAACTATCTGACCAATATATCACTATCCTATCAGTACAGCTGCAACACAAATTATTCCTGCACAATATGATTCATAAACATGAAAAGTGTGTCCCTATACAGGAGCTTCAATGTGAAACAACAACCCATCAATGGGAATTAGTGTTAACTTTGATTTCAATGTCATACATACTTCAATCTACACTTGCGCAGTCCATTACCAGATGTCATGTAACTGTGTCTATAACATTCACAATGACAAACAGCACAGATGTACCTACTCCATTTGGCATATCCAGAATTGGAGTATAATAGACTTCAAATCCATTTCTACAACACATGTATAAAATGTGTTTTAGCAAAGGTTTATACATACTTTGTGGACCTACTCATCATAGTCATTCTCACATAGAAAACAAGGTCATGCACAGCAATAGGGGTCTACTTAGTACACAGGATGTACCCACAGAAAACCCCAGGGAGCATACCAACACCATCAATACAATGGATACCTGTCATGTGCATGAAAGCCAGATCAAGTTCTATAAATCATGATGAGTATCAACCTCAAATTAACAATATCAAAATACAAACATCACTATCAATACTTCAGACATCAGTAACCTGGAGTAAAGTTTCACTGACATAAACAACTTCTTAAGTAGCCATGACTGAGACATACACCTAGAGTCCAGCGAATTGACTAATAACATGTACCATTCCACCAACATGTAAATGGCAACTACAATACCTGCAGCACAATGAAGTCAGTGTAAATCGATCTTAACCATACTAAAAGCCTTCAAAGCAGAATCTGAATAGCAAAAGAAAGTAAATCTTACAAATGGCAGAAATTACCAATGTACAAATGATATTGGCAAACATACATGTATATTGTACATATAAAGGAGTTGCCCTGCACTATGTAGCATGCCCACAATACATTGGCTAAGAGTACAAATGGTCTGAACTCACATGTCAATGATATGTCTTGCACTAGGAAAGTAGAATTACTACTATGCTATTCATCACGTAAGATGTCCACCCTGATTAAACATCACATTGGCCAATGTACCATCCACATTTAACAACACGGACATCTCCCCACACCTCTAAGTGTAGCAAGTATGACATGTGAAATTTCAGATTGAGATCACACTTTCAAATTAACATTATATCTAGTTCACAACACATGAATAATTGGACTGTTTCTCGCCAATTAGACCCTGTTTGGACATGGAGCTAGATCCAGTGGAATAGGAATGGAGAGAGACAAAAGACCTGGACAACTTACCAACAGGATATCTGGAGTATGGGTCAGTATGTGGACATGATAACTCAGCAGGTTACATATGGAGCAGTATAGTGGTATATATAAGACACAGTGACATGTGCATCACCACATGCTCTAATACGATATGGTTAACATAAGTAAATTTTATTTCCCTTTACACAACAGATTGTCCACATCTGTATATCAGTGTTGTAAACTGTACACCTAGGTATTCCTAGGGGACCCTTTGCCTTTAGCACTTGCCAAACTGTCACAGATTACATACTTACATATATTATACACTGAACTGGCAGAGAGATATAAATATGTGTAGTCAGTACTTACACCCTTATGGCTGCTGTGCTGCCCTCAAACGCCTATCCAACTCAGGGTAGGCCACGGCCAAAATGTGGGCCATTGGAGAGGGTCAAGGTCCGACGAGTGCCCCTTCCTCATTGGGAGGACATCCCCAAGTGGGGCTCTGCAGTCTTCCGAGTCCAGCGTCTCAGGTCCTCCCACCACTTCCTACAGTGGGTGATCTGCTTGCTGTGGACCCCCAGGGTCCGCATTTGCTTGGTGATGGCACACCTGATTTCCTTTTTTTCATGGACGTTTACCTGCATGGATGACACAAACAAAAGGAGAAAGTTATGTCCACATGCACCATACCAACACAAGTGGTCAGAACACTTCAGTCACAGCAAGTAATCAAACGTTTCCTTCCTCTCAGTTCAAACTCCTTTCCAATTGTCCATCTGCAGCCAGCCCATGTGTGAAGTAGAGTCACCCATACAACATGCACAATCAATACCACGTATTGACTAGACACATATGACCAAGCCACATGATTTTCCATAATATGGTATGTCTCTATTGACATTTCTCACAAAATTATTGTTAGACATGCTGGAACCTATGTTGTGTACAGAGTAAGTTAGATTACACACTATCTACCATGTATCACAACTGTATGTCTTCCTCTGCACATGTACACATGTCCATACACACACACATGATTCCCCAATCCTTCACTACTGCAGATTTCATGCACACCATCATATACTCCACCTTTCACATATTGGTACACTATTGGACTCACCTGCTCCTCTGGTGCACCATATAGCTGTTCATACAGGGGCAAGACCTCATCCCCAAGCTTGTCCAGTTCTTCTGGAGTGAAGGCTGGGACCCTATTACCTGCAGGATGTGGCATGATAGCTCCCAGAGGCAGAAGACAGCAGATCAGGTAGAGGAGGTCTTGCTGGCAGCAGTGTCAGGAGTCAAGTGAGGGATTCTGCAGAAGATGGCGGTCACATCCACCATGTGCATGACTGTCACCGCCGGCAGCCGGTGCCATTGGCCCAAGTCTGCCAAAGGCAGCAATGTGTTTCAATGTCAAAGTCCACCGCGGTTGTCACCACCTACTGCTTTGACGACATCCGCTGGCGGAGTTAGGTCACTTCCTCATGTCCAGTACAGTAGGTTAGGCAGCTGCCATTTTGAGACAATTATGTATATGGGAAAGTAGTGGAAGGTAGGTAATTTACTAATATTGGGCAAACACGTTTTGAGTGCTGCTTTCATGTTTAGTAGACTCAATGTACATGTGAGTAGTACAGCTGTGTAAAATATGTATGGCTGGTAAGGGAAATTAGAATATTTTCTCAACATCCTATTTGCAACATCAATGCAGTATAGGTGCAAAAAAGATGTTTCACCTGTAAACTAAGTTGGACTATCAAACACTGCCAGTCACATATAAATGCATGTAAAGTATTTCTGAGGGTTTAGGGAATCTGCATCAAGGGAGCTGACATAGAATGCATAACAATATGTTGTACATCAAATGTCATATGTTTCATCTGACATATGGAGATATGGGTGACTTATATATGAACACATTCAGTGTGTGAGCATTGTAAAAAGCACCTACTATCTGTTTCAGTCCCATATAGTTACCCTGGCATGAGGAGAGGAAGACAATGTATAGTTTACCACCCACTAGTAGACCTGCACACCATGGAGGAGAGACACATTATACAAATATATCACCTGAATAGTCATACCATCATGGATCTATGTCATCAGTTAGAGCCAGATCTAATGGCTGTCATTTGCAATACCAATAGCATACCTTCCATTGTTCAAGTCATGTCAGTGCTACACTTCCTGGCCACTGGGTCTTTTCAGAATATAGTGGCTCTAATTGCAGGGATGTCTCAGCCCATGTTCAGTCTGGTTTTGAAGGCTGTGCGGTCTGCATTGTTGAAACACCTTGACCCAACCACTCCATCAACTACCAAGTGGTGTGTTTGGCAGACCAGTACATTTTATAAGTATGTGCGAAGTATCCAGGATCAGTCCATGATTCCTTCATCATGCAGAACAGTAATATCCCACTGCTGATGACACAACTCTATACAGAGAGGGCCTGGCTGGTTGGTAAGTCACATATGACATGTTGTTCTGCAAAGTTTTTTATCTGCTATCACAATTGTGCATGTCCAAGGTACATGTTTGTGTTGTTATACCTATTCCTTACAGGAGACTCTGGCTATCCAAACCGTCCTTGGTTATTGACACTAGTGAGGCACCCAACCACATCAGGGGAAGTCTGCTTCAATGAGGCCCACAATAGGGCAAAGTGTGTTGTGAAGTGGACATTTGGGCGCCTGAAGGCAGGATGTTGCAGCCTGGACAAATCTGGAGGAGCGCTCCTCTACTCACCCAACAAGATTTGTCAAATTATTGTTGCCTGCTACATGTTCCACAACCTTGCCCTGAAATGTCATATACCATTCATATCAGATGAGGGGGAGTCAGCGGAACCTGTGGGTGGAAATGCAGATTTGCCAAGTGAGGATGACCCCAATGAAAATAAAGCTAGAGGCATTAGGGCAGATCTTATCAATCGGTACTTCAACTGACTAAAGGTATGTCATGTGTTCTTAAAAGTGAAATTCCATTTTGAAGTCTATGATTGCTGTGACTGGCTTGAGTGATTGATTTCTCCCCGTTTTCTTCCGTGTAACCCGAGTGCCTGTCCCCCCGTGAGTGCCCGGTCCCCCTGCCACGTTTCTCTCACCCCCGTTGTTTCTCTCCGGCCCCCTTGCCATTCTCTGGCCCTCGCCTCGCTTTTTGCCTCTTTTTCCACAGCTTTTGTCCACTTTTGGCCCCCTCGCCGTTCTCCGGCCTCGCCGATTTTTCCTGCCATTTTTTCGCTTTTCCCCGCCTACCCTCCCGCCGCCCACCTCCCAGCTGACCCCTCCTCCCCCAGCTACCCCATATATGGCCGCCGCTGCGAGGCGGAGGTAGCGACCCTTGACCCCAGGGTAGGTCGCTCCCCCACCTCCGCAGCGCCACCAGTGCCTGACTGCCTCCTCTCACCAACTCTCAGCTCCGCTCCAGCTGCCGTCTTGCCCGCTGGTGTCCTCCTTCTCCCGAGTGCTTGGCCCTGTGTGACTGGCTTGAGTGATTGATTTCTCCCCGTTTTCTTCCGTGTAACCCGAGTGCCTGTCCCCCCGTGAGTGCCCGGTCCCCCTGCCACGTTTCTCTCACCCCCGTTGTTTCTCTCCGGCCCCCTCGCCGTTCTCTGGCCCTCGCCTCGCTTTTTGCCTCTTTTTCCACAGCTTTTGTCCACTTTTGGCCCCCTCGCCGTTCTCCGGCCTCGCCGATTTTTCCCGCAGTTTTTCGCTTTTCCCCGCCTACCCTCCCGCCGCCCACCTCCCAGCTGACCCCTCCTCCCCCATCTACCCCATATATGGCGGCCGCTGCGAGGCGGAGGCAGCGACCCTTGACCCCAGGGTAGGTCGCTCCCCCACCTCCGCAGCGCCACCAGTGCCTGACTGCCTCCTCTCACCAACTCTCAGCTCCGCTCCAGCTGCCGTCTTGCCCGCTGGTGTCCTCCTTCTCCCGAGTGCTTGGCCCCGTGTGACTGGCTTGAGTGATTGATTTCTCCCCGTTTTCTTCCGTGTAATCCAAGTGCCTGTCCCCCTGTGAGTGCCCGGTCCCCCTGCCACGTTTCTCTCACCCCCGTTGTTTCTCTCCGGCCCCCTCGCCGTTCTCTGGCCCTCGCCTCGCTTTTTGCCTCTTTTTCCACAGCTTTTGTCCACTTTTGGCCCCCTCGCCGTTCTCCGGCCTCGCCGATTTTTCCTGCCGTTTTTCGCTTTTCCCCGCCTACCCTCCCGCCGCCCACCTCCCAGCTGACCCCTCCTCCCCCATCTACCTCATATATGGCGGCCGCTGCGAGGCGGAGGTAGCGACCCTTGACCCCAGGGTAGGTCGCTCCCCCACCTCCGCAGCGCCACCAGTGCCTGACTGCCTCCTCTCACCAACTCTCAGCTCCGCTCCAGCTGCCGTCTTGCCCGCTGGTGTCCTCCTTCTCCCGAGTGCTTGGCCCCGTGTGACTGGCTTGAGTGATTGATTTCTCCCCGTTTTCTTCCGTGTAACCCGAGTGCCTGTCCCCCCGTGAGTGCCCGGTCCCCCTGCCACGTTTCTCTCACCCCCGTTGTTTCTCTCCGGCCCCCTCGCCGTTCTCTGGCCCTCGCCTCGCTTTTTGCCTCTTTTTCCACAGCTTTTGTCCACTTTTGGCCCCCTCGCCGTTCTCCGGCCTCGCCGATTTTTCCCGCCGTTTTTAGCTTTTCCCCGCCTACCCTCCCGCCGCCCACCTCCCAGCTGACCCCAGCTACCCCATATATGGCGGCCGCTGCGAGGCGGAGGTAGCGACCCTTGACCCCAGGGTAGGTCGCTCCCCCACCTCCGCAGCGCCACCAGTGCCTGACTGCCTCCTCTCACCAACTCTCAGCTCCGCTCCAGCTGCCGTCTTGCCCGCTGGTGTCCTCCTTCTCCCGAGTGCTTGGCCCCGTGTGACTGGCTTGAGTGATTGATTTCTCCCCGTTTTCTACCGTGTAACCCGAGTGCCTGTCCCCCCGTGAGTGCCCGGTCCCCCTGCCACGTTTCTCTCACCCCCGTTGTTTCTCTCCGGCCCCCTCGCCGTTCTCTGGCCCTCGCCTCGCTTTTTGCCTCTTTTTCCACAGCTTTTGTCCACTTTTGGCCCCCTCGCCGTTCTCCGGCCTCGCCGATTTTTCCCGCTGTTTTTCGTTTTTCCCCGCCTACCCTCCCGCCGCCCACCTCCCAGCTGACCCCTCCTCCCCCAGCTACCCTATATATGGCGGCCGCGCGCAGCGGGTGCGCAGCTGGCGCGCCGAAGGCGCGCCTACGGCAAGCCCGTCTGCGCCCGTCCGCGCCTGGACCGCGCCCAGCGCCCGAACCCCTGGCCCCCGCAACCCCCGCCTGACCTACGACTCCGCCACCTTCGACAACCTCAACCCCGGCCGCACGCCGGGCTGCCACCGCGCCACCCCGAAACTAACCCACGGACCCTTCACCTGCAGCAACTGCCGCTTCACCTGCCAACGGACTCACACCGCTCCCGTCAAGAACGACTCCCCTGGAAGCAATCTCCACTGCATCCTGGTCAACACCCGATCCGTCCACAGGCACGCCATCAAACTGTGGAACCTCATCAACTCAACGAACCCTGACATCGCCTTCCTCACCGAGACCTGGATGAACCCCTCCTCGACACCCGACATCGCCATAGCCATCCCCGACGGCTACAAAATCATCCGGAAAGACCGCACCAACCGCACCGGAGGAGGCATCGCCATCGCACACAAAAGCTCCATCCGCATCTCGACCCACACCGACGACTCACTCCCCGACGCCGAACATCTCCACTTCACGATCCACAGCGACCCCAAGACCACCCTCAGAGGCACCCTCATGTACAGACCACCAGGACCTCGCACCAAGTTCAGCGAAGACATCGCAGACTTCGTCAACCCTCACGCACTCTCGTCCACCGACTACATCCTCCTAGGAGACCTCAACTTTCACCTGGAGAACCTCACCGACAACAACTCCACCGCCTTACTGGACAACCTCGCCAACCTGGGACTGAAACAGCTAGTCAACACCCCCACCCACTACGCCGGACACACGCTCGACCCCATCTTCTCCTCCAGCAAACACATCACCTTCAGCCACCCCACCGAACTCCCCTGGTCGGACCACAGCTGTGTCCACTTCAGCTTCAAGAAGACCACCATGCATCACCACACCCAGCAACCACCAAGAAGACACTGGAATCGTATCACCACTGAACAGCTCGCATCAACCCTCTCCCAGAACCAACCCACCAACACCACCGACCCCAACGAAGCCGCCAACAACCTCACAAGCTGGATCTCCGACTGCGCCAACCTCCTGGCCCCCCTGAAGACTCAAGCTAACACCAACAACCACAAGAAAAACTCCTGGTTCACCCCGACCTCAAGGACTCCAAGAAAGAATGCCGCGCCCGCGAGAAGAAGTGGCGCCTCAACCAGACCGAGGAGAACATGTCAGCTCTCAAGGACGCCACCCGCCAACACCACCAACACCTCCGCGCCGCACGAAAAACAGCCTACCGGAACAGACTTGACAACAACGCCCACAACAGCAAGGAACTATTTGGCATCGTCAAAGAGCTCTCCAACCCGGACGCAGAAAACAACTCCATCCCTCCCTCACAAGACCTCTGCGACTCCCTCGCAACCTTCTTCCACCACAAGATCACCGATATATACAACAGCTTCACGACCGCCAACGCGAACCCCCCCCCGGAACCCGCCACCGACATCACCACCATCCTCACCTGGAGCCCAACCACCACCGAGGAGACCACCCGCGTCATGAACTCGATCCACTCCGGATCCCCATCGGACCCCTGCCCGCACCACATCTACAACAAGGCTGACAACATCATCGCACCGCACCTCCGAGACGTCATCAACACCTCCCTCACCACCGCCACCTTCCCGGAGAGCTGGAAACACGCAGAGCTCAACGCCCTCTTAAAGAAACCCACAGCAGACCCCACCGAACTCAAAAACTTCCGACCCATCTCTCTCCTACCGTTCCCCGCCAAAGTGATTGAGAAAATCGTCAACGCTCAACTCACCACCGCCCTGGAAACCAACGACTCCCTCGACCCCACACAGTTCGGTTTCAGGGCCAACCACAGCACTGAAACAGCCCTCATCGCAGCCACGGACGACATCAGAGCCCTGACCGACAAGGGAGAAACCGTGGCCCTCATACCCCTGGACCTCTCTGCAGCCTTCGACACGGTCTGCCACCGCACCTTGATAGGCCGCCTCAGCAACGCCGGCATCAGAGGCAAGGCCCTGGAATGGATCGTCTCCTTCCTCTCCGGAAGGACTCAGAGAATCCGCCTGCCCCCTTCAGATCCACAGCCACGGAGATCATCTGCGGCGTACCCCAAGGATCCTCCCTCAGCCCCACTTTCTTCATCGTCTACATGACCCCCCTGGCGAACATCGCACGCAAACACGGACTCAACCTCATATCCTACGCCGACGAAACCCAGCTCATCATATCCCTCACCAACAACCCCACCTCAGCAAGGACCAGACTACATGACGGCATGAAGGAAGTAGCGAACTGGATGACAGACAGCCGGCTGAAACTGAACACAGATAAGACGGAGGTCCTCATCCTCGGCCCTACTCCCACCGCATGGGACGACTCCTGGTGGCCCCCCACCCTAGGCAGCACTCCCCAATCCACCGACCACGCACGCAACCTCGGCTTCATCCTGGACTTCTCCATGACCAGACAGGTTAACTCGGTGACCTCGGCATGCTTCAACACCCTCCGCATGCTCCGCAAAATCTTTCGCTGGATCCCCACCGACACCAGGAAGACCGTCACCCACGCCCTCGTCACCAGCCGCTTGGACTACGGGAACACTCTGTACGCCGGCATCACCACCAAGCTGCAGAGGAAACTCCAACGGATCCAGAACGCTGCCGCACTACTCATCCTGGACATACCCCGCCACCACCACATCTCCGTACACCTAAAAAGACTCCATTGGCTCCCAGTCAACAAGAGGATCACCTTCAGACTCCTCACCCACGCACACAAAGCCCTTCACAACCTCGGACCCAAACTCATCAACAACCGCGTCTCCTTCTACACTCCTCCGCGCACTCTACGCTCGACCGGACAGGCCCTGGCAGCCGTACCCCTCATCCGCAAAGCCACCGCCGGAGGAAGATCCTTCTCTTTCCTGGCAGCGAAGACCTGGAACTCTCTGCCCAGCCACCTTCGCGCCATACCTGATCACCTCTCCTTCAGAAAGCAGCTCAAGACCTGGCTCTTTGAGCACTGACCCCCCCCCCCACCAGCGCCTTGAGACCCTTGATGGGTGAGTAGCGCGCTTTATAAATACGAATGATTGATTGATTGATTGATTGATGCCTGACATGTTACCTTCTACTTTCCATAATTTGTGAGGTCTTAAGTTGCTTCTATGCCAATGACTCAGGTATGCAAGCAGATTGTTAGTTGGTATGGTATACTGAACAGTGTGGTACATAGTGTCATGATTTGTTACTGCACAAGCAAAGTCACACTTGCACAAATGACTTGTCAGAATAGATGTATGTTTACAATTAAGTCATCTCCCTTATCAATGACAATCACAGATTTGCTGAGTTTCTTTCTGGCTCATCCTCAATGGCAAATCACAGACAGTGTCAGAGGCAGATGGGATTTACAGGCAGACATGAGAAGTGGACATGGATGAAGCCAGGTACTAATTAGCATGAGTATGTGGAGTGTCACTTATCTGGCCAGACTGTTAGGACACCGAGATGGAAGTGTGTTTTTCCTACAAGAATACCTGGTTGGTACTGGAGGTGGTCTAATGGAGCCATGTGTGTGTCCATATGTGTCTGACACATGTGAAAATGTTGAACCAGAGTCTCTGCCATCATAATGGTTTCTGTTGTATGTGACCTACCTTCTATATAGCTGTCAGTGTATCACTATTTGCAGACAAATGTGCATGTCTTTGAGGACTGACATAGGTGAATGGCAAGCCTACAGCTACGTGACCATGGAAAGTGGAAGTTTCCAGGACTGGGGACATCTGTAATCTCTATCTGTAACATGGGGTATGATTAATAGGAAGCTAGGGTGTGGGTATGTGATAAGGCTTTACCTGGTGATACAAAGGACCAATCTGCTTGCCTCCCTGCTTGTAGAAAGACTATCATGTCCCTGACCTCTGTATCCTGTGTATCATTAGTGTATGACACCTAAGCTGACATTATGAAGTCACAGGTAGTACTACTCTATGTACTGGTTTCAAATCTACTGAAAAATGTGTGGAGACATACAATACAGCTGATTTGGGTTATGGCTCTGATTCAGTCCCATTGTAATGAGTCTCCTGGTTCTGGAGTACACATGTGATGTCCATAGCAAAGGTTGCACAATACAGAGGAACATATTGGAACAAGAGGTGTCATGCATAACAGTTGTAAATAGTTGATACATGACACTAACACAGTACCTGTGTTTAAGTTGCATTTATTGGGGAGTGCAAAACAATATGTGTGGATTGAAAAATAACAGAAAGAAAACAGTAAATGGTTCATTTGTGGTGGATGAAATCATCAGCATAGCTGCTACACCATTTGGAAACTCAGGTCCAGTGTCCTTGCACCATAGTAAAATGGAGTTAGATTTCAGAACAGCCAACTGGGTGTATCTGTGGCACACAAGGGGAAACACTCAGGAGAGGTTCACTTCCTGGCAGTGGGTTTGGTCTTGGCATCTGTTCCTCCTGTGTTGTGATTTAGTAGCGATTAGATTAAGCATAAGCAGAAGACATCTTGTATTTAGCAACTATTGTGAACATCTCTGCCACATGCTGCCATGTGCTCGCCATGTGCTCTGTCCTACCTTCCTGAAAATCTGTCTAGTGACAAGTTATATTTAGCATCTCCCACTTTGCACATGCCCAGTAAGGTCTGCAGCTGTTAGTAATTAGTAACCAACAGTAATGTGTCTACTAGTCCTTGAAAACTGTTAGCCTTCCTATCTGTCGACTGTGTATTTCCATATGACCTTATATGTACATAAGTCTTGCTTCTATAATTGTACCACCTTCTTTTAGCCCCTGCCTGGGTATAAAAGGACCATGCTCTCTTAGTTCAGTGTGCTACTTCAAACATTGCTGAAGGGTGCTGTTTGAACTGTAGTACCACCTCTTGAGGTTTAATAAACGTTGTCTTTTATTTCAGTTTCTGTGCCAACTTCTTCCTATATGGTCTGAGGACTTTGTGCAGAGAAGAGCGAACCCCTTGCACTAGTATGCCTTGCTGAGGCTTACTTTGACACCTGGATGTCTGGCTGGATGTCCATGTTTGCAGGGAGGTTCTTCTGCTTCAGACGGTGGGGTGTCTGAGGCATGTCCTTCCCATGGAAGGACCTCCATTCCACTAGCTGCTGCAGATGTTGAAGGTGCTGATGACTCATTACTAGTGGCAGAGGCCTGATGTTGTGTGGCAGACCTACCCAGGGTAGTGTTGATGTCCCTCAAAACTCCAGCAATGGAAGTCAGGATGGCATTTTGTGCTTACCACTGCTGCATGGCTTCCTGGTGGTTGTACATCTGCAGCTGTTGGATTTCACCCATCATGGTGAGTACCTGGCCCAACATTTCTTGTCAGTATTGTCCATTTGAGCCTCCATCCTCTGGCCCACACCATCCCACCCATGAACCCTACCCCCAATGTGCCTATGCCTCTGGCACAGCGTACCCACTCCCAGTGGTGGCAGGTTCATCATTGTCAGGGGTGGCAAGAGGAGACTCAGGTACCTGTACTGGAGGGTACACAATAGAAGAAACAGTCCCTGGGACACAGACTTGGGGGCAAATGGCTGCCTGTGATGTAGATGCAACAGGGCTGGGAGGAGTCAATGTGGAAAGGGTGAGGCTGACATTTGTTGACTGACCAGGTGTTCCTGATTGGCCAGCTTCTCCGTCAGTGTCCAAACATCCAGGGTTGTTGTCCCCAATGGAGCATTCATCCACAGGGGTTGTGGCAGTCTCTGGTATCCTCTTCATGGTGACAATGGCAAAGTTACCTGTTGTAAGTGATACAACAAGTTATTTTTAAGTTTAAGTAGTAGTGATGTTGTGTGAGATGCACACACTGCCTTAACATGATCCCCAGAAATGACAATGACAGCTGCTAACAATTCAACGTTAAAACAAAATGAGACTCAAGTATTTCGATACCATACACCATGCTCAAAGATGTTGAACTATTTTGGTAGTAAAATAACTGCTGATACCCTCTTATGTTGTCTGAACAATGATATGCGTGTTAACCTTTTTTGCCTGGTGAAGTGTGTGGCATGATACATGGCACTAAAAGCTGAACAAAGGACAATAGTGTCAGAGTAGGGATACAGTAAAGGAGTATTCAATTGACATTGATCTCTATCTGGATGTACTGTATGTGCATCCACTTTGGCATCTAGATTTCCACTCCAGGTGAGTAAATTCCAATCTTTGGAATATTCTTTCTAAGGGCAGTTTGATTAGGCACTCAGCTGTAGCTGTGATTTGCTTGTAATGGTAGTGGGACATTGCATTGCTGTCATTGCTGTTAACTGTTTCACTGTGGATCATTCATGATGATTTACATTGGTTGTTAGTTTCACATGCAGGACATCTCTTTGGTGCACTGCTCTGGTTTTCTTTATGGTAGAATATTGTTTTCCGGGAGTTGTAGTGCTATCAGTTTTAGGACCTAACATGCCATTCCCAAGCACTGTGGACCCAGGTGAGTTTATTGGATGTGTGGCATGCCAGAGAGGGGTATTTGTACAACTGACCCAGAGGGGTGGTACATGGCTTGGTAATTGGGGTGGGGAAAGGTGGTGAGAGAGCATGCAAGACAAAGCAGTTAGGTGACATGAATGTTGTAGGGACTTACCTGACTCTACCCCTGCAGGTATTCCTGTCAGACTCTCAGGATGCATGATGTCCAAGACCTTCTCCTCCCACAAGGTGAATGTATGGAGAGGAGGTGGAGGTCCACCCACAGTTTCGAGTACCAACAGCTGCTGCCTGGATGACATGGAACGTACCTTCCCCCTGAGGTCATTCCACCTCTTCCTGATGTCATCCCTTGTGGTGGATAGCTGCCTACAGAATTGACCCTGTCGACTATTCCTTGCACAACTCCATTTTCCTGTCTATTGATGTTTGTTGGATCTGTGCTCTGAAAATGTTTGGCTCTACCCTGACTATTTCGTCCACCATCACCCTCAACTCATCATCTGTGAAATGTGGGTGTGTTTGTGGAGACATGGTAGTTGTGGTAAAGATGTTAATGTAGTGTAAAAAAAAAGGTGGAGGGAAATTTTAGTGATAATGTGAGGGTGATGGTTTTTGTGTATTGTGTGTGATAGTAACTTGTGTGATGTGTATGTTGTGCAGGTGTGGGATGTATGTGTGAGCAAATGTGTATAGGTGCCATAAGTTATTTTTTTATTAATCTGAGATAGTTATTCCCTCTTTGTGGCTGTGAGTAGCATTCTGTTTGCAAAGGATTGTGGGTTGTGTAGAGGTGTGTTATATAGTGCAGTGTGTAGGTATGTGGATGTGTGTCAGGTGTAGGGTATTCAAACTATCCAATGTGGTGTTCTGTGCGAAGTGAGTTTGTGCCACGGCGGTTCGTTCCGCCAGCGGTTTTACACCACGGGAGAACCGCTGGTGTGATTTGTGGATCGTAATCTGATAGGGGGAATTTTATTGGGCTGGTGGTGCTGGTGATGAGACAGCCTCTTTTTCGTCCTCCGGTGTCCTGGCAGTTTTTGATTTTTGGCAGTTTTTTGGCAGACTTCACAGTGTGACTTTTAAATGCAGTCAGATAACTGCCAACATGGCGGTCTTTTGGTGGCCACCACCACGATCATCAGACCGACAAACTCGTAATGAGGGCCTTAGTGAGGAGACAAAAGGGGTGAGAAGGTGTAAAGCGCTGAATTAGAACCGCCAAATACAGTGTTCACCTTTCACTGAAAATCTCCTATGGAAAAGTGCTACCCACACACTATAATGGCACCAGCAAGGTCACACTATACAGTGCTCACATGCCCTAGTTGTGGGAAAAGGCCAAAGAGCGGGAAGACAATGCTCTCTCTGTGCTCGGCTCCTTGGAAGGGATTAAAGGAGGGCACAACAGGGGCATGCAGGCCAGCACAACAGGGCAAATGAAGGCAGTTCCTCATGACAGTCTCACAGCATATACTACTAGACCAGCCTCAGTGTGCTGCTGGCAGGTGGGCAACAAACAGAAGAGCCCTCCAGTGAGCCCTTTAGCCCACCCAGTACTTCAGGCACCAAGGCAACAACAGAAGGGCAGTCCAGATGAGTCCCTCACTGCAGCAGTCCCTCTGGCAGAGATTCAGGCGGTCATTCTGACCTCGGCGGTAAAAGGTGCTTACCGCCGGTCAGAAGACCGCCATAACACCGCCGCGGCCGCGGTAAACCGCCACGGTCATTCTGACCTGCAACTGGCAAACCGCCAAAAACCCAACATCCACAAAAGTCCGCCACACCAAAGGTCAGCGAAAAAATGGCGATGACCAAACCTCCACCGTCACGCCAACAGAAATACGTTCATACCATTCCGACCCACAAATCCACGCGGCGGTCTTTCAAACGCGGTATTCCATTGGCGGTACACACCGCTGCTGTCAAAATACACACACACATAGAAAACTCAGCCACATTGGTCAGTTTGAAATACACACACCTGATACACATACTAACACCACTCCCACACACCCAACACAATATAAAACACACACCCACATCCCCCACATGCCCCTACGACCCGGAATCATTGACGAAGGCTAGAGAGAGAGCACAGAATAGACAATCCCACAACACAGAGGCACACAACACCATCACCCACACAGAATCCACGCACCAAACACCACACACCACCACACGCACCACACTCATCACCACAAACGCCACCCCACACATCAACCACACCACCCCATGGCACCCCAAAGACACCCCAGGATCAGTGACGCAGAACTCAGGGTCATGGTGGAGGAAATAGTCCGTGTAGAGCCCCAGCTCTTCGGGGCACAGGTGCAGCACACCACAATTGCCAGGAAGATGGAGCTATGGCAAAGGATAGTGGACAGGGTCAACGCGGTGGGACAGCATCCACGCAATCGGGACGACATCAGGAAGAGATGGAACGACCTACTGGGGAAGGTGCATTCCATGGTATCAAGGCACAACATTGCAGTGCAGAAGACTGGCGGCGGACCCCCACCTACTCCCCCAGAATTTACCGCGTGGGAGGACGAAGTCTTGCACATCCTGCATCCTGAGGGCCTCGCAGGAGTAGGCGGAGGAATGGACTCTGGTAAGGCAAATCTTCAATACTGCTTCCCACCCCCACCCCACCTGCATGTCAAATCAAACCCCTACCCTCACCCCCTCCCCCATCACACCAACCCCTGGCAAAAGGCTCCCCATCACAACCCACCAATCCCAACACCAAGCCCTGCATGCGACCACAAAGCATGGACACCCATCACCAAAGCATGCCCACTGCACACACACATCACCCCCACAAGCCACCCTCACAAAAGCCCCCACAAGGAAATGCCTGCACTTGGGTACACGGACACCCACCCATCACACGAAATGCCACACACAGAAGCAATAACCATACCTTTATACCCCTGCAGGACCCGAACGCCACCACACCGCCACGGAGGGTCCCGAGATGTCCATCCCACCCCCAGAAGAGGCCCTCAGCGATGACAGCAGCTCTGTCTCCCTGGAGCCAGATGACCAGCCCGGCCCATCGGGGACCTCTGGACAGTCGGTTCCCCACAGACAGCCACAGGCTACACCAGACCCAACCCCCTCTGGGAACACCAGCACAGCTCCCACCCAGCGGGCCCATGCCTCTGTCTCCAGGACACGTCAATCAGCAGTGTGTCCACCACTACAGGGCACCCAGGTTGACCCACCACCCCAACAACAACAGGGACCTGGGGGCAGTGGTAGTGGGCACACCGTCCAGGGGACAGAGGCCCAGGAACACAGGGGAACTGGGAGGGCTGCTGTGCGACAGGGGGGGACAGGCCCGGGGAACCCTCTCTCCAAGAGGCCCTCTCCTCCATCATGGGAGCATACCACCGCTCCCAGGAGACGATGGCGACGGTACTGGCCAAGTTCCAGGAGATCTAGGAACTGCAGGAGGAACGGTACATGGGGTTCAGGGAGGAACTGAGAAACATCGGTTCCGCAATGGGGACCATCGTCCTGGCCCTTACCCAGATCGTCACCACATTGCAGGACCATGTGGCACCCCAAAGGGCCCCTGTCACTAGCCCAGGCCAGGAACAGCCTACCACCTCCGCCGGCGCAAGTGGACAGGAGGCCCCCACACAACAACAGGCCACCAGAACCCATCCTCCTGCAGAAGAAGAACCACCCCGCAAGCGGAACCTGAGATCTCACAAGAAGACAGAGTAGGATTGCAAGACCCCCGCCAGCCTAAGATACCCCCTGATGTCATCCCACTGTCCCACATTGTCACCCTGTCCAACTTTGAACTGCCCCTGCTCCATCCTTCCTCAGGCATATGGACAATGCACCTGTGCGACTGAGAACTGGACTCTGCCATGGACATTACTCCACCCCCACCCATCACCGTTTCCCAATCATGTACCCATATGTAGCACTTAAAATAAATCACTTATTGCACTGAAAAAAACAGGAGTCTGCTTCGATTTTCAACAAATGTATTACACATAACGGTGCAATAATGTCCAGTTACTTTGTGATGACAACATACCAATCTCAATAAGCTTTAGTCCATGGGCAAACAAAGCTGATGTCAGGCAGTGGGTCATACAGCTCTGAAAAGGGAAGGGAAAGTCACAAATCAGTTACCAGGAACTGGGGTGAAACACAGACAGTGGAGACGCATGAGGCCTTCAGTAAATGTAAAATGGGGTGGCTGATTCTTACCTGGGTACTACTGAAAGTATTGTTGTATGACTGTCTCCCTGTTGTCTGTGTCGTCCCCATCGTCATCCTCCTCTTCACTCTCCACAGGCTCCACAGCTGCTACAACACCACCATCTGGACCATCCTCCTGCAGAAAAGGCACCTGGCGTCGCAATGCAAGATTGTGAAGCATACAGCAGGCCACGATGATCTGGCACACCTTCTTTGGTGAGTGCATGAGGGATCCCCATGTCATATGCAGGCACCTAAACCTGGCCTTCAGGACCCCGAAGGTCCTTTCTATGATCCTCCTAGTTCGCCCATGGGCCTCATTGTACCGTTCCTCTGCCCTGGTCTGGGGATTCCTCACTGGGGTCAGTAGCCACGACAGGTTGGGGTAACCAGAGTCACCTATTAGCCACACACAGTGTCTCTGTAGCTGTTCCATCACATAAGGTATGCTGCTATTTCGCATGACATACGCGTCATGCACTGACCCAGGGAACTTGGCATTTACATGGGAGATGTACTGGTCAGCCAAACAGACCACCTGGACATTTATCGAATTATAACTTTTTCTGTTTCTGTACACCTGCTCACTTCCACTGGGGGGAACCAAAGCCACATGGGTCCCATCAATGGCACCAATGATGTTGGGGATATGTCCAAGGGCATCGAAATCACCCTTCACTGTAGCCAATTCGCCCACCTCAGGGAAGATAATGTAGCTCCGCATGTATTTCATCAGGGCAGACAAAACTCTGGACAAAACCTTAGAAAACATAGGCTGAGACATCCCAGATGATATGGCCACTGTTGTCTGAAAAGACCCACTTGCCAAAAAATGGAGTACTGACAGAACCTGCACCAGAGAGGGAATCCCTGTGGGTTGGCGGATGGGGGACATCAGGTCTGGCTCCAGCTGGGCACATAGTTCATGTATGGTTGCTCTGTCAAGCCGGTATGTAAGTATGATATGTCGTTCTTCCATTGTCGACAGGTCCACCAGCGGCCGGTACACGGGAGGATTCATCCTTCTCCTCGCAAGTCCCAGCGGACGGTGCCTAAGAAGGACAACATGGAGCACAGAGTCAAGCAACCCACAGGTTCGTTCACACAGCTTGCACAGTACACGAATCGCTATGCATTGAATGGCTTGTATGAGTGGCAATGCAAGGCCTAGGCCTGTGTGACGCAGTAGAAATCATGCCATGTGGGCCCTTGAAATGGCGGCTGCCTGACCTGTGAAGTGTGACAGTGGGATGTGAGGTCACTGCGCTGGCGTGGCACACCGTGGCGGTAGGCGGTCGAAGACCGCGGCGCAAAGCAGCATTGGTTAACATTGAACCCTATGGCTCTCAGGAGCCAATGACGATGTGCGCCGGCGGTCGCGGTACGCACCGCCGCGGTACGCACCGCTGCGGGCGTGACCGCCATTTTCTATCTGATTAATCACTCGAGACCTGATCATCCACAGGAGAGGACCTATACTGCAAGTGCTGCTGTGACCTCGGTCTGGGAGATACAATGGCTGCTGCGACTGGGGAAAGGGCCCCTGCCTTCACTTCCGAAGAATTGGAGAAACTTGTTGATGGGGTCCTCCCCCAGTATGCGCTACTCTACGGTCCTCCAGACCAACAGGTTAGTACACAGGGTGCACGTTGAATGGGCTATGCCTGTGTTGAGTGGGGTGTATGTAAGATGGTGGGGAGGGGAGCGAATGAGGAGTGCAACGCACGAAAGATGAGAGCATGTGCCACATGGCAAGGTTTGGGGGGGGGGCCACTCACATTGACCAGGCAGAAAACTGATGCGCTTTCTTTTACCACCCTGTACATGTCACATAGGTCAGCGCCCATCAGAAGATCGACATTTGGCGTGCCATCGCCAAGGACGTCCGGGACCTGGGGGTCCACAACAGACGGGGCACCCACTGCCGGAAGAGATCGGAGGACAACCACAGCTGGACCAGAAAGACCGCCAAGTCTCTGCTGGGGATGGCCTCCCAACGTAGGAGGGGTGCCAGCCGCCAATTGACCCCCCCTGATGTCCCGGATCCTGGCGGTGGCCTACCCCGATTTGGATGGGCGCGTGAGGATATCACAGCAGACACAAGGGGGTGAGTATTAGCACATTCTGCTATCTTTGCGTGCAGGGAAGGTGTCTGGGTGGGGGAGGAGGGCTTTAGCTATCTCCAGGCCAGGGCGCATTCTGTAGGCTAGGCCCCTCCGTTAGTCACGGCCCTGTGCCCCCGCACCCCACCTCTGTAGGGTGCCAAGTACAGCTATCCATGGTCCGGCCTCACCCATGTGTGCATTTGTCGTCCATAGACCCGTAGGACTAGTCACAATAACTGAGTAGTGTACCCCCATTGCGCGGCCTAGTTCAGGGGGCTTCTGTGTCTGTCCTCTCCGACAACGGTGTTGCCAATGCATGCACTCAACCTGTCTTCATTTCTCCACCCCCCCCATTTTCTTTGTCTTCCTGTTCATGTGTGCATTAGCATCATCTGGCGGAGGAGAAGTGGCATTGGAGCACGAGGGAGCAGCATCTCACATGGCCCCGGAGGGCCATACGACAGACTCAGAGTACACCAGTGAGACGGAGGGCGAGTGGTGCTCCACAACGGGGACCCGTGGAGACGTCAGCGACACCGACACGTCCTCGGAAGGGAGCTCCCTAGCGGTGGCGGCAACATCCGTGTCCACCACCACAACAGGTACAGCCGCCACCCAGCGCACCAGCCCCGCCCTCCCAGCAGCCCCTCAGCCTTCGCTCCGTGCCCGCTCGCCCAGGAAGGCGGGCATCTCCTTCGCCCCAGGCACCTCAGGCCCTGCCCCAGTTACCCCTGCTGCCCTCAGTGAGGAGGTCATTGACCTCCTCAGGACACTCATTGTTGGGCAGTCTACCCTCTTGAATGCCATCCAGGGTGTAGAAAGGGAGGTGCATCGGAGCAATGCATACCTGGAGGGCATTCATTCGGGTCAGGCTGCCCATCAGCGATCATTCAACGCTCTGGCCTCAGCACTGACGGCAGCCATTGTCCCTGTCTCCAGCCTCCCTCTTCTGACTCCCTTCACCCAGTCCCAGTCTCCTGTTCCTCTGCCTATCCCATCCACACCATCAGACCAGCCTGCACACACCTCTACACCCAAGGGCAGCTCATCCAGACATAAGCACCACAGATCCCACAAGCATTCACCCAAGCAACATCCAGATGCAGACATGCCAACAGTCACTACCACCTCTGTGTCCCCCACCTCCTCATCCCCCCCCTCCCTCCCTGTGACGTCTCCACTCACACCTGCATGCACACCACCATCAGCCAGTACTTCCATCACCAGCACACCCTCCATTACAGTCCGCACACGTGCAGTCACCACCCCCACTGCCATTTACACGTCTCCTGTGTCCTCTCCCAGTGTGTCTGTCACTCCCTCTTCCAAAGCACACAAACGCAGGCAGCCACCCACCCAACAGCCATCCACCTCATGACAGCCTCCGTCACAAGCACCTGCACCCAAAGACAGCACACTTGACTCTCCTACAACCACATCCTCTTCCTCCACTCCCAAACCCACTACACCTACCCGTCCCTGTCCTCCCCAAGTCCTTTTCCTTTCCTACCTTGAACTCGTTCCAATCACTGACCCACCCCTCCATCTGGTAAGACCAAAAAAAGCACCTCAGCCACCACCAGCCCTGCATCTAATGTGACCATAGTGCAGGGCTATTGGAGTCCACCAGATCCTAGGGCAGGAACATCGGCCAGCAGCAAGGGGACAGCCAGCCCCCCCCCTGGGAAGAGGACAAGGAAGAAAAAGGACTGGCGCAACAAGCCTGAGATGGCTGCCACCAAGGACAGTAGCCTTGCCCCGTCACCTGCCACATCATCCAAGGGAGGCAAGGGCCACAGAGCTCCAGCGAAGGAGGGCAAGGGCAGCAGGGCGGAGAAGTCAGGCAGCAGGAGAGCTGCCCAGGAGGTCCCCACCAGCCCCATCCCGGGTGTGACGGACGACACCCACGGGCCCAGGACGCCATCACAGGAGGGCGCCGCGACCGCAAGTTCGGATGGGGAATGAGCGGGAAGTCTTGCCCAGGTCTGGCTCCCTAGACACACAGGACAAGCACCGCTGAATAGGGCCCCGCCGGGAGGAGCACCGGTGAATGGGCCCCGCCGGGCCAAGAACCGCTGAACGGGCTCCGCCGGGACAAGAACCGCTGAACAGGGCCCCGCCGGGAGGAGCACCGCTGAACGGGTCCCGCCGGGCCAAGAACCGCTGAACAGGGCCCCGCCGGGAGGAGTACCGCTGAACGGGCCCCGCTGGGGCAAGAACAGCTGGACAGGGCCCCGCCGGGCCAAGAACCGCTGAACAGGGCCCCGCCGGGCCAAGAACCGCTGAACGGGCCCTGCTGGGGTAAGAACCGCTGAACAGGGCCCCGCCGGGAGGAGCACCGCTGAACAGGGCCCTGCCGGGGCAAGCACCGCTGAACAGGACCCCGCCGGGAGGAGCACCGCCTAACAGGGCCCCGCCGGGCCAAGAACCGCTGAACAGGGCCCCGCCGGGCCAAGAACCGCTGAACGGGCCCCGCTGGGGCAAGAACCGCTGAACAGGGCCCCGCCGGGCCAAGAACCACTGAACGGGCCCCGCTGGGGCAAGAACCGCTGAACAGGGCCCGCCGGGCCAAGAACTGCTGAACAGGGCCCCGCCGGGCCAAAAACCGCTGAACGGGCCCCGCTGGGGCAAGAACCGCTGAACAGGGCCCCGCCGGGCCAAGAACCGCTGAACAGGGCCCCGGCGGGCCAAGAACCGCTGAACAGGGCCCCACCGGGCCAAGAACCGCTGAACGGGCCCCGCTGGGGCAAGAACCGCTGAACAGGGCTCCGCCGGGCCAAGAACCGCTGAACAGGGCCCCGCCGGGCCAAGAACCGCTGAACAGGGCCCCGCCGGGCCAAGAACCGCTGAACGGGCCCCGCTGGGGCAAGAACCGCTGAACAGGGCCCCGCCGGGCCAAGAACTGCTGAACAGGGCCCCGCCGGGCCAAGAACCGCTGAACAAGGCCCCGCCGGGCCAAGAACCGCTGAACAGGGCCCCGCCGGGAGGAGCACCGCTGAACAGGGCCCCGCCGGGAGGAGCACCGCTGAACAGGGCCCCGCCGGGGCAAGCACCGCTGAACAAGCCCCGCTGGGGCAAGAACCGCTGAACAGGGCCCCGCCGGGCCAAGAACTGCTGAACGGGCCCACCATCTCAAGCACCGCTCCGCTGGGCCCCGCCGTCTCAAGCACCGCTCCGCTGGGCCCCGCCGTCTCAAGCAACGCTCCGCTGGGCCCTTCATCTCAAGCACCGCTCCGCTGGGCCCCGCCGTCTCAAGCACCGCTCCGCTGGGCCCCACCGTCTCAAGCACCGCTCCGCTGGGCCCTTCATCTCAAGCACCGCTCCGCTAGGCCCCGCCGTCTCAAGCACCGCTCCGCTGGGCACTTCATCTCAAGCACCGCTCCGCTGGGCCCTTCATCTCAAGCACCGCTCCGCTGGGCCCCGCCGTCTCAAGCACCGCTCCGCTGGGCCCTTCATCTCAAGCACCGCTCCGCTGGGCCCTTCGTCTCAAGCACCGCTCCGCTGGGCCCTTCATCTCAAGCACCGCTGGCCCATTGACAGTGCCGGTTCAGTTTCGAGCAGGGCTTCAGGGAGCACTCGGGGCACCATGCCTCCTCCAATCACAGTGGAGTCGGTAATCTCTTTATATGTAATTTGTATGTTTATTGTTCACCTTTTTCTGCCAACCTGAACCTGCCCCCACCAAACTTCAAAAGAACTCTTTGGGAAGTGACTAGACCCATAGGTCTGCCATTCCTACCTCTGTCCCATATGGGAACTACTGCAGGTACATGAGTGGGGAGACAGATAATCACCTTATGGAGATTTCCCCCATCCATGTCCTCTTCTAGACATGGCTAATCTGCTAGGGATGGTACTACTCTTCAAGGTAGAGCATCAAACTTCCAGGTGATCAGCAAAGTAATTAATTGGCCCATTAGAGCAGCTCAAAACATTAATTCAATGAAGTCTGTTTAAGGGAAAGTATACCTAAATATTAAACATGACCTTCTCCACACACTCCCTTCTGTTCCAGTGCCAATCAGAGTTGAGGACAGCACAGACCCAGGACAATTTTTTTTCTTCATTGGAATGCCATAAGTGCAACAGTTGCGGGTTCTATGCTTGCTGTGCCACAGAACTCAAACTGTACCTAACTGGAAATACCTAAAAAGTCTAAAACCCATCTGGGTTTCTTGTGCTTCAGTTCAGAGGGGTCTGACCTAAGGCTTCAGCCTAAATCAAATCATTAATATTTATAAAGCGCGCTACTCACCCGTGCGGGTCTCAAGGAGCTAGGGGAAAAAAGGGGGGGGAGGTTACTGCTGCTCGAAGAGCCAGGTTTTTAGGAGTCTCCGGAATGCGGAGTGGTCCTGGGTGGTCCTGAGGCTGGTGGGGAGGGAGTTCCAGGTCTTGGCTGCCAGGAAGGAGAAGGACCTCCCACCCGCCGTGGAGCGGCAGATGCGAGGGACGGCAGCGAGCGCGAGGCCCGAGGAACAGAGGAGACGGGTGGGGGCGTAGAAGCTGAGGCGACGGTTGAGGTAATCCGGTCCCTTGTTGTGGAGGGCTTTGTGTGCGTGGGTGAGAAGTCGGAAGGTGATCTTTTTGCTGACTGGGAGCCAATGCAGGTGTCTCAGGTGTGCGGAGATGTGGCTGTTGCGGGGACGTCGAGGATGAGGCGGGCCGAGGAGTTTTGAATACGTTGCAGGCGTTTTTGGAGCTTGGCGGTGGTCCCAGCATAGAGGGTGTTGCCGTAGTCCAGGCGGCTCGTGACGAGGGCATGGGTCACGGTTTTTCTAGTGTCGGTGGGGATCCAGCGGAAGATCTTGCGGAGCATGCGGAGGGTGAGGAAGCAGGCGGAGGACACGGCGTTGACTTGCTTGGTCATGGTGAGAAGAGGGTCCAAGAAGAAGCCGAGGTTGCGGGCGTGGTTTGCGGGGGTCGGTGCGGTGCCGAGGGCCGTGGGCCACCAGGAGTCGTCCCAAGCGGCCGGGGTGTTGCCGAGGATGAGGACTTCCGTTTTGTCAGAGTTCAGCTTTAGGCGGCTGAGCCTCATCCAATCGGCGACGTCCTTCATGCCCTCTTGTAGGTTGGTCTTGGCGCTGGCGGGGTCCTTGGTGAGGGAGAGTATAAGTTGGGTGTCGTCGGCGTAGGAGGTGATGATGATGTCATGCTTGCGTACGATGTCGGCGAGGGGGCTCATGTAGACATTGAAGAGTGTCGGGCTGAGTGATGAGCCTTGAGGTACGCCGCAGATGATCTCGGTGGGGTCTGAGCGAAACGGAGGGAGGTAGACTCTTTGGGATCGGTTTGAGAGGAAGGAGGCGATCCAGTCCAGGGCCTGGCCTTGTATCCCGGTGGAGCGGAGGCGGGTGATTAGGGTGCGGTGGCAGACGGTGTCAAAGGCAGCCGAGAGGTCGAGGAGGATGAGGGCGACTGTTTCACTGCTGTCCGTCAGGGTTCTGATGTCGTCTGTGACTGAGATGAGGGCGGTTTCAGTGCTGTGGTTGGTTCGGAATCCGGTTTGTGAAGGGTCGAGCAGGTTGTTGTCTTCCAGGAAGGTGGTCAGCTGTTTGTTGACGGCCTTCTCTATTACCTTGGCGGGGAAGGGGAGGAGCGAGATGGGGCGGAAGTTTTTCAGGTCGCTCGGGTCAGCCGTGGGTTTCTTTAGTAGTGCGTTGACTTCAGCGTGTTTCCAGCATTCGGGGAAGGTAGCAGAAGAAAAAGAGGAGTTGATGATGGCCTGGAGGTGTGGGGCGATGATGTCGTCGGCTTTATTGAAGATGAAGTGAGGGCAGGGGTCCGATGGAGCGCCGGAGTGGATCGAGTTCATGGTGGTTTTGGTTTTAGCCTACAGTATCCCTTTGGAGAAGAAGAATTCTGATTTAAAAATGGCTGTCTGAGATAGCACAGAGGGACAAAATGTACTGGAATGCAGCCCTGAGTTATTATCATAATTAGCTGGGTTTAATTCAAGTGTTCCCCACATCACTTTTTACTTTCCTCTCCACCTTCGGCTGAGGCATCAACAGACTGATCCCCACTGAGGCAGATACCTCAAACATTTTTCATTGATAAAAAATAGAAAATAACATATTTCATCGCTACATTAGTGGCAGTATCAGAGAACCACTTGAGACTGGGGGAGCTTCCAAAACACCTTTAGATGGGGTTTCAAAAATGAGCATATTGGTAGTGTGGTGCACCAGAAAGTAAGAGGCTCTACTAAAGGTATTATAAAGTGTTGGTGGTCTCCCAGGAGTAGTGGAGGCCCCCACAATCCCTTTGTGAGGATTTCAAAAAAGTGGAACCGCAAATCTCCTGGGGTGATATATTTGGCCCATTCAAGAAGATGAGCCTGTGTCAATTGTTCTTGATTCTCACCGTTTGTTGTGTCCTGGGAGTGTCTGGGCCTGATTATTTTTGCTTTTTGAGAGGCTCCTAACCAGCCTGTCAAAGTAGACATTTTATTACAGTCTAGTTTTTGTTACTTAAAATATTCAAAATTCAATCTGTATTCAAACTAATAGGACTGAATATCTGATTATGAAAATTGAATTATTACCTTGTTTGTGTTTGTCTATGGGCTTGATTCAGAAAGATAACTTTCACCTTTGAGTAATTTTACACTTTTGAGTAAGTCACTTACAATTTTGTAATAGCGTACATGTTTGTAGTAACTTATACGTGTAATTTACACTTTTGTAGTAACAACGTTGTACTCCAGGACTACACATGGCAAACCATTAAACCACTAAAAATAATACATATTGATCAGTTAATTATAAAATATTTAATAACATATTTTAAATACATGCATAATTATATTGTACTAAAAATAATTAGTTAATTAGTTCTAAATATATAATTTGATACATGTTAATGCACATTAAATAATACGTTTTATTTCACAATTATCGTATAGTGTAGCATTGTTTCTATTTTGTTTGCAATTAAAGTAAACAGATAAAATGAATTGACCGTAATATTTAATATAAAATATGTTAATAGTGATTTTCTGGATAAATATTTTTTTTATATTTTCACCATAGATTAACAAAGGGAAACTCTGCAGTTGGGCAGAGATCTTTGCATGTCAATGCATATAGAAAATAATTTAACTTGAAAATACTTATTACACATATTTTTATATTAAGTACTAATGTAAGTACAGTGTCTATTTATAATTATTCAACACTTATTTAAATGCAGAACAAAATAGAAAAATACAACATAACTATTAACTTATTTTGAATTAAAACTTGAATTAATGTAAATAAATTAATCATATATTTGTAATGCACATTATTAATTATCTAATGTGATGTATAGAATTAATTAATGACAATTTGTGAAATTATTTTTACTGCAATTTGATGTTGCATTGTTTTTAATTAAATTTATGGTTGTAAGTATTTTATGAATAAATAATAAATACATAATATTTGTAAATAGTAGGATTATTTTTTATTTACTTATATTTTTTAATATTTTGAGTAAGCTAATTTTATTTATCAACTTATTTTCACAACCTAATTTTCTAGACACAAGTACTTTAGATTAGAAATGTTACGTTGTAAGTGGAGTTTTGACCCTTTCCTATTAATAGATAATTGATAACTGTCACACAAGCTTAGGGATTTGTCCAGTGCCCCATCCATTTTAACTTTGACTCTGATACATAAACGAAAGAGGATCCAACCTTAACCTTTAAGTAGTAGTCCAGCTCTACTGAAAAAGAATAATCTAATGAAGATGATGATGTTAAGAGAAGTACTTGACATAATACTGTTATTTATTGCTTCAATACCTTCAAGTTTCCTCATTAGAGATGGAGGCCCGGCTCACATAGAATTATTACAATGATATGTTGCACTTCCTAAAGCACATACACTAAACATGGAAATTGGAAAATATCTGTGTTAGCCCATGATGTGCAAAGCATCTACTTCCCGCTGCCTGTTCCTGAGACGTGCTGTCTGTAGCTCATGTACTAAATAGGATATGTTACAAGGCATTATTGTTTTTGTGCAGGAAGGGACACCTTCCTTTCAAAAACAATGCTCTGAGGCTTTTTCCTCTTTCTAAGTGTGCTGCAGAATGCAGCTCACTTAGAAAGAAGAAAGAACCTGGAGAAATAAATATATTTTTCCTTATTGCATCTCCCATGGGAAGTCATAGCGTTCTGAAACATTCCAAAGTTTACTAGTCCTGGTAAACCTGAAAAAGTTCCAAAATCCATGGGTGGATGCAAGGGAACACCCATGCTCCACAATGGAACGCCTTCACCGGGCAGAGTAAAGCAAGGCCACACAAGGAGGCCTTGCGTTGCATAGTAAATCTAACTCTAGTACTGAGTTTCCCTTTCAACATCTTGCCTGACACAAGAGCAATGCAATACTATGATAAATCTGGCCCCAAGTGTATGCCCTTTAAAAAGCGGGAAGCCTTATCCCGTTGTGTGTGCAGGATGGGCGGGAGCCGTCCGTGCACACAGTGCTCATTTGTGCAGGACAGCTCCTGGCCTTCCTGGCATACATGGCAGGAAATTTCTGCAACTGAAAATAGCCTTGGGAGATGGAGAACAGCTTCTCCAGCTTCCAAGGATATTTCAGTATTTTCCCCGAAATGATGATTGGCGTGTCATTTAAATGAAAACGAACTTTAAAATCCTTGATTGAAATCCTTGATTGAACGTGTAATAAGCTTATTTCACTTTCACAGCCACAGTGCTCGTGGGGCTATCTCAGCCCCTCTAACACTGAGGCAGACAGGAAAGCCCTCTAGATACCAGGGACTACATTTTTTTAATTGCAGGAGTTGGGTTGGCCCAGCATGGGCAAGGCCATGCCCCACCTCCATAACATTTTGGGAAACAGTCTTCCTGCCCCCATTTGCTCCCCCGAGGAGCAGAAAGCCCACAAGACACCAACAATTGCTTTTCATTGCAGGGGCTGTCCAGCATGGGCAGAACTATTCCCCCATCCTCAGAAGAATAGGGAAAGTCACCCTGCCCCCCCCCCCCCGGGACAAATGGGGTAATTAGTTCCAATCTGGCTCCCTGAGGGGGTTAAAAATCCCACTGTATGACAGTAGTATATATTTTAATAAAATTATGATGTGAGTCTTTCCCAGCCCAACACCAGGCCCTGCTTTCAGCCCTAAACCAAAACACTCTTTCTGCTCCCCTGCAGATTAAATCATCTCATCCTAATGGCAAGCAAGAGGATATTTGATTATTTTGGGTGTGGTTTTTACAAATGGGCCAGGAGAGTTTGGATAATTCCCAGTATCATCACACTGGAAATGGTGAAAAGCTGCACTTTTTGGGCTTAGGTAACTACCACTTGGAAAAATCTACAACACACAGAAAGTTCAGAAAACTAGACATCTGGGGGGGGGGGATAGTCAAAGATGGTGTGCTTCATATGCATCCCGCACTATGTTCTTACCCACAATGCTCTGCAAAACTCAAACGTTGACTAAAAAACACATTTTCCTCACATTTCTGTGAGGAAAACTTCAGGACTCCACAAGAATCCACACAATTCCTACCACTCAGCATTGTCTGACTTCTGCTGATCAAAATGCTGTTCCACTTCTGTGGTTGGGCCTAGTGCCAGTGATAAGGATGGATCCAATCAAGGTCAATAGGAGTCCCCATGCAAGTGCTCCCATTGTCCTTGGTTTGATCCGTTCCTGTCACTGGCACTGGCACTGACATCGCTACAGATTAAAGAAGTTTACATCTAACAAATGTGAATAAAATGTGTTTTTAGTCAATGTTTGCACAAGGTTTCTGTAATCCAACCTGGTGAGAGCCACCCACGTCACCCCACCCTGGATTACCCTAGGTCTCTAGTTTTTTTTTTTTAAAACACAGCTACCCACTTTACAATAGAATGTGTTAGATTTGTGTGGAAAAATTGATGTATTCTTGTTGCGTTTTGGGTGGTTTTATGTTGCAGGCACTAGGTCTACCCACACTAGTGAGGCACCGTTTTTATCAGAAGACTTAGGTGAATGCTTGGTAGAAGGAAGTGTTTGGCTCCCTGCAGATTCCAGCACCTTCCATCATAAAAACATGAGGAAAATGTATTTTTTTTTAGTTTTAAGTTGGAGGTTTGCAAGGGATTCTGGGTAGCAGAATCTGGTGATAGGCATGCACGTCACCCCATCATTGATTTCTCTAGGTGACTAGTTTAAAAAATGTACAAGTTTGCTATGTTTTCCTAGGCGACGACCCAGAGGAATCCAGGATGGGGGCAGGTCACTCCATCCTGGATTCCTCTAGGTGTCTAGTTTTTAAGAAATGTATAGTTTTGCTAGGTTTTCCTATGTGCCAGATGATGTGGGGCCGAAATACTACTGCTACCCACTCTGTAAAAAACAGGTCAGTTTTGCCAGGGCAAATGTGATGTATCTATGTTGCGTTCTGGGCCATTTCCTGTTGAGGGTACAAAGTCTACCCACACAAGTGAGGCACTATTCTTATCTGATGACTTAGGAGAATGGTAGGTGCAAGGACATTTGTGACTCCTCACAGATTCCAGAACTTTCTGTCACAGAAATGTGAGAAAAATGTGTTTTTAATCAAAGGTTTAGTTTTGCTAGGGATTCTGGATACCACAACCTGGTGGAAGCCATGAAAATCATCCCACCCTAGATTCTCCTATGTGTTTAGTTTTCAAAACTGTGCTAGTTTGATAGGTTTCCCTAGGTACCGACTGAGCTATGGCCCAAAAACCAAAGCTCCCCACTTTGCAGAGAATGAGTCAGTTTTGTGTGGAGAAATTTGATGTACTGATGTTGTGTTTTAGACCATTCCCTGTTGCAGCCTTTAGGCCTACCCACACAAGTAAGGTACCACTTTATCGGGAGACTTAGCGGAACACAGAATAGTGAAATAGGTGTTATTACCAATTGTATTTCTCTTAACTTGTACCTTCCAATTGTAAGACAATGTGTAAGAAAGAATTAATGTTGAGAAATACCTTCTAATTCACATGCTAGTATGGATACCCACAAATTAAGAGAGGTGCAAACAACCTCTGCTCTTAAACTACCCATCTTACGCCCATTTTAGAAATACACAGATTTCATTCATACCTATTGTTTTACTATTTATATTTTACCATATGAATTGCTCTATACTTAGTACACAATGAAACACCATTGCAAGGTGCAGCTCAGTTATTGGCTCTGGGCATCTCAAGTTCTTGGAAAACCCACAACCCCTGTAAATCCCCACAACCAGAAGGGTCTAGCAGATGTAATGGCATGTATGTTTTGTAAATTGGCCATGGTGATGAGAAGTTACAAATGAAAATGTTGTCACAAACGCCAGTTGTTTCCTACTAATTTTCAATATTTTTCTATTTCAACACTTGATTTCTTTGAGAAAACCTTGAAGGATATACACAAATGACCTCTTCCTGATTTCCTGATTTTATCTAGTTGTCAGAAATGTATAGTTTTCGAGGCCCCACCTTAGGTTTCTCACCCGTTTCCACCACAAAGTTCAAAGCACACAAAAATGGGAAAAATCTCCCAATAAACTGGCAACACATTTTTTAAAAATGGCTTTCTGAATCGAGTCTGTCTGTTCCTAAAAGCTGGTGATTTTAGCACCACAACCCTTTCGTTGATGCCATTTGCATGAAACAGACACTTTTTCTGGGCAGACGTTTTTTCCCATTTTTCCCCCCAAAACAAAAACTTTAGCAGTATTTTGCCTAATTTCTCCTTGCTTCTGTGGAAATCCACAAACCCTGGGAACTTTTAGAATCCACAGAATGTTGCAAAAAAGGACACAAATATGCGTCAATATCTTCTGTGGAAAAACCGTTATGGAGCCTAAGCTAAGCTACCCAAAGTAGCCAAAAAAGATTTAGCACTGGAGTGTGGGGGAGACGGCCTAGCAGCGTGTAGGATTAAGACAGTTGGAAGGTCTGATCTGCACTGTAGTACCTGTTCATGAACAAACATCCTGCTGCCTGCCAGTCCGCATCATCAACAATACGCACCTGTGCAAACAGTGGTGTGCCTACCTTCACCCGTACAGTTGCAGCTGCATTTCTGTTACTGTGATTCCTAATCATCAAGTTGTGCACACGTGTGAGTTTATGACCGGTGCAGACATGGCCGTGCACATTTTATAAATGCTGCCTAAATGAGAATGTGTTAGAAAATCTAAATATCATTTGGGACAATTTCATACAAAGGCCCATATTTATACTTTTTTAGCGCCGCATTTGCATCATTTTTTGACGCAAAAGCGGCGCAAACTTACACAATACAATTGTATTATGTAAGTTTGTGCCACTTTTGCGCCAAAAGGTGAAGCAAACGGGGCGCAAAAAAAAGTATAAACATGGGCCAAAGTGTCTAATGGAGGAATTCTGTAATGTGAACAACCGTTTTTGCAGAGTAAGTGGCATAATAATGAGATAAAAGAGGCAGCAGCTGTGCAAATAGAGGCATGTATAATAACATCTGCACATGTGCAGGTTGTTCTTAGGGCGGGTCGTATCAGATTTTATCTACCTGTGTTAACTGTAAAATAGACCCATTAACTGTAAAGTGACACAAGTGAGAGCTATGATTAGGCTGTAAAAACAGCATTTGAAACATCACTCCATGTGACACAACTGTACACTGGAAAACGGAATTAGTCCCAGTACTGTTTTTTAGGACTTGTGTCCTGCCTAGAGAGATGGAAAGCATAATGTAAATAGCCAAGCCATTCTTTCGATCTTCAACTTTCAATTCACCAATATTTTTCACACATTTCTGCATCCAAGATGGCCGACCATACCACCCAGCGCTAGACTGATTTTTATCCTGAGAGAACATTCCATTCAAAATATTTTGACCACGGCATCGATTAGTAGATTATATTTAAAAAAAATGTATCTTTTATCAGTTTAACATGCTTTTCCTTATCTCATTAAAAGTCATGAACATGTTTAAGTAAATCACTAATTATATTAATTTGTGGGACTCTTTCTAATTCTAATACCCTTTATTAATGTAGATTCTTTGGATTTACATGATTTTAGGACGTGTGGAACGTGGCAAAGGCATACCAAGGACGTTATCTATCAACTCTGTGTTCTGTGTTACTTAAAATGTTTATGTTGTAAATAGGGCCTGAGAGATTTATTTACATCAAGTGAAAATATGCATTACTGAAACTGCCGCTTGATAATAAATGAATAGCTTAAGCACTGACAGTAATGCGTTCTTTATTCCACTAAAATAACCCATGTAACATGACTGTGAATGACTTTGGAGGAATAAAAACGAGAGTGTACTTCTAATTACTATGACATACTCAGCATGTAGCTGTCAGTGTTCTTCTGTTAAATAGAATCTACCTTAACTCCTCTTTGTCACACAAATGAGGATAGTAAAAGCGAAGAAAGCAGTCATCCGTGGCATAAATCTAATTTATCAAATAAATGAATACCGATTTGGTGCACTTATCATCTGTATTCCCACTGTTGAACATGTTATTTTGCTGATGGGTATTTCATCCTTCAGTGTGAGCCCTGTCTGCATCTGCTAATTAATGGGCATATACATGTAGTATACCCATTCACAACGTACTGTTAATGCTGAAGTATATAAAATGTGTCTTTTGGCAGATTTATGACTGAAATCCTCTTCAACAGATTCTGCAAGTTTTTGGCCTGGCTGTGTGGTTCGGAAATTATGTGGGCGAAATTGATATTAAGATAGCATAACTTGCAAAGCCAATTATGCCTTTCAGAAATGACAAGGAAATATAATCATTGACATATATGCCTTTTGTTCAAACTGTATTCATGTAAACATGGAACACTGAAAATCATATAATCGAAGTGCACCTATAGGTTGAAATGTAGAAACGTATGCATGCTCTGTAATCACATGTATGGGTTGAAGAAATACACATATACGCAATTTTATTCAAATGTATTGGTACTATAAAAACCTAGTAGAATGACATATGTGGTAGCTATTCTTAATTTATTGTGTTTATGAGAAATGCACGTATAACCATGTATTTGAACGTGCATTGAATTCTATGTTACATTAGCTGGAGTTGAGGCCTGAAAATGTTTTCCTGTGTTTAGCCTTCAACATGGAGTTTTGCCATTATTGCATATTCCTTCATTAACAGGTACATCTGCATAAGTTTACAGTTAATGAAGAGATTATTGTTAGCTGTAGATAAAGAGGTGTGGGAAGGTGAGTTGCCAAGAAGTGGAGTATTAACCCTTTCGCTGCCAGGCCTTTTCCCCCTCCGGTGCCAGGCCTTTATTTTGGCTATTTGGGGCAGTTCGCTCTTAGGTCCTCATAACCTTTTGTCCACATAAGCTACCCACACCGAATTTGCCTCCTTTTTTTCAACATGTTAGGGATTCTAGAGGTACCCAGAGTTTATGGGTTTCCCTGGAGGAAACCAAGAAATTAGCCAAAATCTAGCAAAAATTTGTTTTCTTAAAGAAAATGGGAAAAAGGGCTGCAGAAGAAGGCTTGTGTTTTTTCCCTGAAAACAGCATCAACCAAGGGTTTGTGGTGCTAAAATCTCCATCTTCCCAGCTTTCAGGAAGAGGCAGACTTGAATCAGAAGACCACATTTTCAACACAATTTTGACATTTTACTGGGAAATACCCCATTTTTACCATATTTTGTGCTTTTAGCCTCCTTCCAGTTGGTGACAGAAATTGGTGTGAAATCAATACTGACTCCCGGAAAGGTAAACATTTCTGAAAAGTAGACAAGGGGCTATTTGTGTAGATCCTACAAGGTTTTCCTACAGAAAATAATGGCTGAAATAAACAAAATATTGTAACTTTGTGCTGCCATATCAGATTTTCTAAAGCAAGGGGCAATAACACTTGTTCTTCTATTCTGTGTTACCCCAGGTCCTGATAAAAATGGTACCTCACCTGTGTGGGTAGGCCTAATACCCGCAAAAAGAAACACAACATGGACACATCACATTTTCCCAAAGAAAACAGACCTGTTTTTTGCAAAGTGCCTAGCTGTTTTTTGGCCTCTAGCTCATCCGGCACCTAGGAAAACTTACCAAACCTGGACATTTCTAAAAACTAGACACCTAGGAAGAAATTCAGAATGGGGCAACTTGTGGGGCTCTCACCAGGTTCTGTTACCCAGAATCCTTTGCAAAGCTCAAATTTTGGCAAAAAAAAAAAACACCTTTTCCTCACATTTTGGTGACAGAAAGTTCTGGAATCTAAGAGGAGCCACACATTTCCTTCCACCCAGCATTCCCCCAAGTCTCTCAATAAAAATTGTACCTCAGTTGTGTGGGTAGGTCTAGTGCCCGTGACAGAAAATGCCCCAAAACACAATGTGGACACATCACATTTTCCTAAAGAAAACTGACCTGTTTTTTACAAAGTGCCTAGTTGTAAAAAGGTTGGCCTCTAACTCAGCGGGCACCTAGGAAAGCCTACCAAACCTGGACATTTCTAAAAACTAGACATGAAGGGGAATCCAAGATGGGTGTGACTTTTGGGGCTCTCACCAGGTTCTTTTACCTAGAATCCTTTGCAAACCTCAAAATTTGGCCCAAAACACCTTTTCCTCACATTTCGGTGACAGAAAGTTCTGAAATCTGAGAGTAGCCACAAATTTGCTTTCCACCCAGCAGTCCCCCAAATCTCCAGATAAAAATGGTACCTCACTTGTGTGGTTAGGCCTAGTGCCTGCGACAGGAAATACCCAAAAACACAACATGGACACATCACATTTTCCCAAAGAAAACAAAACTGTTTTTTGCAAAGTGCCTAGCTGTGGATTTTGGCCTCTAGCTCAGCCGGCACCTATGGAAACCTACCAAACATGTGCATTTTTGGAAACTAGACACCTGGGGAAATCCAGGATGGGGTGACTTGTGGGGCTCGCAACACTTTCTGCTACCCAGAATCCTTTGCAAACCTCAACATTTGCCCAAATTTCATTTTCATCACATTCTGGTTTTAGAAAGTTCTGGAATCTAAGAGGAACCAAACATTTCCTTCTACCCAGCATTCCCTAGGTCTCCCGATAAAAATGGTACCTCATTTGTGAGTGTAGGCGTAGTGCCCACGAAAGGAAATGCCTCCTAACACTATGTGCACACATCAAAATTAGCAAATACATAACCACCTGTTTTTGCAAGGGGGGGCACCTGTGCTTTTGGTCCTGGGCTCAGCAGCCATATAGGGAAACATACCAAACACAAACATTTCTGAAAACTAGACACCCGAGGGAGTGCAGGGAGGTGTGATTTGCGTGGATCCCTCAGTGTTTTCTTACCAAGAATCCTCAGCAAAACTCAAATTTAGCTAAAACAAATCACATTTTTCTCACATTTCTGTGTGGGATCACTGCACCGGGACAAATTTCCTACCACCCGACATTCCTCTCAGTCTCCCAGTAAAAACTATATCTAACTTGTGTAGGTGGGCCAAGAGCCTGTGACAGGGAAGAGCCAAAAACATGTTGAAATTGAGGTGGAACCAAAGCAGGTCCAGCAGGGCAGTTTGAAAAAAACATTTTTAGGCTGGCAAGTGGGGTGAATTTTTATCGCTATAGATGCGACAATGCTGGGTGGTAGGAATTTTGTGGATTCTTGCAGATTCCAACAGTTTCCATCACAAAAACGTGGGAAAAATGTGTGATGTCCAGCAAGGTTAGAGGTTTGCAGGGCATTGTGGGTAAGAAAATGGTGCATGTGAAGCACACCACCCTGGACTCACCCAGATGTTTAGTTTTTCAGATGTGTCTAGGTCATGTAGATTTTGCTAGGTGGCAGCGTCCCAAAGTCCAAAAAGATGCAGCCCTCACCATTCCAAGTGGGCCAGATTTTGAGAGTTACACAAGCTCTCATGGCCCAAATGTCAAACACAAACCCCCAAATAATAAAAAATGTCCTCTTGCTTGCCGTGGGATAAGATGTTTTAGTGTGAGGGGGAGAGATAAAAGACTGTTACCCCCTTCAGTTGGGGTGGGGGCATAACCAGGCCCATACTGGTTGGTAGCCACCACCCCACTATTTTTTTTTTTTTAATTCCCTTGCATCTAGTAGACTTTCTGCCCCCCAGGGTGTTGATCGGGGGTAATTGTCCCATCTGCCCATTGGTGGGCAGAACAACTTTGTCTCCATTTATTTGGGGTAGGGGTATGGCCAGACCTCCACCCTTTTATTTTGTAAAAAAAAAATCTTCCCTGGTCTCTGGTGGGCTTTCTGCCCCCATCGGGGGCAGATAGGCCTTCCAAAAATAATCCAATCGTCCCCCAGGAAAGATCAAAAAGGGAAAAATTCAAAATTCATGCCCAAGGAAAGTCCTTGGCCAGCTGGATACCTTTGGTGCTTCAGCCCAGTGAATATTTCTACCTTCTGACTTAGTCAATTTTTTGCGGCTCACATTCCTCTGGAGGGGCAAGGCTAGAAGTTGCATCTGAGCAGGGCTTCACAAAATAGCTTCTCTACAACATTCCTTTAAAATAGGCTTGCTGTTGCAGAAAAGCTCTAAGTTGGAGCAACCTGAATCTTTGGTCCAGCGGCAATGCACCTTCGTCAAATTGACTTGGCAGGTTAGCCCGGGACTTCTGTCAGTTCTGCACGCAAAAATCCTTTAGGGTTAGAATAATGGAATAAACTCTAGCACTTAACCAATGACCCCAGTACCTTAGAATAACATTTAGAGGTCAGAACTCATTTCAGTAGAATCCACCAGCAGGGTTTCAGGGTTGGTCCAGGTGGAACTGGTCAGCTGGGCTCCTCAGAAGAGTGGGTGTCTTCCAGCTTTTGTAACTCTGAAACTTAACCCCTACGGTGCCCTGGACGAGGTGATCTCATCCAAGGCACCGGTTCCCTGGTGCCTTGGACGAGATCACCTCGTCCTGCACCCGGGACTTGGGGGGAGCGCTTGCGCTCACCCCATGTGCTCATCCACCCCACCCACCCAAGGCAGGGATGGAAGGGGAAGCCCTTCCCCTTCCCCTTCCACCCCTGACCCCCCCACCCCCCGTGGCGTCAGCGCGCATCACACGCTGACAATCACAGAGGGCCTCCTCCCATCGCGCTGGAAGCTCAGCTTGAATTCAGTGAATTTCACGCTAGGGGAGCGACCCCTTAGGCAAGGGGTCGCTCCCCTGGGGGGAAAATTTATTTTAGGCCATTTTGGGGGCAGGTCGGCCAATTTTTGCTATGCCAATCTGCCCCCAAGGGGGCCAGAAACCACTAGGCACTGGGGGATTTTTTTTTTTTTGGGCCAATGTCACGCAGGGGAGCAACCCCGTAGGCAAGGGTAGCTCCGGGGGGGGGGTTGGTAGGATGCGAGGGCAAATTTATTTTAGGCCATTTATGCCCCCCCCTGGGGGCAGAAACCTCTAGGCGCAGGGCAAATTTTTTTTGTGTGTTTTTTTTTGTTTGTTTGTTTTTTTTAGAGATGGGGAGCGACCCATTAAGCAAGGGTTGCTCCCCTGAGGGGCAAGTTGTATTTAGACCATTTCTGCCCCCCTTGGGGGCAGATCGGCCGATTTTAGGTCAATCTGCCCCGAAGGGGGCAGAAACCACTAGGCACCGGGGATTTTTTTTTTGCCGCCAATGTCATGCAGGGGGAGTGACCCCGTAGGCAAGGGTCACTCCTGGGGGGGTTGAGGGTGTTGGGGGTAGGGGGGGCAAATTTATTTTAGGCCATTTCTGCCCCCACTGGGGGCAGATCGGCCTATTATTAGGTCGATCTGCCCCCGGGGAGGGCAGAAACCTCTAGGCACCAGGGCAAATTTTTTTGTGTGTTTTTTTTTAGAGATGGGCCCTTGGGGGCAGATTGGCTGATTTTCGGTCAAACTGCCCCCAAGGGGGCAGAAACCACTAGGCACTGGGGATTTTTTTTTGCGCCAATGTCACGCAAGGGGAGCGACCCCGTAGGCAAGGGTTTGGGGGTTGGGGGGGGCAAATTTATTTTAGGCCATTTCTGGCCGGCTGAGCTAGAGGCCAAAATACACAGGTAGGCACTTTGGAAAAAACACCTCTGTTTTCTGTGAAAAAATGTGATGTGTCCACGTTGTGTTTTGGGCCATTTCCTTTCGTAGGCGCTAGGCCTACCCACAAAAGTGAGGTACCAATTTTATCGGGAGACTTGGGGGAACGCTGGGTGAAAGGAAATTTGTGTCTCCTCTCAGATTCCTGAACTTTCTGTCACCGAAATGAGAGGAAAAAGTGTTTTTTGGCCAAATGTTGATGTTTGCAAAGGATTCTGGGTAATAGAACCTGGTCAGAGCCCCACAAGTCACCCCATCTTGGATTCCCTTTGGTTTCTAGTTTTCAAAAATGCGCTGGCTTGCTAGGTTTCCCCAGATGCCGGCTGAGCTAGAAGCCAAAATCCACAGGTAGGCACTGTTTTCTATGAAAAAATGTGATGTGTCCACGTCGTGTTTTGGGCCATTTCCTTTTGTGGGCGCTAGGCCTACCCACACAAGTGAGGTACCATTTTTTTCGGGAGACTTGGGGGAACGCTGGGTGGAAGGAAATTTGTGGCTCCTCTCAGATTCCAGAACTTTCTGTCACCGAAATGAGTGAAAAGCGTGTTTTTTTAGACAAATTTTGAGGTTTGCAAAGGATTCTGGGTAACAGAACCTAGTCAGAGCCCCACAAGTCACCCCATCTTGGATTCCCCTAGGTCTCTAGTTTTCAAAAATGTACAGGTTTGGTAGGTTTTCCCTAGGTGCCGGCTGAGCTAGAGGCCAAAACCTATAGGTAGGCACTTTGCAAAAAACACCTCTGTTTTCTGTAAAAAATTGTGATGTGTCCACGTTGTGTTTTGGGACTTTTCCTGTCGCGGGCGCTAGGCCTACCCACACAAGTGAGGTATCATTTTTATCGGGAGACTTGGGGGAACGCTGGGTGGAAGAAAATTTGTGGCTCCCCTCAGATTCCAGAACTTTCTGTCACCGAAACGTGAGGAAAACGTGTTTTTTAGCCAAATTTTGAGGTTTGCAAAGGATTCTGGATAACAGAACCTGGTCAGAGCCCCACAAGTCACCCCATCTTGGATTCCCCTAGGTCTCTAATTTTCAAAAATGCACAGGTTTGGTAGGTTTCCCTAGGTGCCGGCTGAGCTAGAGGCCAAAGTCTACAGGTAGGCACTTTGCAAAAAACACCTCTGTTTTCTGTCAAAAATTGAGATGTGTCCACGTTGTGTTTTGGGTCATTTCCTGTCGCGGGTGCTAGGCCTACCCACACAAGTGAGGAATAATTTTTATTGGGAGACTTGGGGGAACGCTGGGTGGAAGGAAATTTGTGTCTCCTCTCAGATTCCAGAACTTTCTGTCACCGAAATGTGAGGAAAACATGTTTTTTTAGCCAAATTTTGAGGTTTGCAAAGGAGTCTGGGTAACCGAACCTGGTCAGAGCCCCACAAGTCACCCCATCTTTGATTCCCCCAGGTCTCTAATTTTCAAAAATGCACAGGTTTGTTAGGTTTCCCAGGTGCCGGCTGAGCTAGAGGCCAAAATCTGCAGGTAGGCTCTTGCAAAAAACACCTCTGTTTTCTTTAAAAAAAATATGATGTGTCCACGTTGTGTTTTGGGGGCATTTCCTGTCACGGGCGCTAGGCCTACCACACATGTGAGGTATCATTTTTATCGGGATGCTTGGGGGAACGCTGGGTGGAAGGAAATTAGTTGCTCCTCTCAGATTCCAGAACTTTCTGTCACCGAAATGAGTGAAAAGCGTGTTTTTTAGCCAAAGTTTGAGGTTTGCAAAGGATTCTGAGTAACAGAACCTGGTCAGAGCCCCACAAGTCACCCTATCTTGGATTCCCCTAGGTCTCTAGTTTCCAAAAATGCACAGGTTTGGTTGGTTTCCCTAGGTGCCGGCTGAGCTAGAGGCCAAAATCTACGGGTAGGCACTTTGCAAAAAATACCTCTGTTTTCTGTCAAAAATTGTGATGTGTCCACGTTGCGTTTTGGGGCATTTCCTATCGCGGACGCTAGGCCTATCGACACAAGTGAGGTATCATTTTTATCGGGAGACTTGGGGGAACGCTGGGTGGAAAGAAATTTGTGGCTCCTCTCAGATTGCAGAACTTTCTGTCACCAAAATGTGAGGAAAATGTGTTTTTTTAGGAGGTTTGCAAAGGATTCTGGGTACAGAACCTTGTCAGAGCCCCGCAAGGCACCCCATCTTGTATTCCCCTAAGTCTCTAGTTTTCAAAAATTCAAAGGATTGGTAGGTTTCCCTAGGTGCCGGCTGAGCTAGAGGCCAAAACCTACAGGTAGGCACTTTGCAAAAAACACCTCTGTTTTCTGTCAAAAATTGAGATGTGTCCACGTTGTGTTTTGGGTCATTTCCTGTCGCGGGTGCTAGGCCTACCCACACAAGTGAGGAATAATTTTTATTGGGAGACTTGGGGGAACGCTGGGTGGAAGGAAATTTGTGTCTCCTCTCAGATTCCAGAACTTTCTGTCACCGAAATGTGAGGAAAACATGTTTTTTTAGCCAAATTTTGAGGTTTGCAAAGGAGTCTGGGTAACCGAACCTGGTCAGAGCCCCACAAGTCACCCCATCTTTGATTCCCCCAGGTCTCTAATTTTCAAAAATGCACAGGTTTGTTAGGTTTCCCAGGTGCCGGCTGAGCTAGAGGCCAAAATCTGCAGGTAGGCTCTTTGCAAAAAACACCTCTGTTTTCTTTAAAAAAAATATGATGTGTCCACGTTGTGTTTTGGGGCATTTCCTGTCACGGGCGCTAGGCCTACCACACATGTGAGGTATCATTTTTATCGGGATGCTTGGGGGAACGCTGGGTGGAAGGAAATTTGTTGCTCCTCTCAGATTCCAGAACTTTCTGTCACCGAAATGAGTGAAAAGCGTGTTTTTTTAGCCAAAGTTTGAGGTTTGCAAAGGATTCTGAGTAACAGAACCTGGTCAGAGCCCCACAAGTCACCCTATCTTGGATTCCCCTAGGTCTCTAGTTCCAAAAATGCACAGGTTTGGTTGGTTTCCCTAGGTGCCGGCTGAGCTAGAGGCCAAAATCTACAGGTAGGCACTTTGCAAAAAATACCTCTGTTTTCTGTCAAAAATTGTGATGTGTCCACGTTGCGTTTTGGGGCATTTCCTATCGCGGACGCTAGGCCTATCGACACAAGTGAGGTATCATTTTTATCGGGAGACTTGGGGGAACGCTGGGTGGAAAGAAATTTGTGGCTCCTCTCAGATTGCAGAACTTTCTGTCACCAAAATGTGAGGAAAATGTGTTTTTTAGCCAAATTTTGAGGTTTGCAAAGGATTCTGGGTAACAGAACCTTGTCAGAGCCCCGCAAGTCACCCCATCTTGTATTCCCCTAAGTCTCTAGTTTTCAAAAATTCAAAGGATTGGTAGGTTTCCCTAGGTGCCGGCTGAGCTAGAGGCCAAAACCTACAGGTAGGCACTTTGCAAAAAACACCTCTGTTTTCTGTCAAAAATTGAGATGTGTCCACGTTGTGTTTTGGGTCATTTCCTGTCGCGGGTGCTAGGCCTACCCACACAAGTGAGGAATAATTTTTATTGGAGACTTGGGGGAACGCTGGGTGGAAGGAAATTTGTGTCTCCTCTCAGATTCCAGAACTTTCTGTCACCGAAATGTGAGGAAAACATGTTTTTTTAGCCAAATTTTGAGGTTTGCAAAGGAGTCTGGGTAACCGAACCTGGTCAGAGCCCCACAAGTCACCCCATCTTTGATTCCCCCAGGTCTCTAATTTTCAAAAATGCACAGGTTTGTTAGGTTTCCCAGGTGCCGGCTGAGCTAGAGGCCAAAATCTGCAGGTAGGCTCTTTGCAAAAAACACCTCTGTTTTCTTAAAAAAAAATATGATGTGTCCACGTTGTGTTTTGGGGCATTTCCTGTCACGGGCGCTAGGCCTACCACACATGTGAGGTATCATTTTTATCGGGATGCTTGGGGGAACGCTGGGTGGAAGGAAATTTGTTGCTCCTCTCAGATTCCAGAACTTTCTGTCACCGAAATGAGTGAAAAGCGTGTTTTTTTAGCCAAAGTTTGAGGTTTGCAAAGGATTCTGAGTAACAGAACCTGGTCAGAGCCCCACAAGTCACCCTATCTTGGATTCCCCTAGGTCTCTAGTTCCAAAAATGCACAGGTTTGGTTGGTTTCCCTAGGTGCCGGCTGAGCTAGAGGCCAAAATCTACAGGTAGGCACTTTGCAAAAAATACCTCTGTTTTCTGTCAAAAATTGTGATGTGTCCACGTTGCGTTTTGGGGCATTTCCTATCGCGGACGCTAGGCCTATCGACACAAGTGAGGTATCATTTTTATCGGGAGACTTGGGGGAACGCTGGGTGGAAAGAAATTTGTGGCTCCTCTCAGATTGCAGAACTTTCTGTCACCAAAATGTGAGGAAAATGTGTTTTTTTAGCCAAATTTTGAGGTTTGCAAAGGATTCTGGGTAACAGAACATCGTCAGAGCCCCACAAGTCACCCCATCCTGGATTCCCCTAGGTCTCTAATCTTCAAAATGCACAGGTTTGGTAGGTTTCCCTAGGTGCCGGCTGAGCTAGAGGCCAAAGTCTACAGGTAGGCACTTTGCAAAAAACACCTCTGTTTTCTGTCAAAAATTGAGATGTGTCCACGTTGTGTTTTGGGTCATTTCCTGTCGCGGGTGCTAGGCCTACCCACACAAGTGAGGAATAATTTTTATTGGGAGACTTGGGGGAACGCTGGGTGGAAGGAAATTTGTGTCTCCTCTCAGATTCCAGAACTTTCTGTCACCGAAATGTGAGGAAAACATGTTTTTTTAGCCAAATTTTGAGGTTTGCAAAGGAGTCTGGGTAACCGAACCTGGTCAGAGCCCCACAAGTCACCCCATCTTTGATTCCCCCAGGTCTCTAATTTTAAAAAATGCACAGGTTTGTTAGGTTTCCCAGGTGCCGGCTGAGCTAGAGGCCAAAATCTGCAGGTAGGCTCTTTGCAAAAAAACACCTCTGTTTTCTTTAAAAAAAATATGATGTGTCCACGTTGTGTTTTGGGGCATTTCCTGTCACGGGCGCTAGGCCTACCACACATGTGAGGTATCATTTTTATCGGGATACTTGGGGGAACGCTGGTGGAAGGAAATTTGTTGCTCCTCTCAGATTCCAGAACTTTCTGTCACCGAAATGAGTGAAAAGCGTGTTTTTTTAGCCAAAGTTTGAGGTTTGCAAAGGATTCTGAGTAACAGAACCTGGTCAGAGCCCCACAAGTCACCCTATCTTGGATTCCCCTAGGTCTCTAGTTTCCAAAAATGCACAGGTTTGGTTGGTTTCCCTAGGTGCCGGCTGAGCTAGAGGCCAAAATCTACAGGTAGGCACTTTGCAAAAAATACCTCTGTTTTCTGTCAAAAATTGTGATGTGTCCACGTTGCGTTTTGGGCATTTCCTATCGCGGACGCTAGGCCTATCGACACAAGTGAGGTATCATTTTTATCGGGAGACTTGGGGGAACGCTGGGTGGAAAGAAATTTGTGGCTCCTCTCAGATTGCAGAACTTTCTGTCACCAAAATGTGAGGAAAATGTGTTTTTTTAGCCAAATTTTGAGGTTTGCAAAGGATTCTGGGTAACAGAACCTTGTCAGAGCCCCGCAAGTCACCCCATCTTGTATTCCCCTAAGTCTCTAGTTTTCAAAAATTCAAAGGATTGGTAGGTTTCCCTAGGTGCCGGCTGAGCTAGAGGCCAAAACCTACAGGTAGGCACTTTGCAAAAAACACCTCTGTTTTCTGTCAAAAATTGTGATGTGTCCACGTTGTGTTTTGGGACATTTCCTGTCGCGAGCGCTAGGCCTACCCACACAAGTGAGGTATCATTTTTATCGGGAGACTTGGGGGAACGCTGGGTGGAAGGAAATTTGTGGCTCCTCTCAGATTCCAGAACTTTCTGTCACCGAAACGTGAGTAAAACGTGTTTTTTATCCAAATTTTGAGGTTTGCAAAGGATTCTGGATAACAGAACCTGGTCAGAGCCCCACAAGTCACCCCATCATGGATTCCCCCTAGGTCTCTAATCTTCAAAAATGCACAGGTTTGGTAGGTTTACCTAGGTGCCGGCTGAGCTAGAGGCCAAAATCTACAGGTAGGCACTTTGCAAAAAACACCTCTATTTTCTGTCAAAAATTGAGATGTGTCCATGTTGTGTTTTGGGTCATTTCCTGTCGCGGGTGCTAGGCCTACCCACACAAGTGAGGTATAATTTTTATCGGGAGACTTGGGGGAACGCTGGGTGGAAGGAAATTTGTGTCTCTCTCAGATTCCAGAACTTTCTGTCACCGAAATGTGAGGAAAACATGTTTTTTTTAGCCAAATTTTGAGGTTTGCAAAGGAGTCTGGGTAACCGAACCTGGTCAGAGCCCCACAAGTCACCCCATCTTTGATTCCCCCAGGTCTCTAATTTTCAAAAATGCACAGGTTTGTTAGGTTTCCCAGGTGCCGGCTGAGCTAGAGGCCAAAATCTGCAGGTAGGCACTTTGCAAAAAACACCTCTGTTTTCTTTAAAAAAATGTGATGTGTCCACATTGTGTTTTGGGGCATTTCCTGTCACGGGCGCTAGGCCTACCACACATGTGAGGTATCATTTTTATCGGGAGACTTGGGGGAACGCTGGGTGGAAGGAAATTTGTTGCTCCTCTCAGATTCCAGAACTTTCTGTCACCGAAATGAGTGAAAAGCGTGTTTTTTTTAGCCAAAGTTTGAGGTTTGCAAAGGATTCTGGTAACAGAACCTGGTCAGCACCCCACAAGTCACCATATCTTGGATTCCCCTAGGTCTCTAGTTTCCAAAAATGCACAGGTTTGGTAGGTTTCCCTAGGTGCCGGCTGAGCTAGAGGCCACAATCTACAGGTAGGCACTTTGCGAAAAACACCTCTGTTTTCTGTCAAAAATTGTGATGTGTCCACGTTGCGTTTTGGGCATTTCCTGTCGCGGGCGCTAGGCCTATCAACACAAGTGAGGTATCATTTTTATCGGGAGACTTGCGGGAACGCTGGGTGGAAGGAAATTTGTGGCTCCTCTCAGATTCCAGAACTTTCTGTCACCGAAATGTGAGGAAAACATGTTTTTTTTAGCCAAATTTTGAGGTTTGCAAAGGAGTCTCGGTAACCGAACCTGGTCAGAGCACCGCAAGTCACCCCATCTTTGATTCCCCTAGGTCTCTAGTTTTCAAAAATGCACAGGTTTGGTAGGTTTCCCTAGGTGCTGGCTGAGCTAGAGGCCAAAATCTACAGGTAGGCACTTTTTGCAAAAAACACCTCTGTTTTCTGTCAAAAATTGTGATGTGTCCACGTTGTGTTTTGGGGCATTTCCTGTCGTGGGTGCTAGGCCTACCCACACAAGTGAGGTATCATTTTTATTGGGATACTTGGGGGAACACTGGGTGGAAGGAAATTTGAGGCTCCTCTCAGATTCCAGAACTTTCTGTCACCAAAATGTGAGGAAAATGTGTTTTTTTAGCCACATTTTGAGGTTTGCAAAGGATTCTGGATAACAGAACCTGGTCAGAGCCCCACAAGTCACACCATCTTGGATTCCCCTAGGTCTCTTATCTTCAAAAATGCACAGGTTTGGTAGGTTTCTCTAGGTGCCGACTGAGCTAGAGGCCAAAATCTACAGGTAGGCACTTTGCAAAAAACACCTCTGTTTTCTGTCAAAAATTGAGATGTGTCCATGTTGTGTTTTGGGTCATTTCCTGTCGCGGGTGCTAGGCCTACCCACACAAGTGAGGTATAATTTTTATCGGGAGACTTGGGGGAACGCTGGGTGGAAGGAAATTTGTGTCTCCTCTCAGATTCCAGAACTTTCTGTCACTGAAATGTGAGGAAAACATGTTTTTTTAGCCAAATTTTGAGGTTTGCAAAGGAGTCTGGATAACCGAACCTGGTCAGAGCCCCACAAGTCACCCCATCTTTGATTCCCCCAGGTCTCTAATTTTCAAAAATGCACAGGTTTGTTAGGTTTCCCAGGTGCCGGCTGAGCTAGAGGCCAAAATCTGCAGGTAGGCACTTTGCAAAAAACACCTCTGTTTTCTTTAAAAAAATGTGATGTGTCCACGTTGTGTTTTGGGGCATTTCCTGTCACGGGCGCTAGGCCTACCACACATGTGAGGTATCATTTTTATCGGGAGACTTGGGGGAACGCTGGGTGGAAGGAAATTTGTTGCTCCTCTCAGATTCCAGAACTTTCTGTCACCGAAATGAGTGAAAAGCGTGTTTTTTTAGCCAAAGTTTGAGGTTTGCAAAGTATTCTGGGTAACAGAACCTGGTCAGCGCCCCACAAGTCACCCTATCTTGGATTCCCCTAGGTCTCTAGTTTCCAAAAATGCACAGGTTTGGTAGGTATCCCTAGGTGCCGGCTGAGCTAGAGGCCACAATCTAAAGGTAAGCACTTTGAGAAAAACACCTCTGTTTTCTGTCAAAAATTGTGATGTGTCCACATTGCGTTTTGGGGCATTTCCTGTCGCGGGCGCTAGGCCTATCAACACAAGTGAGGTATCATTTTTATCGGGAGACTTGGGGGAACGCAGGGTGGAAGGAAATTTGTGGCTCTTCTCAGATTCCAGAACTTTCTGTCACCGAAATGTGAGGAAAACATGTTTTTTTAGCCAAATTTTGAGGTTTGCAAAGGAGTCTGGGTAACCGAACCTGGTCAGAGCACCGCAAGTCACCCCATCTTTGATTCCCCTAGGTCTCTAGTTTTCAAAAATGCACAGGTTTGGTAGGTTTCCCTAGGTGCTGGCTGAGCTAGAGGCCAAAATCTACAGGTAGGCACTTTGCAAAAAAACACCTCTGTTTTCTGTCAAAAATTGTGATGTGTCTACGTTGTGTTTTGGGGCATTTCCTGTCACGGGTGCTAGGCCTACCCACACAAGTGAGGTATCATTTTTATTGGGATACTTGGGGGAACACTGGGTGGAAGGAAATTTGAGGCTCCTCTCAGATTCCAGAACTTTCTGTCACCAAAATGTGAGGAAAATGTGTTTTTTTAGCCACATTTTGAGGTTTGCAAAGGATTCTGGGTAAAAGAACCTGGTCAGAGCCCCACAAGTCACCCTATCTTGGATTCCCCTAGGTCTCTAGGTTTCAAAAATGCACAGGTTTGGTAGGTTTCCCTAGGTGCCGGCTGAGCTAGAGGCCAAAATCTACAGGTAGGCACTTTGCAAAAAACACCTCTGTTTTCTTTCAAAAAATGTGATGTGTCCACGTTGTGTTTTGGGTCATTTCCTGTTGCGGGCGCTAGGCCTACCCACACAAGTGAGGTATCATTTTATCGGGAGACTTGGGGAAACGCTGGGTGGAAGGAAATTTTTGTCTCCTCTCAGATTCCAGAACTTTCTGTCACCAAAATGTGAGGAAAATGTGTTTTTTTAGCCAAATTTTGAGGTTTGCAAAGTATTCTGGGTAACAGAACCTGGTCAGAGCCCCACAAGTCACCCCATCTTGGATTCCCCTAGGTCTCTAGTGTTCATAAATGTACAGGTTTGGTAGGTTTCCCTAGGTGCCGGCTGAGCTAGAGGCCAAAATCTACAGGTAGGTACTTTGCAAAAAACACCTCTGTTTTCTGTCAAAAATTGTGATGTGTCCACGTTGTGTTTTGGGGCTTTTCCTGTCGCGGGCGCTAGGCCTACCCACGCAAGTGAGGTTTCATTTTTATTGGGATACTTGGGGGAACGCTGGGTGGAAGGAAATTTGTGTCTCCTCTCAGATTCCAAAACTTTCTGTCACCAAAATGTGAGGAAAATGTGTTTTTTAGCCACATTTTGAGGTTTGCAAAGGATTCTGGATAACAGAACCTGGTCAGAGCCCCACAAGTCACCCCATCTTGGATTCCCCTAGGTCTCTAGTTTTCAAAAATGCACAGGTTTGGTAGGTTTCCCTAGGTGCTGGCTGAGCTAGAGGCCAAAATCTACAGGTAGGCACTTTGCAAAAAACACCTCTGTTTTCTGTCTAAAATTGTGATGTGTCCACGTTGTGTTTTGGGGCATTTCCTGTCACGGTTCCTAGGCCTACCCACACAAGTGAGGTATCATTTTTATTGGGATACTTGGGGGAACACTGGGTGGAAGGAAATTTGAGGCTCCTCTCAGATTCCAGAACTTTCTGTCACCAAAATGTGAGGAAAATGTGTTTT